>NW_005054320.1:3511360-3522451 GCF_000277835.1 Geospiza fortis
ATTCCCCAGCTTCCCCACTCCCTCCTTGTCATAAAACCCAGCCTCTCCTGTGCTGCATCCTGTTGTTTTCTGGCCAGCATTTCCTGCCTCCTTCTCCACCACCCCTCTTCTCTCTCTCTCCATCATTTCCACCATTATGCTCTGTCTTTTGGTGTTCCTGTCCTCCTCGCCTAAGCAGCTCAGCCTCAGCTCATTCCTTGTTTCCATCAGCTTCCTTGTTCTTCCCCTCCTGGGACTGCAGCCTCAACCCCAACCTCTATCTGTGCACACACATAAAATCATGCAATTTAACTAATTAAAAAACCCCAAACCAAACAAGAAGCTGAAGGCAAGTGCTGACTTCAGGGGTGTGCACTGCAGTTTTGTCCATGGCATCTCCTCCTGGCAGCCCCGTGTCACATCTATTTCCAGCCAGCTTGCTCTCTTCATCGCCAGGCACTGCACTGAAGGGGTCAGACTGCTCGGGGTGATACAACACCCTCAGTCCCAAGCCACTGGCCCCTGTGGGCTGGAAAGTCATCACTAGACATGATCAGAGAGGAGACAAGCCAGAGTATGCAAGGAAGGGAGGGGAAATGAAGAAACATTACCTCCTTTTCACGTTTATTTAATTTTTGTATTTTTTTGTATTTTTTTTTAAGATCACAGAAGAGCAGAGCATTCATACATGTAAAGAAACAGAAACGAGATAACAGAAGTTAAATACATTGAGAAAAGAAAAAATAAAAAGCTTCTTTTTTTTTTTTATTCCATCACTGGGTTTTGTTCATTTGTTTGTTGGGTTGTTTAATTTTTTTGATTGGTTCTTTTACACACACACTTGCGCTTTTAAAATTTTCTTTCACAGAGCTAGTTTCAAAACCAAAACAATGGCAAAAAATAAAATGGCCATTTTCTCGTTTCCTTAAAGAGAATTTCAGCTCATGTCTACAGTGCTGGGGAAAAATATATATAAAGATATAGATATATATATATATTTATATGTATATAACACTGTTAATGAGGAGAGTTCTAACCACCCCACTGTGTAGCAAGAAGAAGGGACTGGACTTCATTCTCAAGGTCTAGAGGATGAATCTTGGCTCCAGCTGGGAAGGTTGAATGATTTTGGGAGGTGGCACCATGGAGGCAAGTTCCTGCTCTGTGCCCCCTCCTGCCTTTCCTGGCACACACGTGTGCTCCCGCAGGCGCAGGCACGGGCACAGGCACAGGCGTGCCCAGGCCTTCTCCTGGCTCCTCAGGAGGTCACAGCGTACCTGAGTGCCACAGGCAGAGCCACGGCCAGCAGCAGCAGGCTGAGCCCTGCCTGGCTGTGCGTGGTGGAGCGTGTGAGGAAGCAGAGTGTCCAGGAGCACTCCCGTAGCATGTGCGCCGTGGAGCTGGCGGGCGTGTGCGTGTGAGCCGGTGTGTGCCCGAATGGGGAGCAAATGTCACAATTCTGGAGAAGGACAGCCCCGCCTGGGATGTGCTCTCCCCACTGGCTGGCTCCTAGGAAGGCCTTACTCCTCGTCTCCACCCATGACCCCTCTGTTACGGACAGAAACACCCACACGCCTTTCCTCAGGACACAGCTGGAGCCACCACACGTGGTGCCACACTGCTTTACTCACTGAGACCCATTTTGCTGCATGGTGAGCATGCCCCGGGAGGCCAGGAGGGAGCTCCTGATGCACCATGAGGACAGGCAGGGAAAGAAGGGCCCACCTGGGATGCAACCTCTGCCCCTTCCCCAGCTGCGCTGCCCAAGGAGCCCTGCTGCTCATGCAGCCCCCACCACCTGTGCTGCAGTCATGTCCCCCATCACTGCCCCCTCCTTCTCCACTCCTACAAGGCTTGCAGGGCCATCTGAGCTCCTGTGGCACCAGCTAACCCAAGCCTGCAGCAAGTGAAGGACTCTTTGCTACCCACCTGCCTGGGCTAATTAGGAGAGCTGCTCCTCTTGCCCAAGGCCTGCCTTGGAGATGTCCTTGCCTCACTCTATCACCCTGACCCACAGAGGTTCAGAGGACCATACGGATGTACTCTCACCAGGATGAGTTCTGCTCCCCGTTACAGCGAGTGAACCAACAAGCAAGCACCATATGTTGCCCTAATGGAAGCCAACAATTAGGCAAAATTCTGGGGGCTGTGGGAGCTGCCCAATCGCTGTTCTAGCAAGTTACAGGAAGGAAAAGTGAAAGAGGTTTTAGTGGTGTGACACAGCTCTTAGTCAGCAGTCATGCAATTAAAAAAAATCATCTTCGGGGCATCCCACTGGAAATGAAGCCACTCTAAGATTAGCGTTGAGAGGCTGTGGTCTCCTCGCTGGTGAACCTGAGAGTTCTGTGCATGGATGATGGACAGCACTCATCCCTACCCTTTTCCACCGGCATCACAGCTTGGAAATTACCATCCAGCTTCTCCATCACTTCCCTGCCTCAAGTTTTGCTCTTCCCATAAGACAGTTTGCTCCCGGCATCCCTAGCTCAAGAAGTTTTGTGTCCTTGAGTCAGAGAAGCAGTAAGATTGTGCACCATCAGGAGAGAGAGAGAAAGAGAGAGAGAAGAGAGAGAACTGCTCACCCCCTGGCACCTCCTCTGTCATACTGTCTTGGTCAGCCATCCCCCATGTCAGTTGCTACATCACATCAAGCACCATGATGATTTGGGCTGCAGGTCAGTCTGCTTGGAGGAGAGGGAGCAGAGGTGTGAGGGGTTGGGAGGAGGAGAAGAGGTGTTTTCCTGTGCCCACAGATTCCCTCACCAGGGAAGGGCAAAGAGATGAAACACTACACAAAAATTGAGCTGAAATATCATCTGCTGGTGGGTCTGTGAAGGATTCTAGCATAACTCCTCTGACTTCCCAGATCCTCTTGTTTCATCAGGACTTTCTGCTGCTCCCCCAGATTCCTTCCAGATGTGTAGCTTGTACTCAGCCTGGAGACCACATGGCTTTTGATGGTGGCTCTGTCCATGCTGTGTGCTTGGACTTTCAGAATGGGGTTTCTCAGACAGGTGGCCTGGGGGCATGGTCTGGATGCACCTGGAACTAAGAAGAGCTGGTGGGGCTTGGATGTTCTTTGACCAAAAGTGGGTCAAGCAGCAGTGCATGACCGATCTACCCAAGTGGTGAACAGTCAGTGGTGTGAGAAAGATGTGCAGACAAAGACTAACTCTTGACACAATGCATGTCACCAATGAGATCTCCATGAATGGCACGTTCACATGCACTCGGGGTTAGCATGGGGCGACACAACTTCACCGGTGAAGAAAGCGGGTACGGGGCGGGGAGGAGGAGAGGGTGCATCACTGAGCCACGAGTGTGGGGCTGCAAACAAACAGAAATGAACACGACTGCCAGGATACAGGTGTCGGCCGGCTGGAGCATCCCACGGCGCCCTTCCCAGCCGTTCAGAGACAGGCGTTTGCTTCGTTTTCCATCAGACCAGGCACACGCTCCAAGCAACATGCTACAATCATGCATGGAGTTCATGTGGCTCGGGGTGGCTGCATTTCCCCTGCCCAGGTCCTTTCAGAAAGACTTGCCTTCACCCCTCCTCTCGGTCATCCGAAAAAGGTTAGAAATCTGCTAGCAATTATGGGGCCATATATGAAATCTAAGTTTTTGTTCCTCTGCTTTGACGTTACCAGACATGTCATGTAACTCTTGTAATATTTACAAACCAGTAGAAGAAATACAATTTTTTTTCCATTTTGTTCATATCTTTTTATAACACTAAATGTTAAATCTCCATCAATCAAACACAAATACACTGACAAGCTCAAGGAACTGGTGTCCCATTCCAAACACCCACCTTCCCTGGTCCCCAACCAGCTGAGAGGCAGCAGCAAGCAAGAACTGCTTTTTGGGAGATGATGGGAAAGATAGCAATGCAAACAGGGAAAAGAGATGATTAGGAGAAAGAGTTTCAGAGAGAAGGGCCTGAGACACGAGAAAAGCCATTGCAACATCTCCATCAGAGGATGGAGGGGAGAAAGAATGGGAAAAAAGCATTAGACCTTGTCTGTGCTTCCTATCTTCACCTGGGCTCACCTCTCAACAGATGCTTTGAGCAGTTCCTCAAAGTTCAGGAGAGCTTGAGTTCAGGAGAAACAGGGGGATTTTTACGGCACCCTGTGAGGTACACTGCAGCTCACAAGATTAGATTCTTGGAGAAAATCAAGCTCAAACCTACCCATAATTTCCCTAGGAACAGACATGGCCAGGGGTAGGGTTCCCAGCACTTCTGCAGACAACAGGCATCCTTGGTGTTGGTGGCTTTCCTCAGAGAGGTCTGCAATTAACTGGCTTTCACCCTGTTTCACAGCCATACAACAGAGGCAAAGACCTGCCCAGGGCCTGCGGGAAAGACCAGATCCCAGCACTGGGGCTGGGGCCATTTCCCCCACTAATGGGCAGATGACTTAAAAAAATTGATTCCCTGCTTTTGGTGAGATATCTCCCTTTTAACCATACACCTTGACATCTGAAAAAACATCCCCTCAAAACTCCTTTGAACCAAAACAGATGTGAGGTAATGAGGAGCTGGGACTCAATGACCACTGCCACACCGTAGGGGTCTGGTGTGTGTGGTCCCAGTGCCTAGGAGTGACCCCATGGTGACAAAAACACATGCAGAGAGCACATAGGACAGGTGCTACCATAGCAACTGGGTCAACATCAAAGAACCTAAAGTGGGCTTGACTCAGCCTTAGGAGCAGCCTGTCACAGCAAGACATTGCAGGCTGCCCACCTTTTCCAACAAATAAATCCTGTGGCAATAAGTCCAGGCATAGGTACAGCCCCGAGAAAGAGCACTGTGTGTTTTCCCTCGTGCCAGTGTGCAGGAAAGGGTGCAGCTCCCAGACCTGGCTTCTGGCACCAGGATCAGCTCACGGCTGTACCAGGGGAAAGAGGAGGCCGGCTGCAGTAGAAAATCTGGACTTGCTACTAAGACTCTGAATTAGACGGCCCTCCTGAAGGTTAGGCACGAGGTCTGGGATGTCTGAATGCTCTGAAAGATGCAGGGCATCTTTTTTCGTGGGCTGACACACGCCAGTCTCCGAAAGAAATGCCCAAGTCCCATCAATGACTGACAATTTTGGAGGAAGGGAGCCATCCCTGGATGCCTTGGGTGGATTTCAAGCACCAGTTGCCCACTTGCAACCTGCACCCTTTTGCAGGTATGGCTTTGTGGTCTGGAGGAGCATAAATTACCACCATCCAATCCCACAGCAGCTCCTGCAATGCCCAAACTTCAGCCTCTCATGTGTCTCTTTAACAAATCTCCTTGCACTTCTGGCTGCCTGGGAGGAGCCCTTGACTGCCTGCTTAATTGCAAGCCTGCTGCGGCTCCGAACAGCTGAGCTCAGCAGTGCCGACAGTGCTAGGCAGAGCCTCAGCGGCCGCCCACGCAAAGGTGGCGACGGGCTCGCAGGCAGCAATTCCCACTTTCCCTCCTGTCAGGGGGCACCTGGCGGGCATCCCCTTCTCACACTGCAAGGCCAAGCTGTTTCCCCCTTGCCTGCATATGAGCACAGCTGCTGAGCGTGTGCTGCCACTGCCCTGCTGCCCTGGGCAAAGACAGAGGAGCAAACTGGCTGCTGCTTGAAAGCCGAGTGGCTGAGCACCTGTAAAACACTCTGCTGTAGTGGGATGGTCACTCGACTTCACTGGGCTAAATCAAGCTCTCCCCTGCACATCCCTCGCTCTAAAAAAGGCCTACCTGATAAACCCTGTGTTTTATCATCTTTGCTGCTGGTGGATACTATGGCTCGTGATGGGCAAGGGGATACAGGAATCTTCTCCCCACTGCCCCCACCCACGCACAGGCACTGCAGCCCCTGCTCACTCTGGCTCTTGCAGCAGACATTGTGCTAGTGTGGCAAATTCCAGCCACCGCCCACCATTTTCTCAGCCGGGTTTCTCACAGCTTTTTCTCGCTTCCTCACTTGGGAACCACTAAAGCCTCTCTTGTTGGCACCTCTGTATGTGATTCTGCCACATGGGAAGTGTGGGGCACTCTCCAGCAAGGCCAGCACGCTTGAGATAAGAGAAGAGCAGGGGAAATGGTACTGCCCACTTCTCTGCTGCATCATTTTAAGCTCCTTCTTTGTAAGCCCGGGATTTTGAACCTGACATTTGTTTTATTTCTTATGTTCACAGGTCCTGGACATTTTCTGATCCAATTTCTTTCAAATGTGGAATTTGCAGTGTGTTTTGTAATAGCAGTGGTATACAGCACACACACACGCACACACACTCCCCCTTACACAGCCTACATTTCCTTTTATACTGGGGAGGACAGTAAGAACAAAAACAACAAAGCAACAAAAAAGGGTATTGGCTCTATTTTTGCATGTCTACCAAAATGGTTAGGAATGACCAGATTGTGGTTTTCGTGTTGAGGTATTGTTCCTATGCACACTGTATCTAAAAGGAATGGCTGCTTGGTGACGTTCAAGGTCTCATCACTCACATCCCACCGGCCCAGCCTCCCATCCCCAGGAGGAATGGTGACTGCACTCTTCAGTCCATAGTGTTGTAGGCCAGTCCTGGTTTCTTCTGCTTGCTTGGACAATTGCACATGAGTGCACACCCCCATGTGTGTGTGCAAGCACTCATGCATTGCAAGAGCTGCTACGCTGGTACTTGGAGGCTGAGAGCCAAACAGGTTGGAAGTAGGAGAGGAGAAAAAGCCTAGACAGCGGTGCAGACTGACTCTTGCAAGCAAGGTGGCCAGAAGACAAAAAGCCAGTGAGGACACAGGAGAGGGGACACAATGTGAACCTGTTTTGCAGCTGCCCCTCTCTCCTCACCCCTCTTCTCTGCCTAAGTGATCTCTCTGCATCTTGTCTCACACTTACAAGGCAGGACATTATCTACAACAGGATGAGCATATGTACACATGGGCTGTTTGTTTTGCATGCTTAGAGAGAGCAAGAGAAAGAGAGAAAGAGGGAAGACGGAGCAAGAGCCACACATGCATGCATGCACGCACACAGGCATACACAGGAGAAAGACACCTGGTTGAACTGAGGGGGGGGAAGGAAGAGGATTTTAAAAGAAAAAAAAGAAGTAGGCTTTCAGTAGAGTTGACACAGCTTTAGATTAGGCCTGTGGGGGTGATGTTGCATGAAGGAAGGGACAGGAAATAAGGTGTTTAGCAAGGGCTGGGTGCACATGAGCGCAGGGTGAAGAGAGGAAGGGGTTCTTCACAGGACACCAGTGTGCAGAGAGCTTCAGGTGACTTGCTCTGGTTTGTGGCTGTTATTTTTTTTTTCTTTTCTCTTTTTTTTTTTTTTTTAATCTGTTTTTAAAAGTATGAACTGGCTGAGCATTAGCTCACAAAAATGACCCAGGGCATCCAAAAAGTTAAATGGCTATAGACACCGAAGCAAAGACCTCTTTCTGCAAAAGAAAGAAAGAGGAGGAAGGAAGGAAAGTGAGGGAGTATGGAAAAGAGGAAGGAGGAGAGAAAAGAAAAGGGATCTTCTTTTTGATTGGCTTTGCAGGTTTTGTTGGATTGTTTACATTGCAGCATCCTCTGGCGACACGATCCTTGCTGGTGCCCCATTCTCTCCCTCGCCTCGTGTTGCCTCCTAGGCAGTCGATGACTTGACAGCCGGCTTTTCAGGTTTTGGATTAAATGTTGCTGAGTCTTCTTTGCTGTAATTTTTCCTCTCCCCCCTCTTCACTCCTGAACACACAAAAGTTGTGAAAGAAACAGTCGTCTCTCTCTCTCCCCCCCTCTTTTTTCTCTCTCCCCTCTCTTCGCTCTGTCTCCTGTATAACGCGTTTTGTTTTGTGTGTTGTTGTTGTTGTCGTGTTGTTTTTTTAATTATTATTAATATTATTATTTTAATTCTGATTTGTATTAACATTTGCTGAGTAGGCAGAGCAGGGATGCTGCCAGAAGCCACAGTGGGATGGCCAAACTCATGGAGCCGTTGTCTACTCTCCCTGTGCCGGGTCCTGCAGGGTGCGAGAAGGGAGAGAAAAGAAGACAAGGTTACACGAGGCTGAGTGAGATGGGTGTGACATAGGAACACAATGCTTCAGTCCCAGGCTGCTCCTGCAGTGCTCGGTTTGGGCTGCAGGGCACAGCCTCCTTCCCACCTTAGTGAGCTTCCCTCCAGCCCATCTACAGGCTGCTGCCTGCCAGCTCATGTGCATCCTCCTTCCCCCAGCCAACACTCCAGTGGCATGTGGCTCTCCCTAAACAACACCCACGCTGGAGGAACAGGGCCTGAAGCAAGCAGGAAGGCTCAACCTGGCTGCTGACCACATCCCAGCCCTTGCTGTGCCTCCAGCTGGGAGCTGCTGGCCTTCCAGTGCATGGATATTGTTCACTCCTTTGTAGATGTAGCCCTTGGTCACCACCCCCACACCTGCCCACTCCGCTGCCTTCCCAGTAGTGGCCCTGAGATGCCAGGACTCCTTGTAATTGTGCACAGTGGCCAGTACCTGTCTGCAGGCAGACACCAGCTTCACAGGAGCTGATTCATCACCGTGGTCTGATCAATAAAACATGGGCCCAACCAGCAGACACCTCCCCTCTCTCCCTCCCAGGGCTGCACCATAATGAATTGTTTCTGAATCAGGGTGGAGGAAGGCTTGGCTGTGGCACTCACAGCCCTGTGGCACGACACCTATGGGGTGAGGGTGCAGGGTATGCCAGGGAGGTTGATTTTTCATGAGGGTGGGAAGTGAAGTTGCACGTGTGTGCTGCGCATCCGCAGGCTCCGTCAGAGGGGGCAGGGAGGAGCACGCTGCTGCAGCAACAAATAATGCAGCCTTGCTCCGGGAGTGTTAAATGCTAACACTCCTGACATCTTCTCATTCATCCTCTCATTTATGGGTTCCCTTTTCTGGATGGCTTTAACGGCAGTGATGCTGTTTTAAATTCACCCTTCAATCCCAAGTCTCAGCAGTCTTTTCTTTATAGCTGGTCAGGGAGGTGCACGTGGCTGTGGGTCTGTAAATGCAGGCTCACCCTGTGTATGTGCACACAAATGCTCATGTATGTATGCGTGCACACACATGTATGTGTGCATTTATACGTGCATGTGCCTGTAAGATGCTGGAGTGTGGAGATGGAGATGAGGTTTTATGCTAGAACTGATCCTGCTGTGGAAAAAAGGAGTCATGCTTACTACCAAGAAAAGCTGTTTTCTGATGGCAGAGGGGAGCAAGAAATAATTTTTAAAAAGGCCTGGTTCAGGAGAGCTCCGTGAGACTGAAGCACAAATGCTCCCTCACAACCTGCAGAGGTGAAAAGCCCTGCTCTCCTGAGTGGAGCACAGGTGCCACAGGCTTGCCCAGCAGCACAGTCACTATTAAACTCAAGCTGGTAACTAAAAGACAGCAAATCCAAGAGGGATGTCTCCAGAATCCCTCAAATTCCATTGCACTTCCATTTGTCTGATTTCTTCCTAAGGTAGCTGACTAGAGTAGCTGTTTGTGCCCCAGTTCTATTCTTTCATTATTAAGTAACTATGTGCTGATTTGTGTGGAAAATTTATGTTCCATCTATGGCTTCTTTTTTTCAACTAGTCCACGTGCAACTTTTGTGGCTTGTCACACAAATCCTACAACACTGGTTTTATTTCCTCCCCTAAACTCAGGAACAAGTTTCAGTAGTTCAGCTACTACCCCTACCTCACCTATGTGAAAAAAGTATCTCAGTAAAATAATGGTGTGGAGGCTGTTTGGGACCTTTTGCATCCCTTTTTGGCACAAAACATGATTTCTCTGGCACAGCAAATAAACCAGAGCACACCAGGCAGGGTGCGTTGCCCTGAAAAAAATTTTAGCCACCACATTTTTACTATCTGGCTTAAATACCATTTGTCTTAACACATACATGGACATGTACATAACATACTCATGACAACCATTCCTCCTCCTTGTCACTTTCCTAGGTTGTCCTTGCAACCACAGCAAGGGCATGTGCACCAATGGTGGCAAGCACTGCACACCCAGCACAACAGAGGCAAGGGGACATTTGGCCTTGGCTGGGTGCTGCTGCCTTAATGCATCTAAAGGCATGGATCAGTTTGTGAGCTTGCTTTGAGGTGGGGGCAAAGGCATGGCATGGTGTGGTAACGGTGTGGTGAAGAGATGAGCCCCTGCAATGTCCAGGTGTAAGAGAGGACACACAAAGACATGGTGGGATGCAGGACTTGGGAGAGGGTCACACCAGCTTCTGTTCTGCTTGAGCTTGTGTGTCTAAGTTTGAGGGCATCTGACAAGCCAAAACTCCCATCTCCAAAGATGAGAAATGATACATGTTCTCGTGGCTTCCTGTGTCCCAGTCAGATGGCTGCAGAAACCTCTCCATGTGCAGAACTGATCATCTCCTGTGCCACACCACAGGCTACACCAGCAGCTGTTCTCACCAGCAGGTGCTGGGCACTGTGTTAGGCTGACTGGGAGCATTGGGATCCAGTGTGGCCTCTGCACATAACCCTGGGAGCTACATGGAATCCCTGGGTTTTACAGCACAACTAGCTAGAGTACACACCATGGGTGCTATATTTACTGTCACAAGTACTGTAAAAATGTGGGAAGGTCATAATTCTATCACAAAATAATGTTTTGGAGGACAACAGCCACTCAAGTGTAATAAGAAAAAGAGTGAAAGTGCTGGAAGAAAGTAAAATGCTTGTCTTTGAGCGAGATTTTCTGCAGGAAATAGCATCTGTTTTCAATTCATTCTATCACTGTCACCCTCTCTTCCCAGGCACACCTCAGGCTGTGCCAGCCCATGTTTGCATGATGACTTCTCCATGTGTGTGCAGGAGCAGCTGCTGCTGCGGGCTGGGGGTGCCCCTGCCCACCCACACGGCCACGGGTGAGTGCCACCCTGGGGACACAGTGCCAGCCCCACGGTGGCCACGGTGTGCTGCAGAACCCGCACACCCGAGCGCACACCCCCACCCGCACACGGCCCTCCCCAGCGCGCCCACCCCGCGGCACGGCGGGACGTGCACATGCGGACAGGCACGCGTGGGCACAGCCCCCCAGGCGTGCACACGCACACACAGCCCCCACACAGAGCGCACAGACCGCCCACAACCCCCCATCCCTGCAGCCCCCAGCGCACAGGCC
>NW_005054320.1:3522952-3527173 GCF_000277835.1 Geospiza fortis
CGCTGGGGACCCGCAGAAAGCCCCCCTGAAACATCCCCGGCTTCCCACCCCTGGTCCCTGTCCGCTGGCACCGACAGTTTCGGGGCTGTCCCTGCGGTCTCTCGATTCGGGAACCTTGAGCCTGTGCTCTGGGAATTTGCTATAATATCCCGGGCTACTCATCCCCCTGCCCCGCCCCGGCAATTGGGCAGCGCTGTCAAGTCCGTGATCATGCAACAGCTCTGAAGAGGAGGAAATTTGGTTTCTGATCTGATGAGCTAATATGAATATCTGGCAGAATTTCACAGCTAAACCCCTAAGGGACCCCAGACCCTAGATGCTGACCGAGTCTGATCCCATTAAGCAAATCAAGAAGGAGCAGACTGAAAGCTGTCAAGGGCAGAACAGCTGCACTGCTCTTCCTTGCTCCAAAAGTGGGACATTTGGATATCTGATGCAGAGGCACCTGGAACCCTGCCATGGTGCCCAACTGTGCTGCAACACAAGTGCATGGGACACTGCATCCTGTACTTCCAAGGCTTTATTGGTGCCACGCCTTCAGCCTGGGTGATCTGCATTGGTGCCATGGCACAAGGTAGCCTTGGCCGAGATGTAGAGAGCTGTAGTTCTCACATGGCTGAAGGGGACCATGCGCAGCCCCCATCCCACCCCTCTCCCCAAGACAGTGTAACCCTAACTGCATCCTTAAATTTAGCAATGGGAAAAACAGAGCCATGCCACAGTGACCTCACTGCTCCTGCCACACCTGCCGGTGTGCAACAGCCCAGAACAACAGCCTGGCACAGAGAGGCTCCAGGAATCCTCCCTAAGGTTTCTGGGAGAACTTCCACATACTTCTGAGTGAAGATGCAGAAAGGGTGGCAAGACCCTTCAATTTGGGACATCAGTAATTTCACCTAGTGCCTAACACTCCTGCATTCCATGCAACATGGGGCGGAAGAGTTGCTGCATGCCCTCCTGTGCAGAGGGCTGCAAGCCAGCCTAGCCAAGGTTTCACTAGACAGGACGTGGGGTGTGTGCTGCTGTACCAGGCTTGGCGTGGGATAGCTGTAGTGCTTGTGTGTGTGATGGTTCAACAACTGCTCCTACTCCCATGAATGGTGTAGGAAAAGACACAGTGAGAAGGATGGGGGACTTGGATTAGATGGCAGAGGAAGATGAGAAAAGCAGGATACTGCTTGCATTCAGAGCAAACCACAGCCAGATTGCAAAGCCAAGAGCTGCTCTCATCCTCAAAAACAGCCCAAGGAACACACTACAAGGAAAGACCTTTGCTGGGTCAGCCCAAGGATCTTGTCTAACCTTCAGCCCTGTCCTCTGTGGGGGCCAGCCAGAGCATGTGGCCAGCGTGGCATCATACTGGCCTACCTCAGCTGCTTCAGAGTCATTATGAGCCAGCAGAAGCTTCACTCCTTTGTGATTAATTTGGTCTTCTGTGAACTTGTCTGGTCACTTCTGGACCGCCTGGAGCTTTCCATATCCACAGCCTCCCTCAGCTCTTTAAGAAGCACAGCAGCAATCAGCTGCCAGCAATGACATTGTGGCCCCACATTAAATCTGGGTGCTATGTTCTCCTGTGACTTTAGGACCTTGGCATTAACAGGTGGCCTGGCACACCATCTGCTGTTAGGTGCTACCTGAACTGGCTAGATTAAAACTGTCTCTGTCACTCCTTGCTCTGCAGCCTCCTCTGCTATGGGAGAGCCAGGCTAAGGAAACTGCTCAGTGTGGGAAGAATTCACTGTGGAGTGTTCAGCTCTTCCCAGAAAAGGGAAAGATGAGTATTTTTGTCATAAAAGCTTGCAACACACCCAGCTTCTGCAGCAGTGTCCAAGGTTGGGAGGCCAGCCCTGCACAGGCCCTGCTTCATGGCTTCTGTTGGCCTCTTAAAACCTACAGTGCCCACTGGGGGTTGGAGGCTGCATGAGGAGGTAAAAAATATGTAAGGGCATCTGTGCAGAGGCACGGGAAAAGGCTGCTATGATGAGAGATATAGGAAGGGGGTAATGGGGACTGAGGTGACAGGATGAACCTTGCACTTGTACCAATGCTGGGTTACAGCACAGGAAATGATACCAGGGAAGATCTGTAGCTGAAATGGCAATATTGGAATGCTCAGCTCATGACATGGAAGAGGGCAAGGGGAGGAGAGGTCAGCCAGGGTGAGGATGGGGAAAGGGACGGCGTTGTGTAAGCACGAAGGTTAGGTAAGTAATGAGAACAGGTCCTGGGAAAAGGGGAGATAAAGAGAAGAAATTAGGTCCTGACCAGGCACAGGAAAGCAAGGATGAGGGAGACAGGGAGAGGGGAGTGATGGTGCTTTTGGGAAGAGGGCATCAGTACCAGGACTGCAAAGGCAGGCAGCCAGTACCAGCCCGGGCTCAGAAGTGCAGGGGAAAAGCGGGGTTTCCAGCAGAGCTGTTCGGGTATGGACCTGGTGCCCGGAGAAGCTCAGACCAACAAGCAGGTCCGAAAAAGGGTAACGAGCAGCAGCAAGCGACGGTGTGCTGCCAGGGCTGTGGCCTCATGCCGGAGAACAGCGCTCGTACCCGCCAGGTCTGTCACCTGCCCTGGCCGGGGCTCGGGGCTAGGCGGCTCTGCACAGCCGCCCGGGAAAACCCGGGTCCCACGGCACAGGGAAGGGGCCAGCCCTGCACTCCGAGCCACCGCCCTGAGCCGGCCACGGACGGACACATGGACGTGTCACGGAATCCGGTCCCCACCAGCCTGCATCTTTCCACAACCACTACATCTGCAGCCTCGGCAAAACCTCTTCGGAAGACACATAAAAAGCAGGATATCTACCCACTAGGGCAGCAGAAACCGAGAGTGCAGGGGGTGGTGGTGAAGTTTGCAACCCACTCTACTTATTCTACTTATTCTTATGATGGCCCCCAGCATGAAAATGGACCTGTTGCTGTGAGTCCAGAGAAGGGCCATAAAGATTCTCAGAGGGCTGGAGCACCTCTCCTATGAAGGCAGACTGAGAGAGTCAGAGTTGTTCAGCCTTGAGAAGACTCTATGAGACCTCACTGTGGTCTCCAGACCTAAAAGGGGCTAACAAGGGCTGGAGAGGGCTTTTTGTAAGGGGTAGGACAAGGGGTAATGGTCTTACCCTTGAGAGAGGGTAGATTTAGATTGTAGATAAGGAAGAAATACTTCACTATAAGAGTAGCAAGGCATTCACAGAAACTGTGGATATCCCATCCCTGGAAATGTTCAGTGCCAGATTGGATGGGATTTGAGCAACCTGGTCTAGTGGAAGGTGCCCTGCCCATAGCAGGGGATTTGAAACCAGATGGTCTTTAAGGTCCCTTCCAACCCAAGCCATCCTATTATTCTACTTCTCCCACACAAATACTCCCCCTTCTGTATCCACTTCCTCCAGCTCCTTTTTGTAACACCAGCAGCACCCTTGAAGGGGCCCATTAGAGAGGGTGATGGAGACTGTGCCATGACACACAAGCCTTGCTCAAGAAGCAAATGAAGGCAGATATGTAAGTAAACCCACAAGTTTACCAGAGGCATGCCTCCAAATGTGTGCACCATGATCATCACCAGCAGAAACTGAACCCGTTACTTTTGAGATTCCCAGCACAGCCCTTTGAAAAAGATCATTTGAGATGCAAGCAGAGAGCAGATACATTCCTAAAGGAAAAAAAATCATTCACCCATCTATATGTTTCACATCTACATTTGCCAGTCTCATCATCTGAGTAAACCAAAATGAAGGTAGGAGAAGACAGAGCGTGTGCCAGTTTTTCTCTTATTTACATTAACAAGACTCCAGAGCTTGACATATCTACAGTTTGCTGGTGGAAGAGAGCCCACAGAGAAGGTTCAAAGGGCATCAGAGAGCTCCTGGCTCTTGATTTGCTTTGGGGAATCTGCCCTTGGGGTCCTGCCAGGGAGTGCAAGGTAAAATCTGGTGTTAGAGGGTAATTGGTCCCTATGAGTTTCTGAATGGAAGAGAAGCCAGAAAGCAGCATTGGATGGGCTTGGAGAACTTGTCTGTGCTGGGAAGGAAGGGGTTATGATAAACCAAGTATAGCCAGCCTGCTGTTTTTCCAGGTGCTGTCCACTCTGAGAAGCTCCATGTTGTTGATAAGCTGACTCTACTACAGTGAAGGCTGGAGTTCTGCTTCTTGAGCAAAAAATAGGATCAAAAATGAGGGGGGGAAGAACAAACCCCACCTCCAAAGCAGAAGGCACAAGGGAAAG
>NW_005054320.1:3527384-3551777 GCF_000277835.1 Geospiza fortis
GGAAAGAGGATGTGCATCATGCAGGTGTCTCTATCATCTCACTCCCTGGGGCCTGTAGGGGTCTCAGGGTTTGCACTTGCCAGCTGCTCTGCAGGAAGCAATTTTTCCTAGTCTGTTGACTCTCTTGCCAGGGCTTCAGAAGATGAAATCTTTATTATCACGAAGGCTTAAAAGGGAGGAATACTGTTAATTCCATTTTCAAGGTCATACTTTGAAAGTTATTAATTTCTTTCTTCCATGGCTTTGCACTCTACTCTGAGGCTTTAGGGATTACCAGCTTCTACTTACTAGGGTTCATTTGGGGCTTTTTTTCTTATTTCTTTCCTGTTCCTCCCCCCTCCTCTTAGAAGAAGACACTTTTTTTCCTTCCCTGTTCTCAATGTTGAAGCTATTTTGCTCATTGCCTGCTCATTCCCCATTGTCACTACCAGTTCTGCTCCTGTAATTAAAACTTGACTGTGACTGCAGTGGCACTAGGCTGGCTTTCCTAGAGGTGCCAGTACTGCTGTGTAAGCTGGGGAGGATGCCCTCCAGCAACTCTCCAACAAGATTAAGGAAATGTCTCTGGTGTCTATCAATCTTTGCACTTGGTTTAATGTATTTCAGAATTTGCTCATGCTTTTTTAGCACTGAACAGTTCTTCCCCATGTTTTGGAGCTCATTCATGGTGTACAAAGTACTCATCTATCACACCTCATGTCTTAGAGGAATGAAGATTCATTCTGTAATGCAGCTCACCCATCCTTCCATAAGTTCTGAAGAATATCCCTGAGATTGTATTTCTCAGTGTCTTTCTGAGAAGGTCATGGTGCTCAAGAGCTGTCTGCTTACACCATTTATCCTGGAGCTGGTTTACAGTAATCCTAGTCTAAAATGGAACTGTTATCCTGACCAGTGAGGTTGGTGGTGGATAGAAGACCACCTTTGTTTCAAGGTTACACTGTGTAACCTATATTAGACTGATGATGATCAGTCTTATATATACAAGACTGATCATCATCAGATCTGGCTTGTATATATAAAAATTTTCAATGTTTTCTCATAGCTGAAGAAATTTTCTCCCACCCTTTTTATTTCCCTAGCAACTGAAGGTTTGTTTAAAAAAAATCAACCACCCCTCAAACCCCATCTTCCCCAGTGACTGATACAAAATCAGATACTAAAAACTGTATTGTCTTCAAATCACACATTAAAGACTCTCATTCTACAAGCAAAGAATAAAACAAACAAACAAAACAAAACAAACAAACAAACCACATAGCACAGACTTTTTCAGGAGTCATTATGGGGAAGATCTGAGCTTTTTCTGCTTTTTGATTTCCAAGGATAAAGAAATCCCTCTCCTGCTCATCTCTCAAGCACATATGTAGGGCACAGTAGACCAAAGGTGATACCAAGCACATAACCCAATGTCTCAATAGAGGACAAACAGCATAGCCCCCCTCACCCAGAGCACGCACAGCCCTAGGAAGCAGGTTTGCTAATTGGAGGCTCTGGAACCTCTTGAAAAATTAATATTTTCATCAGTTTCATGTCTGTCTGTTTACTCACTTCATCCCTGCTATGGTTTTCTACAAGCTTTACTGGATATATGACATAGGAAAGATTTGAGTGGCTGTGGACAGAAATGAAGAGGCAGGGGACATGCATAGGGGTGACTGGCGCAGAAAAACAACTAAATTGGGGTGGAGAGTGGCCAGCATGCTTGAGGTTACTCTGGTACTGAAATCCAGTCCTACTGCAGCCTCTGCTCTCCCTATCTTTCTCTAATATCTTCAGAGAAAGTGTCCCCCCAGTCTATCCTTGAGATCTTCTTAGGGATATCACTCTCAGTATTTCAGTGAATTAGAAATGTCATGACAGTCAAGCTGGGCCCAGGTGCTGGTATATGTCTCTAAAGTGTGGGGGCTAAGTAAATATTACCTTGTGTTCCCTGTAGTTCTCATCAAAATATGGAAGTGCCTGTGTGTGTGCAGTCCCAGAGTGAGACTCCTGGTCACCTTAACACCCTAACAGTGCAAGCATGGCTTTAATACCTGGCCCAGGCCTAGGAAAAGCCAGAGCAGGAAGCCATTGTGGCTTCCCATAGCCCATTCCCAGACCAGTATTAAAAAGAGAAAGTTAATACTGCTTACACAGGCTGCTGAGCAGGCCTTCAGCTGGATGAGTAGGAGCAATAGGAAAGATGCAGGAAGCTATTCCTGCTCCTCATTAGATGTTCTTGGGTGCCTGGAGATTGCTCAGTGCATGTGGGCTGTGCCTCTGAGCACAGGGTGAGTACGGTGACGTGGCTGGACAGTGTCACCAAGGGTCAGTGTGCCTGTGTGGCTGCAACACCTACCGGAGGGGCTACCTGAGCAGACCCTGCTGAAGCCGTGCTGGTCAGAGCACATCCTTCTCCAGGGCCTGATCCCATGCTCCCACCCATGCATGCACTCCCCAGGCTGCAGAGGGACATGCAGGGGATGCTGGGGAAGCACCACGCACATTGCTCCTTGCTCACCTTGCCACGAGGCCTGTCCCTTTTGCAGGGGAGCTCTGCTGACAGACCTGCTCACCCATGGGAGGGAAGGCCTTCCAAGAGCACTCTGCTTTTTCTGCAAGCCTGATTTCTTTGGAATGGTTGGGTTTTATCCCCATGCACACCCTCCCTCACTCCCTCCCTCCCAAATCCCACACCTCCCTTCTCGTTTCTGGTTGTTTTTGTTTTTAGAGAGAGTGCTTAGACAGCTGTATTAATCATGCAAGCCCAGCCATGTGTAATGTGCTTTATCAACAGCAGAGCAGACACTGAATGGCAGCGGGTTCACAAGCGGGCCCGGTGCACTGCCTGAGCGGGGAAGATAAAACCTGCTGCTTCCCAAACCAACTTACCGTCATGGGTTAGTGAATGGAGAGACTGTTCACTTGGGACAATAACCAGAGGGGAGGCCAGCTCGTTAGACAAGGTTTACACTGGAAATGGAAGGGCTAAGAGGACGAGGAGGAGGAAGGTGGAAATTACTCTTTGGTCATTTTCTCACAGGGGTTGGAGGAGTTTTTGTGTGTGTGTAAGGATTAAATCAAGACAACAGTGGCAGTTCTTCATCCTCCTCTTTGCTGCCCTCCACAGTTCCAGTCAGCCAGTCAACACAAGAAATAAGGAGAACAGGAGGGAGAGAGCAAAGGTTTAAGTACACCTGTTGTGCAGTGGGGATGGGCTGTCTTCAGAGTCTCTAAAGGGGGAGGGTTCAGCTGATGGCTTCAGAAGCTCATCTAACATGCAGATGGTATCAGGCTATGAGTGTCCTCTGGGCTGGGGATATCTGCCTCAGGAGGGTTAGAGCCTGCCCCAGCTCTGCTCTGCAGGGTACTCTGTCCGTGTACAACACTAACACTATCACTGTGCCTATCAGATGACCGATTTTCCATGGCAGTCACTCTTCTGTGGGTTCATTTCTAGTCTCTGCAGTGCAATTATGTGTTTTCTCTCCCACTGGATCCACTCAAACTCCACTCTCCCACCTGACTGCTGGGCCCTGACCTCTGCTCTCTAGGGCTGGTCCGCAGGCATGCAAAGCCACACTGGTGACTGCACAGACCTTGAAACGTCTTCCTTATCCACTGCAAGAGCTCAACTTGGAGGAATATCTTTCTGGGACTTCCAGTCTCAGTTCCCACCCTTTGCTGCTGATCTTCTTCACTCACTGGATCCTCCACAGCACTGTACTATGCAAATATATACAACCCAAGGCTCATTTTGGAATAAATCAATCTAAATTAAAATAATGAACAAAAAGTACAGAAACAGATCAGGCAGTAAAGCCATTTCTCTTTCTTTTCCCCTGTGTCTCTCTTTTTTCTCTAAGAAAGCTTGTTTCTTTTCTCTGCACTTTTCTTTTTTTTTGGGAGGGGTGGGAAGAAGCAGATTGGCTTTTAATTTTTTTAAGCAATCTCAACAAACAGAAGCTGTCTGTTGCTATTCAGCAAAACCCACCAAGCAATGTTGGTAGCTTGGCATCAATTCTTGGCATGTCTCTTTTCCCTAAGTTGCTGTTTTTGTCTACATTCATACTACCTCTTTTTGGAAGACAGTATCATCACCTCTGACTTTGGTATTACTCGCTTTAAACCACACAGCCAAAATAAGATACAGTGCCATCCCTTGCCTCGTACCTATGAAATAGCACGAAGCAATTACTGTGATGTTGGCTGCCTGCCCTCACCCTGCCTTGTCCTCCCTGTTCCCTTGGCCTGAAGGCCCCACAGGCTTGGCACCCAGTTCAGTGCCAGCCCTCAGTGCCTGCAGTGCTGGCAGGGACTGACTCTGACCCTGAGCAGCCAGACAACCTTGGTCTGTCCGAGCATCCATCCTGCAGGGCCTATCCCTTCTGCACTCACCAAATGGACACTGAGCTCTTTGGAAAACCTGGGTAGACACCACCCATGAGAAGCAAGGAGAGCTGTGAGTTGTGCTTCCCACCCAGGGCCATGGGTGTGATCAGCTGCCAGTGCCCAGGGCTCAGGCAGCTTTCAGGGAAGTGAGGCATGTCCTGAGTAGCCACACATCACTGTGAAGTGACCAGTACAGCTGATCTATGTCCCTCAAATGCCTTAGGATTCATGGGAATACCAGACTTGACATGGATTCAAATACACCCTCCTGTGCTTGGTCTCTATGGCTATTACTATTTTTCTGGTCGTTATTTTTTCTCTATTTCTCTGTTGGGATCACAAAAATACAAGATTGTCTATTTTGGACTGTCTATGCTTCCCTAGCTCTGCCAACCAGTTTGCTTCATGGGCCTGAAGGCCTGGATTTCCACTGACCCTTTTCTGGAGCCCAAATGAGACAGCACCCTCAGGCCTCAGTGAAGAGGGCTCCAGAGGTCGATGGGTCTTTCAGCTGGTCACATCATACTGGCAGGGCTGTCTGCCTAGTCAGCAAACCTCCATAAAATGTTAACCCTTTACAGCCTGTAGTCTCTGCTGTAATCCGCCTTGCTTCTCTCCTTAGCTTTGGTGGACTCAGATGTCCACCCTTTTGCCAAAGCAGGCCCTGCTGACTCAAGAGCAGCAAGCTCAGCAGAACTGGCAGGGACATGCACTGCAAAAAGCAAAAGGGGAGCAGAGATGGGTGGGAGGCGCCCACTGCAACAGAGGAGCTCTCTTCTGCACAGCTAGGACACCCAGAGAGAGGAAAGAGGACTGAGAGGGTATTAGAAAGAAAGCTGCTCCCTGTTTCCCACTCTGGCCATCAGACCCAAATGAACATCTCTTTTCTCCCTTCCCCCAGCTCCCACCCACCTGATGAAGGCATTAGTGACAGTACAGGCTACACAGGCTACAGCTAAATGGAGACTATCTACGATCTACAGTCACACAGGGTCATTCTCCGATCAGTGCACGTTTTGGCAGAAAGGCACGACTCCTCATTCTCCTTTTCCCTCCCACTCTGCTAATTGCTAACACACTACTGCTATAAATCTTGTGTCAACCTATTGATGGCTGTGATCAGGCCCCAAAGACTGACACACTTGTTGCCCTGTGGGCAGCTCTGGATGTGCTGCTTTCTGAAACACCACATCCCCCTTGCCTAGCTCCCAGGGCATCAAGCTAATCACCCTGAGAAAGCCCTGCCTTAGCCTCTGGCAAGCCCTCATCACAAAATTCCTGTGAGGAAGACTCACAGGTTTTGAAGCTCATCAGTCTGGCCAAGCCATTCTGATGTGGACACTGGGTGCTAATCCAAGGGAAGGAGTTCATGTTCAAAGGGCTGAGGACGAGAGACAATGAAGGACAAAGATGGAGCTAGTGCCATAATTGTGACAGGTCCCTTTGAGGTTCAACAGTGGCCATGCTTGCCCTTCCATTGGCAGATGTGGTGTGGAATGAACAAATTCTCTTTTTTCAGAAGAAAAATCTTTTTGAAAAGGCACCTGATGATGCAGTAAGGCCCGTGCTTTGTGACAGCCAGGTCCTGGGTCAGCCCATTATAACATGATGTCACAATGCAGACAGAAAGATGTGATGATGTGGCATCATCCCAGAAGACATTTCAAGGCATTTTGAATGCTGGGCTGCAAAATCAGGAGAGCTGGAAAATTTATCAAGGACAACTCAGCTGAGAGCTGAATCAGCTGGGCTCCACCAGCATTTTAGGAAAGTGTCTCATCAAATTCAAGTCCCATTTGTTTAGCTGAATGGGCTGCTTCTGAGTCTCCAGCCTGCCTGAAAGCAAGATGTTTCCACAGCAGCTAGCTAATGATAGCAATGCTTAGCAGGACTACAGCACTCTTCGTCTCAAATCACCTTCCTTTTAAATTAATGCTCAAAACCCCACAGGGCAGGGAAGTGTTACTGAGGATTAACAGAAATGAAAATTGAGGGAGAAAGAGGAAGAAGGCTGTGGTTCTGGTCATTATGGAACAGCTTAATTGAGGGCTGAGGACTACATTTCAGAACATCAGCTCATAGGAAGAAAAAGGTCTAACAAAATTGTATGCCCAAGGTTTCTTTGAAGGTGAGCAGCAAAGTAAAAGCGAATGTGAAAAGCACCAGCATCTGTGCTGAAGGCCCACAACAGAGAAGCTGGTAAGGGCTTTCAGAAAACTAGTGAGGCCCAGAGTATTTAAACTCTGCTTTCCCACTCTGCAAAATCCTCTTGGGGTGTCCTGGGTCACTGGAGATACACCAGCATCTGGCTACACAAATTCTTGGAGACTCTTTACAGGAGTGATGGCACACCAGGACGTCCTTCAAGACAATCTCAGGAGACTGGGGAGCAGTAAAAATACAACAGCTTCAGAGACAGAGGGGAAAGTGTTTTAAAGGATCAACTAAAGCTGTGCAGCATGGCCTTGGCAAGTGGATTAGGAGGTGTATTTGTAATGGGAATCCTGGCCTTGCTCACTCACAGATTTTGCTTTATCATTTAGCTTAATGGGCTCCTAATTCAAAAACCAGCTATAAACAGGGCTGGCTATGAAAAAAATTAACACTGCCTGCCTGTGGAATTTAAGGATATATAATAAAAATAATCATAAAACCAAAGAGCTCTGGGTTTTTCATCAGGCAAAAATATTTGTCATTGAAAATTCTGCTGAAAAAAAAGAACACCTAAAATGGGAAAATTCCTCAAAACCCTACATCCAAAACAGCCTCAGCAACTTTAATTTCATATCCAACCACAAGTTTCATTTGCAATACATAAGATAATGGTGTTTAATTGGATTTATTTTTCCACAGTAGGTTCCCAATGGCCTACTTTACTCCTTTTCTCAGCTCCTTGAATGTTATTTACAAATCACTCTCTGGGATTTAATTTTAATGGTAGCTTGATTTCTACGTCCTTTTTTTTTTCTTTTTTTTCTTTTTTTATGTACTTTTCTTTAATTGTATTTGTGGATTTGCCTTTTAAATAGGCAATTGTGACTACATCCTGAGCCTGAATAAGTTGCCAAGAGCAGAGCTTGATTTGAAAACAGCAGAGTAGTTAAACGGAGCATGTGTAACATGCAGCATTTATTGTTCTTTTCATGGGAGTACCTGCAGGTGCTTTGTTCAAGCAGGTGCTCTTTTGCAAAACAACGTGGGTTCCTAATAACACTCTATCCCAAAGCTCTGTGCAGACATTAACAATTTAGGTCTCTGAGCAACCCATAAGTTGAGTGCATCCTCCTCATATGGCAGTAAAACAAAGATACTGAGGAGCTGTAGGCCAAGATTTTTTCAGTGAACACAGGGACTTGCTGCCTTATTGTTGATTTAGTTTCGAACACCACTTTCAAATGCTGTAGCCTGCTTTCTGGACATGCCTGGTCTCTGCACTTTTTCAGAATGAAAAGGTCACAACCAAGCCCCAGATCTCATATGGATATTGGGGCCATGCTGCCTACACCCAAAGCAGGAGTGGGCAACACAAAGACAGAAAAAAAACCACACAGACCCTGTTTTGCCTTCATACCTACTTCCCCTTTTGGAATAAAGCAGACAGTAACACCTCACCATGTGCCTCTTTTCATGCTCTCTGCCTCAGATGCAGGATTATGTGACTGGAAGACTTGGAAAGGTGGGGCAAAAGCATGAGAAAACAAAGTGTTTCACTGTGGATGATAAGATGCTCAACTAGAGTGAAAAAAACCTGGCAGTGTTTTAATTTTCAGTTTTCCACTTGTCCTTTCCACCGTCTTCGCAAAATTTTAGGTCTGCTTATGCTTTTGATCCAAATCTGAACAAGTGGGCAAAGAGAGCTTAGGATGGGAATGTGTTTTAGAAGTAGGTCTGCAGGGAGACTGAACCTCACTAAAGACTGTCCACACCTGGGTGACAACTCAATGCTTGGCTAAAGGCTGTTGCCATTCAGTTGATTGCTCAAAGCTTGGCTAAAGGCTGTTGGTATTCAGTTGATTGGTTTTTTGAAGAGGGAGGGAGGAAAAGAAGGATGAGGAAAGTGAGCAGAAACGAGAAAATGACATGTAAATGAGAAGGGAAAGCCCTTATTTTCCTGCATTTCTGAGCTGTTTTGCCCATACCTAGCTCTGAGCATTTGTCAGGATGACGGAGAATGACCCGGCTAAAGAGCTACTTCAACATAAAGCATATACTGACCTGGAAAAGGATTGGGGAGAGTGGGTAAAACTCGTTCTAAGGGGGGAAAAACAACAATAAGCAACATGCAGGAGAAAAGCCACTTTTCACACCAAGCAAGCAGCAGATACAAACCTGATGGAGTTGTCCATCCCCAAATTAAATGAACTAGAGTAGGTTTCATATACAGAGCATTTTGCTAGCAACACGCCTAATACACATCAACATCCCCTGGGACTGGGAGTCAGAGAGAAGTGATTTGAAAAACTAAACAAATAATAGTCAAACAGCAAGAGGGATTAAGCACCTGCAGTGAAGGTAATTGGAGTTGATGGTCCATATCTTCCCTCTGACTTTCAAGACCACTCATGTCATCACTCTACAGCTCCTCTTAGCTACACCTCTGCCTGGAAGCTAGTCTTGGCAGAGAGGTGAGCTGTGGAAGTCCTCCATGGGTAGTTGTTGCCTCCCCAGAACCTTTTCCACAATGGATTTCTTGCCAATGACAGCTCCCTTGAGGATCTATGCATGGGAGCAGTCACCCTGGTGAATCCTCAAGGGTATTCTGCTTCTTTACTTTTTGTCCTCTGAGAGGGACAGAGTTTTTGCAGAGCTGTTTATAAACCCTTGTTTATAGGGTTTTTATAACGTGTCCTCGCTATGCGTCACAGCAGGACTTCGATAAACGTCACTGCTGGCTTCACAGTTTGCTTCGTCCACAAAGGATCCCAAAAGAATTGCACAGATACTGAGGGAAACCAGTATCAGAGACGTCAGTCTGAGGCTAACAGTAGAGTTAATTCCGCTTCACACATGGTGCAGATGATGCACAGAGCAAGGAAGCAATTTGCCCAAGGTCAAATGCTGAACTGTTGGCAGAGCCAGACACAAACCCAAGAATACAAGCCCCCCAGGCTTGACTGCTATCACTGGGTCTCCTTTCTTTGCCTTCAGAGCTTGCTGAATGCCTTGTACTGACTGAGACAAGCTCCTACCCATGGACTGATCCATAGGTAGACATTTAGCTGCAACAGCTCATAGGCCTGGGGCAATGAGTTATCTCCTGGCTTACCTGCTAAGATCACTGCTGATGGACACAGAGCTTGGCAGGATAAATCAGTAGGCCACTATTACTCTCTGATCACCTAGGCCCAGCTGTTTGGAGGCCAATGCTCTTTTTACAGTATCCTTGGTGCAAAGACTGAGTTTGTGTCTCGCTGGAGCTCATGAGGATTGAGCAGGTCAGGCCCATCCCTATGACACTGGCAGAACTCCTGCCCTCATGGTGGTAATGGAGTTGTTTGAATCCACAGCAGGCACAGCAGAGATCAAATACAAGCCTAGCCTGGATCTCTCTGTTTATGTAGCAACAGGGGACTATTGTTCTGCGAAAGCAGGCTGTTTGTGCTGACAAGACTTCCTTGTTATTTAGTTTGGTTAAATAACTCAACTCCCCTTTACCTTCTTCCTGCACAGCAGGCTGCAGGCTGCACAGCATAAGCAGTTAAAGCAAAGCACTACGGCCTCATTATCATGCTGCTTTCTATTCAAGGACTCTGTCTCTGTTCCCCTCTCCCACTGTGTGCTGCTTTTATTGCTCCACCCTGGCTCATTAGCAGTGTCTCAGCCTTGCCCCCTCTGACTGTCAGCCCAAACCACTTTCCTCCCTCCTGAGTCTCCCTGTTATTGACAGCCTTGAGGAAAACAGGGGGTGTGCACTAAGAGCCACTAAGAGGAATTTAGGCCACAGTTGAGGTTCCAAACCCCAGCAGCCACCACTGTAACCAAATGCTCAGGGCACAACAAAGCGTGGGCAGAGTGGAAGGAGGGGTGTGCACACTTGTTGCAGGATACTAAAAAATAATGACAAGTTAGAGGCCAATGCTAGCTTTTAGGAACGTGCCTTGTTGCAACCAAAACTGCTGGGCTCCACCTGAAGCTGCTTGAGTTGGCACTGTCTTGCCAGCTTCTGCTTCACCTCCGCCCTTGCCGATTCCCCAAAGGGTGCAGAGGATACAGCAGGGGACCTGCTGATACGGCAGTCTCCTATAACTGAGCCAGTTGAGCCAGCAGGACTGCATCAGGATGTGCAGCACTGTGCTGTTGTCTCCTGTTTCAGCCTATGGGATGTGCTAGCTCGGCAGGAGGCAGAGGACAACTAATTTGGAAAAGCTTTTCTTTCTTTTCTCTGCTTTGCTACAATTCACATAGTGCTGCACCTGCTTGTGTGCGCCTGTGGAGGGGCGTGTGGGTTTGCTTCTACATCACAGAGGTGCATGCTTATGTATACATATTCACCTACACACAAACCCATGTATCTGTGTTCCTCCAGCAAATGTGTATCTGCTATGTGTTTATACATATATATATACACACACTTCTGTGTAGCATGTGTTAAGATACAAATTGTGACTTTCACTGATAATGCTTTTCATAGTACTGCTAGGTGAGTAAAACAAAAAGAAAACATGTTCCCTACCTCCTAATACACTTGGAGGAAGAACCCTTTTGCTTCAGTTGTGTCACTGCTTTTCCCCTCTGTTGCTCTGTGATGGCAGCCCTGGCTGTGCCTCTCTGTCAGATAATTTTCACAGAGATCTGTACTACTGTCCCTTTTTTTGTGCTTAGGGGTTACAAATCTTGCTCCCAGGCTCTGCAGATCTAAATTAACCTACTGGCTCACCAGTGCTGCCAAACATGGGCCTGCCTCCCAACCCTTCATACCCACAGATGTGTGATAGAGCTTCCTCTCCTGCATGGGCTTTAGTGCCTGTTGAGCCCAGCCATGAACTGTTCAGCTCAGTACAATGAAAGAAAACATTTGGGGCATTTTAGGGAGATGAGCAGTAAAGCTCATTTACCTATTCACTGGTTTAGCAGGTTAGACAGCTTCAGTGGGATGTCCACTGAGTGGTAGAATAAAAGAAATAACAAAACCATGTGGCAGAGAGCAGGATGGACAAAAGGAGTGGGGAGCAAGGAATGTCAGCAAGCTATTAGATCAGTTGTATCATCACACTGTACCTGAGTACCCTCTCTACAAACATACTTGCTGTTGGAGACAGTTTCCTGGGTAAGTTAAACCTTTGGTAGGGCCATATTTATGTTGTTGTAAACTCAGTCTCAGGAGTGAGGGGTATAAATCTCACCTACAGCAGGCAATCCTGCTGCTACATCCTTTAAGGAAGATCACTAGCTATCTATTCATACAGCTCAAGGAGGCTGCTTTTGTATTTTAATGCATCTTCTATCTATGACATTGGCATCTAAGGCACTCAGTCTCTCTGAGAGTTTTTCAGTGCTGACTGAGATTTCATGAAATGGTAGCCACCAATTTTTCTCTATTGCTAAACTGTTCTTTCACATCATTTCGCTCGCTCCCTGTCTGCCCTCCACCTCAGGCAAAGCTGCCAGTAGCTCATTATTAACTCTCTGGTTGTTTCTTCACTCCTTGCTGCCATTCTTTTTTGTGCTGCAATGGGACACTGAGGAACCATCACTGTACTTACCTCCCCGGTGGGATGTTGCTCTACAGTGAGCTTGTTCTCCCTTCAAAAAGGAAATAAGATCTCTGATTCCAGGGATGAAAAACACTCCCAAGTATTTGAGTATCTGCTGTACACCTTGCAAAAACTTGGCACTGCTTTATTTTTCTGTCTGGGTGTGTGGCTGGGAATGTGCATTACCTGTTATTTCAGCTATGGTGTGATCACTACAGCATTTCTTTCATCTGGGCTTGTAGGTTTTTTCAGCAGCTTTCTTTATGAAGCTGGATTCCCTTCATTCATTTCCCCCCTGATTTCTTAACCTTCAAAATAGCAGCTGTAGTCTGCCTGAATTTATTTTTTTCTCTGTCTTTCCTTCTTCCACACTAACTAGAAGAACAGAGATTTCCTGGAACAATATGAAGCAATTGCACAGTGAAAAAAGTAGGGATTAACCAAGCAGCAAAAAACAAGTTAGAAAGACTTCACTAAAAATCATCAAATCTCTCTCAGTTCCTGCACTTCCATTTTCCTGGCTCTTGTGAAGTTCTCTAGTGTCCTCCAGTATAAACAGGCCTTGAATTTCTAAAAAATTATAAACCAAATCAAACAACTTGAAAGAAAGTGTTCTTCATACACATCAAAAGACGGCTAAAATAGGATCCTCACTGTTGAAAATCATCTTTAAGAGTTGCCACATTTCCTCATGGAACAGTTTACAGCAACTTTGCAAGGTTTCCCTGGGTCGCTCACTGGTTCTGCCACTCATTTTATGACCATGGGTAAACCACTTCTTCACTCTGTACCTTCCTACTGCAAAATGGTGCTAGCAACACTCGCCCATTTCTAAACTACTTGTGATATTTAAATATTCATTGCTAGCAAATCCTTTGAGATCCTTTGAGGTGAAGTTCTGGAGTCATGCAAAATGCTTGTCTAGCAAAACTAAGCCCCCAACTAAAATCATATGTGCATATATACATGATTGAATTTCATCTTGTATTTTGTTTCAGTGATGCATTTCAGTTCATCTGTGTAACAGGAACCAACAGAGAGGGCCAAATTTAGAATTCAGTCACAAATAATGGATTCTAAACTTAGAATTATATTAATATCAGCAAGAACAAATCTGGAGTATTTGAAAATTGTGCTCCAGATTGCTGCCTGAGGATTTTTTTTGAATCTCATGACAGTCACAAGACCAGGGTAAAAAGACTTTCAAAGTAGAAATTTGCTTTGTGTGCTGCAATGCTACAGGAAATCAAATATATGTTCTTTTATGATAATATCTGTTCTTTAAAAAATAGCTGCCACAAAATATACCCAAACTCACAAAAATTCAAGCTGCCATGAAATAAATCCAAAGGTGGTAAACAAAGAATGCCCATGGATTTATCCTTTTGTACTAAATCTGTTAAAAATAACCAAACTATAACTTTGGGTGTTTTTGGTGAGAACAGAAACTAGACTAAACTGCATCCCATACTGACTGCTTTACACAGCTTTTTTTTTTTTTTCCTTCTGTTTAAAAGGACATGCAGGTCATGACATGAGAGTTTTAATTCAATTTGGGACCGTCACAGGAACACTGCCATCAGTCACTTTTGTGTCTACGTGTTCACTTGTGTGAGTGGGTCATTTTGCTGCAGTGTATCTCTGATGCCAATAACATGTGGGCCAAGTCTAGCCCAAGGTTTAGATCTGGGATTGGGAACTGCATTTTAAATACACCACAGTTTGTATGTGTGTGTGGATGGTAGGTGAGGGGCAGGGCCTCTGTTTAGCGTCAGGTTTGAATCAGCTGCAAAATTCAGAATCAGCAGGTAACTCTGCTCTAGTGCTTGGTCTAGTCCCAGCTTCTGTCTGTTTATACTTAGTAAGACAAACTCAGTCATTGAAAGGTAGCAGAATGAGATCCAAGGAACCTTATTCCATATTTCATCTGTTGATTACCTTTTCCCCCATGGTCCCTATGGTATATCCCTTTAAAATCATTCTGTCTTTTCTCATTTCTGTCCCTTCCAGTTTCAAACCAATTTCTCTTTTTCTTGACTCTGTCACTGTTCTCCTCAGGCTCGGTGGCTAGTTCTCTCCATCTCTCTGAATTACTTGTCATTTCTCAGCTGTCATGGATCCTCCGAGCCCTGGCCTTCTGTCTACTTATTAAAGGGGCTGTCATTCTAAAGGGCTTTTTGTTTCCAGCTTTAAAACAAACACATTTTTATTATTTTAACAAAATCTGTCTTCAGCAAAGCCAGTCAATCAAAGGGCTTGACTGTAAACCTTTTGATTTGGCTGTTTGCGCTTCAAGGCAAGTATGAACACTTAGGTATCTGAAGCAGAGTGCTGGAAGCCAGGTCATGGCTGGAGGTCTGAGGGGACTGGGTTGTCAAGCAGATGCCTTCCTTCCTGAGTTTTGGCCCCCATGTGCTTCCTGCACAGCCATGTCTTTGCGAGAGCCTCCCTTCACCCTGTCCCGTACTTACTGTAAAGGTATAGGCTGGCATTTGTGACTCCCAGCTTGTTGGCAGCCACACAGGTGTAGTTCCCGTAGTGCTCCTCAGTGACATTGGCCACCATCAGCAGAGATTGGCTCCCCGTGCTCTTTATCTCCAGACCATTGGCACTGTTTATCCTGGGAAGGCAGGAGAGGAGATGTTTAGCGCAGTGGCAGTTGTGTACTGGGAAAGAAATCCCTCCCCAGCACACAGCAAAGCAAAGTCATTCAGCCCAGCTGGCAGGTGATGATAGAGGGAAGCAGGGAAGGGATGTGAGAGGAAAGAGACCAAAGAAGGAAAACCAAAGAAAGAGACCAAGATGGAAAACAGGAGGAGGGAATGAAAGGAATGTAGTAGTTCAGTGGGATTAAATGCCACTGGTAAAGCAGTGAAGAACCAAGCAAAGACAAGGGAGAGGGAGGAAGCATTTACCCAGCACTGAGTCGCTCTGAAAGTGAACACACCGTGGCCAGCTGAAGGCTAGTCTGTACTTGAGCAACATATTAGTGAAATACACAGATTCTCAATATGTGCCTATAGCAATGCTGAGTCACCCCTGAACCTGGGCACCCTGTTCAGGGCTGGCTACCCTAAAATGTAGGGTAATAACACAACCTCCTTAATGCCAGGTAAACGCTCAGGTAGAAGGACAGATCCTTTTTCTATTCTCATTTATTCTCATATGCAAGTCTGAGAGGCTCAGGTTGCACAGGTGAGGGAATCTCATACCTCAGCAGCTCCTTTCCCTAGAAGAATGCACCTGGAGCAACCTTACCTAATTGAACACTTATACCACCTACTTTTTTGTCTGTATCATGGGCTACTTAACATGTGAACAGCGTATTAATTGGGTATTGGCCCGTAATTGACTTCAAGGCAGGAGCTCCCTCCTCTGCACTTCCTTCAGCATCCCCAGTGCAGAAAGGAATTGCCTCCTCCAGTCATGACCATGCTGGCTCTGCTGGGACTGATGGGATGCTGTGACTCAAACGGATTGTAAGGAGCAATTTGTTTGAGAGGAGTTGGGGAGGATGACAGGAGCCCCTATTGAATGGACTGAAGAAGAGAGGAGGGAGGAGGTGAGCTAAAGGCCTTACCTGGTATCATCTCTGTACCACTCGAAATCAGGCGTGGGCACTGCTGATGCCTCGCACCGCAGTAAGGCTTGTCGTCCCGTGGCCGCTTCATTGCTCTTGGACTCTGTGATGGTGGGAGGGTCTGCAGGAAGGAAACACGTGGTCAATCCACACACTTCCAGGTGGAACAAAACAGTGAAACTATGTCAGGGCTGCCTGCCTCATGCAAACTGTTTGGGCTACTGGAGACCCATGGCAGCTGTTTGCTGTGGCCCTTGCTCCCCCCTGCTCCTCTGCAGAATGCTGCTCTTTGAACATTCCCTGATATACAACATTAGCAGCACTCCTTACACGTGCTTCTCTTCAGCACTGCTGAATAAAGTTCTGTCATAAATGCATAGGCATACACAGGCAAAGTTAAGGTTAATGATGGACTTCTGCAATTTATTAATATTTACCTATGGATCTATAGTTCACATGGGCTTATCAGAGAGAGGATGAGAGAAAGACTTCATCAAGGGTAAAGGAAGACAGCAAAAGTAAAGGAATAAAGTAAGAGTTTAACACTAGTGTGAAAATTGTATTCCATACAAAGTCCTTGCCTAATGCCAAAAATATAATAAGGACTGAGGCAACATATATGAAACAGAAATATATTAATGGTTTAAAAGAGAAGAACTTTAGCAGAAGCTGTGGGTGCAACTCTGAGAGCCAATGCTGAGACACTTCCCTTAGGTGTCCAAGGTTACAAATCCTGATCACCTGGACATGGTGCTTTGTGCAAAGCTCCAGAAGGGCTTGCTTGTGACTGCTCTGCCTGAAGTTTGCCCTCAGCCCAGCATGCTGCTCCCGCCTCTGCTTACTTTGAAGTCTGAGTGCTGTGCCATGGGCAAACCAAACTTGGAAAGCATATTGGTGTGCTCTGCTGGAGCTTGGTCTCAGTACTTGCTGGATAGCAGGTAGGGTAGGCACTGGCATCTTCAATCCCAGCCCCATGTTCAAAATATTAAGCGATAAGCTTTACATGTTAAAAGGCAGAATTATTTCCACCTGGCTGCTGAGAGGGATCAAGGAATAAGTGCCTTGTCTCTCGTTGCTAATACTTGCATACCCTGAGATTACAGGGCTGCGGCTCAGACGGATACTTTGCTGAGACTCAAGTTACCATGAAACACACTCTGCCAACTGTATCTGTCCCAGAACTGAAAGGCCAAAAAAAAAAAAAAGCAGCAAAACGGATTGTGTCAGTCAAAGAAAAAAAATAATTCTGCCTGGAGAATGGAGGGAAAGAAATTTGTTTGTGAACACATTAGCCATCTCAATATGATCCCTTCCCTGACCTTAATCGGGATTTTATGCAGGGCTTTAGGGATATTGCAGTGCGCCCTCTAACATCATAAATATTAATAAGTTTACATAAATAGGATCCTACATTCAAAGGCTGTGGGTTCATGTAAATGTTTTAATTTGAAGAGGAGGAGGGATAAGAAAAGGATAGCAAAGGTGATTTTTAAACCATTCTTATTTGATTTTTTGGTTTGAGCAGTCTATCTTCTTAGGTAAACCATTCTGTTTCATGAATCTGGTACAAGAGGGGAGTCACAGAATGAACAGGCATCTCTCCATGGTCGTACGAAATGATTCCAGCAAGTGTCTGCTTTCCAGCCTGCTGCCAGGAAGCCCAGCCCCTCGCTCTGAGCAGTCCCCATATTCATCACTTTAAGAAGCTGGTGCAGTGCTCTCCCGGGAGAAGGGGGAGGTGGCAGTCCCAAACAAACCAGCCTATTGCACCTAGGAATCAGCTGCTCTGTGTGTAGCGTTTGCTGCCTGGGCAGCCAGGGATGGGTTCCATTTAGCTGTTCTCCTCCCACTCTCCCTAGGCCTCAGTTTCCCTGTCTGTGATGTGCAAGGGCAATTACTTGGGAAGCCTGAAGGTGGTAGTGTGAGACCAAAGCAAAGTGAGATGCTTTCTCCTGAAGTCTGAGCTGACAGTCCTCCTCAGCAGATGATAAGAGATGGCCCAGAAGCTCCTGAGGTTGGACAGGCCCTATTTTTCATCCTCATTTTTCAAATTTACTGTGGTTTTCCCACTTTATGCTGCTTGTGGTGTTGTTTAACAAAGCAGGATGAGGAAAGATATATGCAAATATCTAGCTTTCATTCCTCTAATAGGACTGGTTTTTTTTCCTGCTTGGTCCTCACAGTCTCTTAGATTTCTTTCCCTTTCTTTCAAAAAAAAAAATTGTCCTTAAGGAATTTTAAGTTGCTTACATTACAAATTACACCACATATTAACATCACTTTTTCATATTTTTCAACAGTTAAAATGTTTAAGATCTTACCGTGGCATAGTTATTATGTGTTGAAACTAAATCAAAATCAAACATTCTGACTTTATACAAACAATCTGTTTCAAACACATTAAAGCACCATTGAAATTATGTTTTACAGAAATGTTTGAAACTATTAATTGGTTCTCATGGAAAGTCTCCAGTTTATAAACTCAGCTGTTTTTGACACTTCTATACTTTCAGCACAGAAAATCTGCTACTACAGTTCATATTAATGCCAAATTTGGTCCATGAGGCAGCCGATATTAAACCACTGCCACCCAATTTCTAAGGGAACGATAAAAAAACTGTAGATTCGAAGGATGCTGCAGGGAGCCTATAACCTCAACTTCTAAGTGAGACAGAAAAGTTGATCTGATGTGATGGCTCACATGGGACCAAGGGAAAAAAGTGAAGAGCAAGAATGGTATTGAAAGGTGCTATAATCACCTACAGTCAAATTAAGACTGGTATTGCCTGAAAACCTTGATGCCATCAGCTCTCTGCCCTAACCTGCTCCCTAGCAGCTCTACTTGTGAATCAAGGCATGAATATGCACCCAGAAATATGTCTGTAGCCATCTCCAATTTCAATTTAAGTTAATATTCTGGTTTAAGTCTCAATTTAAACTGAAGAAGGTCGGGAGAGGACATACCTCCCATTCATCCATCCTTGCTGCAAAGTTATTAGCCTCCAAGCAAGGAAATGAAGCAGGTACATGGGGATAGCTCACTTTACATCATTCAAGTGCCAAATATAAGCCTTACAAGTATGGAGGTGGACATATACACAGGCAGTATTAAAGAGTAACATCAGTTTGAAATATCTTGTGTTCCTGTGAGAGGAGCATGTCAGCAGAGTGAAGTGGACATCTGTCTAAGCACATATGGGATGGGATCCGTGCCCCAATCCACATGTGTGGAAGTGATCTACAGCTTACTTGCTGCTTTTAGGGGATTGCGGTATCCTTTGGCCAAAACCCCTTTCTGTATTGCACTGGTGCATGAAGGATCTTTTAGACAGAGCTTTAAACTAATGACCTGAAACCAGCATAAAAGTTAAGTTTTTGCACCCTGTCATCAGCACGTGCCTCTGCCCCGTGTCCCCTGGCTGTGATAGCCGTGTAGGCACTGCAGAGATGGCTGGGTGCAGGCAGGCATGTGTTTGCTCTGAGCCAGCTGAGCCCTCCCTTATCTCTCCCTGCTGCCTTGGTGAAGCTTCTCTTCACGCTACTGTTCACCCGAATATCAATGAGTGAAAACAAGGCATTGCCAGCGTTTCGGAGGGGAGAGACGGGGGCAAATCACAGCTCTTCTCTTTCTCCCTCTCTGTCTGTCTCTCTGTACCACACCTCCCCCAGCCTTTTTTTTTATATATTACCAGGTTTAAAGCACAAACTGTACCCTGTGGCAAGTGTCTGATTGCAGATAGTTTTCTCAGCGTCCTCTCTTCAGATTGTATAATCCAAGCCCAGAAACGCTTCTCTGTTTATCCTGAAGTAACCCCTGCCTGTGGGCAAAGCTCTCCCCATTGCCCTGTCCCAGCTGCGATGTACTCACAGTTCACAGTGACCCGGACTTGCTTGACGTCTGCTGAGGCAACTTCGTTGGCAGCCTTGCACTCGTACTTGCCCGACTGCTCTCGTGTGATCCCCAGGATCTCCAGGTACTCCTCCTCACCCTCAAACTCTCTGCCTGGTAGGACAGAAAAATGCAGTGAGTGGTTCTGTTAGGCTTTCAGATTTAGGAAATTGCTATGGAGGAACAATCACAACATGGAGTCTGCAAACAAGCAACAGTCATGAGCTGTTTCAAAGTTATTTCAGAAGCTGCTGAAAACTGAAAATCTGGAAGGCACCATACAGGTGGTACAATACAAAGCATCTCACAGGCTGCCCAGGCTGAGAAGCAAAGTGTCCACCATGTAAGATCAGACTAAGTTCACTAGTGTGATGGCTGAGTACCACCAGAGGTTAGTCATGCTGTGGGTGATGTGCTGGACCCAGGGCTAGCTGGGTCCTCAGATGTGCTGTCAGCACCCTCTTCTCCACTGCAAAACTGTGAAAAATATCTTTCTGTCTCCCAGAGCAACCACCACCCTGAAGTGCCATCGATCAGATCAAGCTACTGTTAAACACAGCCAAACTGAGAGAAACAAACCGTAATTTGATCTGCAGAGACCAATAATCATCACGCATCCCTGAGCTACTGTACATATGAAACGACACATTTAAACCATACTGCCTCACTTACACGCTTTGGAAAACAGTGACTTGAGTGTCAGTCAGAGTTATGGATGGGGGCAGGAATTGGGGGAGGTCTGTGGCCTTGCTTTTAACTCACTGTGTGACCTTGAGTGAGTCACTCCTTTGCTCTCCCTCTGTAAACTGCAGCAAATAGTCCCCCTCTCCTATCACTTCCTGGTTTGAGCAGGGCAGTGAGGTTAACCCATGTAAAACACATTAGATTCTTTGCATGAAAGTTGCCAGGGAAGCACGAAATATTAGGATTGGTATATCTACCCTATTCTTTCAAAAAGGAAAGCAAAATAAGGCACCTCCTGGAAAGAATCGGAACCACATTTCCTCCTCTCAGAGGGCTGCAGGCACTGCTCTGCAGCATTGGAAATGGCAAGCCCCAATTGTGTGCCTGTGTATGTTTAGAGCAATCAGCCCCCAACCCTAAAAGGGTAAAAGACAGATTTGAAAAAATAAATTAAAAGGTCAGATCACAAGAGCTCCCATTCAGGTTCCTCAGAAAATGGTCAGATTTTCCAAAAAACTCTCTGCCCAGAAGGTATTTTCTGCTCAACAGGTGCTGAGCACTTCTGAAACCCTGCCCATTTCACAAAAGTGCAGTTTTTGAGACAGTTCAAATAGTGCCTACTGTTCTTGGTTTATGGCACTGCATGAAAGCAGTGGGTAAGTCTGGTCTCTGGAGCTGAACTTCCCATGGAGCCACCTGCAGCAAATCCCACCCCAGAGGCACAGACTTGCTGCAGTGTCTTGGCCGGGTCAGCCTGGCCACACATACTGGTGATGCCAGCTGTATGCAATTCCCTTCAGCATCAGAGAAGAACTTCAGAAACTTCAAAATCTGCTCACAACTCTGTCCCTTACATAATTATTTTTGTCTTTTTTTATTTTTCTTTTTCACAGGCAATTTTCAGAATCATTCTAGGAGAAAACCAGCCCCTGTCACAGAGACTCAGCATGAAAACAGCAGTGTACCTATTAAACTCATGTAAAGACAAGGGCTCCCCCTCTCTTTTAGCAGCACTAATCAGCAGTCCTTTCTTCCAGCTCTTACCAGATGTTCAGGTAGCAAAAATCTCATTGCTATGTCTAAAATTTACAACTGCTTTGTTTTTTGCATCCCCCAACAGTCTGCTGCAGGACCTTCCTGCATGGCAGCAACGTTTTGCACAAGGGAAGGAGGCAAAGTTGGCTCCTGCTGCCAGGACATGGCTCTCAGTCCTCTGCTCTGTGCTGGGGCTGATGCTGTGAAGAGTCAGTGGAGAAGGAAGCAGGGTGGGATTTTCACAGGTGTTTTTCATTGCTGGAACTCATGAACATGTTAGGGAGTCCTAACCCCAGTAGGACTAGAATTAGGTGAGTCTCAGAAATGTGGAAGGGACATCAGTCACCATCTAATCTGTTCTGCAGTCTCAAGGCAGGACACGAGTCATGTCATGGACACAGCCATCCTCTGCCATCCAGTGGCAGAGATTCTGCAGCCACTCCTGGCAATCTGTTCCTGTGCTTTGCTGTCCTTACCACTGGAGCAGTTTCCTGAAATTTGACCTGAGTCTCCCTTGCTGCAATTTAAAGCTATTACTTTTGTCTTAGCCACTACAGACAAAAAGAACAAATCATTCTCTCCTTCCCTGCAATAGCCTTTTATCAACTTTTAAATCACTTAGTTCCTCCCTCAGTTGTCATCTTTTTTTTTCTTTTGGCTGAACATTGCCCGGGTCTTTCAACCTTCCTCTGTAGGTGATGTTTTTTTATGCTCTTGATCATTCTTGTTCTTTGCTTTTAGACCTCTCTGACAAGTTTACATTTTTCTGGATGTGTGATACCCCAAACTGAACACAGCATTTCAGATGAGGTGTTACTGTGGCTGAACACAGATGAAGGATTGCATTGCAACTACTGCACCATGCTGCTGTCTGTAGACGCAGCACGTTGTTTCTGGTTTTTCTACAGCAGGGATAATTTCTGTTGGGGAACTCTCTTAATTCTCAGATTTTCTTATGGCATATTGCTCATATTGCTCCCTGCTAATAAAACACTTTAAAACTCCCACCCCCAAACTGAGCTGACAACCAACACTCCTCTCCTTTCATAGCAGCACTCCCAGTTGGTAGGTCAGTGAGTTGACTGGAAAGTTAATCAGACATCAGGGAAAGACTCACAAAGAAAAGGTTAAAACATAATTTGCCTCTGTTTTGCAACTCATTTGCTCTGCAATTCTGCCTTGTTTATACACAGGGTTCATTCCAAGTGGAACTTGCTTCTCCTGCAATTTGCCCTTGTCACAAGACTGTCACCGTAATGAAGACAGGGTTGAGGGTGACTTAACCAGCTCTAATGGAGTGGCACCCTCATTACGGGTGCTGTTAAGTCTGTCAGAGAACTGCATCAGTGGAGCTCCAAAGTAACCTACAAGGGTAGATACCTTCCCAAGAGAAGATGTTTTTGAGCTTCTCCCCTGCAAACATACATGCACTTGTACCATGTACTGTGTACCATGTCTGATAGGACAGCTTTCACAGCTACACAGAACCCCTCCCAAGACATGATGAGCTGCTGGCTTGCCCAGTGGAGTGCTCTGGCAGTAACTGAATGGCAGGAGTTCTGTTCTAAAGGGCATGTCAAAAACATCAATAACCCTTTTCAGCTCCTCATTCCCCTGCTCTAGGACACACATATAAGCATAATACTTCAGGGAAAGTTTCTGTGACAGTCTTTTGCTGTATAAGTGGTAGCACTGTTCTTGTCTCCGCAATGGTGAGCCTGAGCATCAACATTTTGTTACAAGAACTGAGCTGCTCTCACTTTCAAGACAGACCCTTTTCCTTGCCTTGTCCCCTCTAAGAGCACATTAACCATTTCTAACAAAAACCATTGATATAAAATTGAGGTGTTGTAGTACAGAGCAGGGAGAGGAAAGATGTATCACAGTGTGTTAGAGAAATGTCAGGTTGTGATATCTTGCAGAGAGCTGTAGAGATGTTTTCACTAATTCACTTTGGCAGCCAGATTAGGTGAGTCATATTAACTCTAACCTCTAAGGCAAACAGGGGGTGGGGGGAGCAGGAACAGAGCTTTATACATTGAGTGAATTTACAGATGTTTCTGCACAGGAGCCAGCTTTGGTAGGGAACTGATGGTTGTCACTATGCAGTTTATCAAAGCAGGGAGGGAGAAGGCTTGGACAATGCTCTTTGGTACCAATAACAACGAACATATTCTATTAGGTCAAAGAGGGACTGCCAACTCCTGGCAAGAGAGCCACTCCATTCCCATTAAGAGAAGACATTTGCCTTGAACAAATTATCAAGGGATGAAATTCTGACCATACTGCCAAAGCTTCCCTGCTGACAAGGGTTGTCTCCTGGCTGTTCTGCCTGGTTCAGTACAGCCCTTTCGCAGTGAGGGTCCTTTCAGGTTTCCCTAGGTGGATGACTTCTCACTCAGTGCAGCTCTTTGCATCCTAAACCATCCCCTTGCATGACTGCAGGCAACCTGCTTCCCTACAGGTTTTTTGTCTTTCACATGTTCATAGTTAGCTTGGTTTGTTGCTCCAGCCCCATTAAACACCATCTTGCCAAGCTGTAGCTCCTTAACTCTGTCCCAGTGAATCACAAAGAGGAGCTTTCTGCTCTGGAGGCTGGAGATAGAGAGAGCACGAGCCCGGGAGGCTTGACAATCAAACCAAGAGGGAACGACCCTGAGCAGCGCGAGCCAGGCGGCTGCTGCTGCTCGGAGCTGGCAGAGCCTTTTTTGCAGAGGGATCTGCGGCAGCAGCTTTGATGTGTGCAGCAGCAAGGCTTTGAAGGCCTGCTTGCCTCAGCCACATTTCCCATCCCCTGGCTTCCTAATTGGACCCAGTAAATAATGAAGCTGAACAGCAAATCTGCTTGGCTATGCTAGCCGGCTGGCAAGCAGCCTTCCTTTCCCCTTACCCTCTGGAAATAGCCATGTACAACCCCGTTGGCTCTGCATATTGTCTGTGTTGCTGTGCACACCTGCCTGTGCTCTCATATAGATATGATATATATCTATATCTATATGCTATATTCTGTATTTTATATACTGTGTATTTTGTTTTCACATCTATAAATCCACCTGTGTGTGCAGAAACACAGACTGACATGTTCCCCAGGCATTTATGGGCCCTTCTCACCTCTACCCAAAGGGCCCCTTGCACTG
>NW_005054320.1:3551806-3626544 GCF_000277835.1 Geospiza fortis
CACACCCAATCAAAATCACACTTGTGCTGTGTGCAGACAGCTCTTTCAGGTAGTCAGGGCCAGCAATGCATTCAGTCACATTCTCTACCAGAGGCCTTTCCCTTCATGCCTTAGTTTCTTACATCTCCAAAGGGGAAGCTGATCTCCAGAGGCGGCAGACACATTTTGTTTCATCTCCTCTCCTGTCCCTGCATCCAGCACTGGCCTTCTTCTTGTGCAGAGATTACTTTAGTTGTCTTATTTATTTTTTTTTAAACACTGCTGTGGTCTTAAATTAAACTGAAATTTAGATCTGCTGAAAGTATCTGTTTGCATTTGGCATGTGGAGAAAGAGATCAGCCACCCTGCTACTATGTTTGTTTTCCCTCCAAGCATCTTTGTAGATGTGAAAAGAGGGGAGCAGAATGGGTTATGCATCTTTGTTGGACTTAAAACAAGATGCAAGGAGATAAAAAAGACTGGAAATCAATGGATGCCATTTGAAGTTTTTTGTGTGTAGCAACTTCTATTGCTGAACTGCAGGTTTTGTTGTCTCTGCACTCTCCATTTAGTGTTTGAGGTTTTGCTCACCTAACTTTCCTCCTTCCCTTTGCACCTTCTATTCCCTAGGAACAGGCTTCTGAAAGACAAAAATAGCTAAGGGAGCCTTTGACATGATTTTTATTGTTTTACCTCCGGCTGAGGGTTTTTTTTTTTTTTAATTCAAAACTTTGAAGTTTTCATTTATCAGTCCCTGTCTCCTCAGCCATCACAGATTCCAATGAGCTTGTCATTTTTTCCCATCCCTTAGTTGAAGAGGCTTGTTTTTAGCAAAGAGATCAGTAGAGAGAAGCAGATGGTGGATAAGCAAAGGGACAACTAGTGCTACAATGCTACAGTGAGGAAGGCAGGCAGAAAACCGAGAGTAGCATGGGAAGTGGTGAAAACGGGGAAAGCTTGAGAGAAGACAAAAATAGATGGAGAAAAAACAGAGGGAGAATGAAGAGAGGGAGAGTGGCTGGGAGAGAGAAACAAAAAAAGTGAGATTCTTCAGTGACTGAGAAAAAGAGAAAATGGTATTCCAGCTACTGACAAAGAGAAACACATTGAGACAGAGCGAGTGAGAGAGACGGGAGGTGAGACAGCGGCAGACAGAGAGATGTACAGCTGGGAGAGAAGCACAGCCATCCCTTGTGTAAAGGGAGCCATGAAATCACAACTGCCAGAGGGACAGGAACAGAGGGGTCACATGTAGTAAGGCAGTAATTACTCTGTTTAAGCAGCAAGGCACAGCAGGGTATTTATTGTTTAAGCTGGCCTCATCCCTCCCATGCCCTCAGGTCTGTAGCTATTACACATAAACCAAAAAACTAGAGCAGTGCCAGGGAGGGCTCTGGCCTGGCTCTGGCTTCATGAATGAGAATGAGTCAGACTGGGAGGAAACACTCTGGCATGGTTTCCCCTGGCGTTCACCAGGACTCTGCTCATCAGCAATCACATTTGCACCTTATGTGCAAAACTGCCTGCCCTGCCTCCAGAGCCAAGGACAGTGCCCAAGGGGCTCCCTGGCTGGGGGAACACGAGCACCTGCTGGCATGACCAGGGTTAAGAGAGACCGTGATTTTCATGGGCTCCTTCTTCTCAAACTCCACGCATCCAGTGTGCAAACAAAACCCTCCAGGCTGAGAGCAGCTTCCCCAGACTAAACAATGGCTCTGTGCTCTTTCTCTCGGGACAGCACTGACCAAACCACTTGGGACTTCACCCATCGCTGACGGCTCTACCCAGGAGCTGGAAGCCAAAATCTGACAGCTCAGAGGCAGTCTGCATTCTGGCTGTGGGTGTGTGTCAGCAGGGGTCATCTGCCTGAGGCAGCCTCAGCAGATCAGTTGTATCTCTGAATTTCCACCCCCTCTTTTCTATAAATGACCACTAAGGGTCATCACACTCTCTCACACACAGCCCTGAGTCTGGGCATGGAGCAGGTGTGCAATATACTACTTCATCTCAGCAGCTGATTCGATTTTCTATTCAAAATCCACATATGAACACCAGAAAGAAAGTGAACCATCTCCCCAGAAAAAATCCAGACCCACTTCAGGTTCAAAGCCCTCTGTTTGACCAGTGGTTTTCTTCTTCTCTTTGCTGAACCAGAAAAAGGAATAATGTTCTGCCTCAATTTGAGATACAATTTAAATCAGATGATTTCATGTTGAAGAAGATCACTTTTTTCCCCTCAAAATTACTTACTGAATTTAGCCCAAATTTGTTAACACTTTTTTTAATGAACACAAACAACATTTTTTGGATAGATTAATTACTTTTGAACAGAACTTGACTGTGAAGCCAATATATAAAGTAAATTATGAACCATGAGGTAAATTAAGTCATGTAATGTCACAACTACAATATTATACTCCCTAAGTGTTGCATACTGCAATGCAAATTATCATGACTATGCTACCAAACACCAAGCCTTAATTTTACTGCCAAGAAAATGACATATAAACATGAACAAACCAATAGCTGCACCATTTCTGCATCACACAATTTTTGCCTGCTGCCTTTTGAAGGGTATTTTAAAACAATATGAGGTAGGAGTCACCATCAGCTAGATGAATCAAAGAGATGCCACCACATCATTGAGAGCCTTAGGAAGGCAGGGGCTAGTAACTCATCAGGGCTCCGAGGACAGTGCTGGAGCAGCTAACAAAATGGAGGCTGAAAACAGAAGGTCAGACAAAGAATCACAGCTGAGGCTCAGGAGCTCTTCGATGTGCACCTGTGGATGGCAGCACAGCAATCTCGCTCCCAGCAGTGTGGTCAGCACTGCAGGGTCCTGCGCCCTCTTCCTCCACCACCTACAAGAAGAGGATGGGCCAGCACTTGGCCCTGGCAAGAGGAACATCAGGGTGTGTTTTTGGGGGAGTGGGTGTGTAATCAATAGGTCTTTGTTTCCCACTGTGCTAAGCACAGGATGGTAATGCAAGCCAAGAGCTGATGCAGGGGACTGAATTTTCTTGCATGTCATGGACACTTATGAAAGGCATAAAATACCACAGCAAGCAGTCAACTATTACAGTCTCTGGTGACTGTCAGATAGTTTCCTTTCATTTGGCCTCATGTACTCCTTTTCCTACAAGATTTCATATTTTGGACAATGCGCTTGTGCTATCATTGTTGTACAGTTTGAAGACAAGTTCCTCCTCACAAACACAAGACCAAAGAGAAGACTGACAGCAACAAGCCCCTTCTGGGTCAAGAAGCCTGACTGAACTGTATAATTTCTGTCCTGCCGGTGAAGAGCAATGATGGACTACAATGCAGTCCCTAGTTTAATTCTATGAATCACTATGTCAGCCCCAGTCTTTAGGGAAACCTCATGTGATGGCACTCACTGGTACCGACTGTGCCAGTCACTCAATCGAGGAACTACAGGGGTTGGTCTGTGTTTGGTGGCATCTTTAAAAATCCTTGTTATGTTCTCTACAAAGTCTCTTGTGTCTTATGTAGCACAAGATATGCTCAGTATACTATTGTGCATGAATCAAGTGGTTTGCTTTTGTAGGCATTCACCAGAATGTTTCCCTGTTTTTAAATATAAGGTGTTTGTTCCCTTCTGTCCTATGCCCACTTCTTGGGATGAGACAGTAACGATGAACCCAGAACTTCAATCTAACTTAAAAATTTTTTAAAAATTTGACAATCCCCTCCTCCTCAATGGTTCAAGTCAGCCCACAGAATTATGTTCTTATATGTTTGAAACTTGGAAGAAGTCTTGAGAAATTACAAATTGGCACAAATTTACTTGAAATGGGAAAGAGCATTAACGCAGAAGCTTAGGCATTGCTGTGGCTCTTTCTTTGTAAGCTGAAGTCAAACGCTTCATGACCAAATACATGGCTTCTGAATCTCCTGTCCTTCGGCAAGATGGCAATTCCTGTAGTTCATCCCTGTTTTCATCGAGGCTACTCTGAACACCAACTTCACAAACAAAACCTAAAGACTGGGATTTCTGTATCAGCCTGGATCTAGCCACTCTGCTTTTAAACTGCTGTAGCTTTCAACTGAGGAAATGAGGTCAAAGAGTTAAGCCACCCCTTAGCAAGATTTACCCTTTCAAAAACACGCCAGAGTGTTGTGATGCCTGGCGCCAATATTTGTATAGGTGGATTAGCTTCTTGAAAAATCGTTTTGTTTGCTTTTCTGTTGACCCCTCTCCTTGCTGCAATGTTTCTCAATTAGATCCAGCATAGTAATTTCCTGACACCATCCCCCATATCTGGTCCTGGTGGAAAAAGAAAAGGGAATACTTTGTGGGGAGCACAACAAGGGATCAGGAGATGAGACTAACTAGCTGAATTCAGGATTCCGCAGGCATCAAATACTGCCAGTTATCAAGGTGAGAATCACAGAGGTTTGAGGCAGGGTGGGGTTTGCCAGGAAAAGATTGTTTGGGCTCACACGCTGCAGAGACTTTTGATCAATTGGGCTGGCTCCTGTGATATTATCATCTGAGGTGCCTAGTGTTGATTCATAGTGGTAGCAGTTGAGATAAATGATTGCTTCGGTCCAGGATATTTAATTCTTATGCATTTAGCCACTCCCTTGCTTTTCAAAGAATAAAAAGTCTCTCCCAAACATGCAAGGCAGTTGTTGTGAAGGAGAAGGAAGGCATTTACTCCATGCCTAATACTGCACATCTTGCGTAGTCCTACAGGGGATGCAAGCAGAGAGGAAATACAGACACTGATTTTGAGGTCTTGTAGCTCCCTGATGCAGCTACTGCCATTGCTAGTGCAGCTGTTGGCCATCAGCACACTTGAAAATCCTGGCTGTGAAGCAGGGTTTCTCTCTCAGATATGCAGGAAAAAAAGAAAGGGGTCATCAGAATGGGAGAAAGCAGAAAACTGTAAGTAGAAGAAACGGTATCAAAACAACTCCTTTCTGACTTCTTACAGCTTACCCCGTAAGTTTAGGAAGGGGTCTGAAGACAAACCTAAAAGATATTTAATTGCCTTCATACCAACTTCTTAATACTTGTTCTGATGATTACATAAAATTTCCAACAACTTATAGCCGTGCTGGCATGAGCAGACCATGGCAAATCATGTCAATCAAAATGTGTCTCACCGGGCTTCACCTCTCTGAGTCCCCCTATTACCATCATGGACAGGAATCCATTTATTTCTCTTCTCTTGACTCCCCAAACACATTTGATTCCTGTGGGAAGAGGAATGTCTTGCTCCAACAGAGCCCCAGTCAGCCAAAAAACACAAGAAAACATGAAAAACCATCCGTGTTATGTTGAGAACTCTTTGGCTCCTTTCTGCCAAGCTGACGGAGAGGCAGGGGTCTCATTAGAGTGCCTTTGCAACTGCACACCTGTGAGAATTTCACTGGAACTGAAACAGCAGTTGCTCTAATTAAACAGCACAGAGCAGGCCACCTTAATCACTGCCACGATTTCATCTTTCTTGAGGAGAGGAAGAAGCATCAAAACTGATAAGAGAGAGGGAAGAAGGTGAAATGTACTGAATCCCTGGTTCCTCAATTTAAAGCACTAAGGGATGTCTCTCATCTCTGTAAAAATTAATGTAAGCTTCTGATGGCATGTTTTATTAAATGGTTATATAATAATTGATATTTGAAAGCAGAGTTTCCAAAAGCCACTAAATGCTTTAATAGGACAAGACCACTTGGCTTTCAATGGCATTTGTGCTTGTAAGTCACTCAGGTGCATTGGAAAACTTCACCTCTACCCTTTTATTTAAATCAGTGCCTCATTTACTCCATCAGTGTGACCTTGCCAGTCTGTGTGGCAGAAACCAGGGGCAAGGGTGAAAACCACAAGCCCTCTAAGGAGAGGGTCCATGTTTCCTCAACCTTGGGTGGAAGTAGGAGGTGCCAGCAGCACACAGACTGAGCGAGAAATCCATCAGCCGAGGAGCAAGTACCCAGACACCAAGGACACCTAAGAAATAACAGCATGATAATTCCTGTCCTGACTCTCCCAAAGCCTCTAACGGGGAGGCACATCTGTCCCTGAGACAAGGCACACAGGCAGGCCAGGTAGAAATGCTGCTGGCAAGCTAGAGGGCCAGTGGGCCAAAGCTTAATAGGAAAACAGCAGTGATTTGTCTCCACCACTATTTATGTTTCAAGCACATGACAGGTTGTCAGTGGAAGTGAGTGCTGCTAAATTTACTGCTTCTCAAATCCCTGCCACAGTTGCATACTTGACAAGTCACTTCATTTGAAGGGCTAGGTGTTGGGCTGGACTTTCCTCCCCTGTGCTCTCCTTCAATGAAAACCACCAACAGCTTTCTTTACACCACAGACTGATCCCCCTGGGGGATATGATATCAGGGTGTGAGTTTAGAGAAGAGGGACGTTCCCGGCATATTCATTTCTAACCCTGATACATGCTGGTCTTGTTCTGGGCCACTTGACTGCAGATGTGTGTCTGACAGGACACACACATGACTGAACTGAACAAGTAACAGCTTGGTTACAGCACGGGGCATTCGGAGACAGAGAACAGGAGAGGCTGGTGAGCATGAGTGAGTACCAGCTGGTGTGTGGGCAAGAGCTGCTGAGCATCGTAAGGAAAACAGTGCCAAAGACTGTGGGGGTGCAAGAGGAAATGCAGGTGGGTGAGAGGGTGCCTGGGGATTAGACTGCACATATGTGTGCATGTCTACAGGTGGTGGAAAAACCACATGGAATAATGGGTGTGGGATTGGAAGTAGGACAGAGCATTTAGGTGAGGATGTGAAGGGAGAAAGGCTGCAGGCAGGGAGGAGGGTGAGAGGATGAGCACAGGGAGTGTCTGTGGACCTGCATGTGGAGGACTGAAGTATGGAGTATCATTTGCCTCCCAGGTGTTGAATGGCGCCTGCTTCCATGCAGCCTCATGCACAACTGCGATATAACGTATTTGGCAGGTGGGAAAAGACCCCTCATTAATGGCTGAAAATCTGTAACACCTGGTTTCAAACTCTCCTGGAAAGCAGAAGGGGAGTGAGGCTGCCATTTGATGATGGGGGCCATAAAAAGCCCAAAACTTCCCTTTTTTCTACCTAAGTTGTCCTCACAGCACTACAGAATCCTTGCTGGAGGGCTCTGGTCTTAGTTGCATAGAGGCTGCTCCCTGCTTTATGAGCTGTGCTGATGGACAGCACCACATCTTCTCAAATGTTCTGACTCCTTTTGCCTACAGATATCAAGGCAAAGGTGTCAGGAATACAGTGTTATGAAAGACAGACAAATGTGACAGGGCACATCCTCCTACCTCAACCACTCCCTTCATTTCTTCTACATGCAATGGAACTCCTTGCTTTCTCCTGCACATATCTTGATATCACGCACAAGGTCCTTTCATTTGGCTCCCTCATGTGCACTCAGTAAATTACACATATGCATGGACACACATCCTGCAGAGAGTGTCATGCAGAAACAGGACACATTCTCCTTTTTCCTGTCACAGGGGTGCAGGACCATTGCAATTCTCCATCAGATCTTTAGGAATTTGCTCCACTTCCTTTCCCAGTATTGTAGGCCAGAGGCCCTTGCTCTGCAATTGTGCCTCACAGTTTATATCATTAAATGTAGCATCTGCAGCTATATTAGCTGGGCTATTAGTGACAAGTGCTATCAATCCTCATACTTCAGTGAATAAACTGATCACCAGCTGGGGACAGAAATCTCCCCTTGTCTCTCATCACCATAACATACAAACTGCTTTATGTGGGTTTCAGAGGGAGGGAAAAAAGAGAGGTGGAGTATGAGGATGACAAATAGTTTGGACTATCTTCTATTCTTTCTTTGGTTCTCTGCTTCTCAAAGAACACAACAGACATTTTTTTATGGGTGGCTCCTCCAAGGCCGCTCTAAGTTTTACTGTGGGTGGGGGAAAAACACAACAACGGTGCCCTCCCACCTGGCCTCCAAGGACTGAGAATTCATCCACAGTAATCATCTATTGGGCCTCTTGGATTGAGGCCCTATGGCACTTTTACTGGATAATAGCATTTCTTAATAACCAGCATTTCAATAAAATTCCTTTCTATCACCTTTCCAGCACCAGTACTCTGTCTGAGTACTCTGTAGAGGCTAGGATTCAGTAGGCAAAAAATCCTGCAACTTTGACCATAAGCTATTGAAATAATATTAAAAACCAGGTTTTCAAACACCCTCTCTTTAAACACTTATTTCTCAACTGCTCTCAAAACTGCTGTCCTTGTATTTCTAAGTCCAGCATTCCAAAAGGGATGCTGGGTTTGATTATAACAACTTCCTGGCTTGTAGGTTATGTCAAAATCCTGGTGGGATTTTATGCCACTAATCTCAGCAGTCTGCAGTCTGCAGTTGCAGAACAGTTAAGGATGGGAGGAATGTTAACTATATTAAAATGTCAAATGCAGACTGTATTTTCTCACTACTTCAGGAGTAGAAGGTCTTGACATAATTTTCAGGCACTGTGAGCTTGCATATACAGGGGGAGAGGGAAAAAGAGAGAAGAAAGGAGAATTGAGAACACGGGAAGAACTGTCAAGACAACAAATAATTTAAAAAGTACCATAGAGAAGATAGCTTGTGAGACCCAAGTCTTCAGAAGGACCAAAAAGGAAATAAATAAAGAAAGAGACACAGAGCATGAGATAGAGATGAAAGTTTGATTAAAAAGTAGTGAGGGGATGCAGAGGGTTAGGGCAAACAAGCAGAGCCCTAAGCAAGGTGAATTGCCATGGGAAAGCAATGGGGAATGTAGTTAGTGTTGGCTGGGAATACAACATACAAGGGGTAACAGAGGCCAGACTCTTCCAGATGTATTACTGTTTTATTGATCTGTGGTAAACAATTTCCCTGCTCACAGGCAATTCATGGCTGTTGGCAGTACCACTGAGGGCCTTGGACACTTAAGTGCTGTGTATACATGCAGAGGCATACAAGGAGAAAAAAGGTAAATTCCCATGACCTCTGGTAGTGAGGGCTTGGGATGGAGTAGGAATGTTTGGTGCCAGCTCCCCCTCCTTACCTTCTGCCTGCTTCATCTCATTAAAAGCAGATAAAATACACCACATGAACAGCCATCCCATTTCTAGACAAACAAGTGCTCTTATTGCTACCATCTCAAATACAGAGAGCTCCTCTGAAAAGCCTGCAATTCATGGAACAAAAAGACAAAGAAGAAACCATAGTTGTCCCGCCTCATTCCAGCACAGCAGGAGACCTAGAAGATAATCTGCAGCAGTTTCCATGTAGCCTTGGAAGATCCCCTATGAGTTTCTTTTGCTCTTCATCCCCAAGGCTCTTGCAGTGAACACACTGTGGTTTGCCTGGAGGTGAGTGTGGTTGCCAAGAGACTCAGGGGGGAAGGAAACAGATAACCTCTCCAGTCACTTGTCACCGGGGTGATTTGAGGTTTTGGTGCCCTCACTCACAAATCTGTTCTGATGGGCAAAGGACACATGTCCCAGCTCCACCAGCAGAACTGATGTCACACAGCGGAGCTGGGCCTCTGGATGCAGGCGTGGGAGGGAGCCCATGGGTTGGAATGCAAGCAGGAAGCTGCTGCAAGAGGAGATGAGGATGAAACTGAACCTGCTGGAGACCACAGATCTGTCTCCTTACCCAACAGGAGAAATGGCTTTGCTGCTCTTGATCTCCTGAACAAGCAGCTTGCCCCAAAAGGCTCTCATCTGCTATATACAATGAGAAGGCTGAGGTCTGCTATGAGGGAAAAGAGTTCTGCACTCAGATCTGATGAATTCTGTCTTTTTCTACACCCCTTACCTCTTCCAGCTGGAGGCACTTGTAGGAAGTCATGGGAGAGAGATGGAGAAATTAAAAACTGAGATTCGGGTATTTCTTTACTGAATCCCAAAGCCTTCCTGAGCTCTTTCCAAACAGAAGTTGGCTGAAGGTGACATATAGCCCTCTGAATTTGAGCCTCCTTGGGACATTTGTGCACACTGGTCCTGTCACCACGCTATGTTAACTCATATATCACTTGTTTAATGATTTAGGGATTTGACCACTTTAGCTTGGGAGCAGATAGTGAATTGAAGGCAGGAAGGTTTGAGTTCCTATGTTTCTGTACACTCAGTCATCTTCAAAAGTGGTTGATATCTGCACAAGCCTAAAGGCAATCTTGGATCTTTCAATTAAAGAAAAAAAAAAAAGAAGAAAAAGAAAGAAGAGACATTTAGGAGTCCTCAGAGAGACAGAGAGGGTTTGATGCTGGCAGAGAATACCTAGCACTGCTTAGAATCACAAGGAGGAAAATGGTCTTGCTCCCCTTTTCAGGCAGGGGAACCTCTCCCCACTTGCACTGTGGTGCCCATCCCCATCCCTGTGCAGGAAGCAATGCCTTAAGAGATGAGGCAGGAATACAGGCTGTCAAGATCCTCACCTATATTCTTTGTTCTGTCTTCTACATGGTAGCTATGGAGGTATAAGCAGCTTTTACAGGTCCAAGACCAGAGTCTGGACCTGTGATAGATTAAATCTCAGCTTAGTCTTTCTAGGGAATGAGGCTGCAGAAATTCTTACTGAGTTTTCTCAGGAGAAATTCAGTCTAAGTTAGATTCAGACTAATAGCTTAACACTTGTTCCTCTCAAATAGCAGAAAATGCCCAAGGCATTTTTCTTGCGCTTGTGCAAAGACACTGATCACAAACCTGTATACAGCACCACACTCTGGGTCCCTTCTGCAGAGAAAAATCATTAAGCAAAATCATACGCATACACCCAGCAAAAAAGGCAGAAGATGAAAAAAATTGTGTGCAGAGGGAACAGCCACAGCTGTTTCAATTTATGAGACAAGAAATTGTATTTCAAAGAGAATACAGAAGTTTTCCCCTTCGAGAAAGTTATTAACCAGAATTTGCAATAAACCCCACGCCATTTATATGCCTCTAAACTGAAGGGCCCTGATAGAGATTATATTGCATTTTGCAGGGCTCTGCTCTGCCAAGAAGAGCTCTCAGCCTCAGACCTTGCCATCCCAGAGGTCTGAATCACCTCTCCTGCTTTTTTACCCATCACAGCCCTGCTTCAAATTTCTCACCTTTTTCTTTCCCTCTTCAGTTCCTATACCTCTTTTGTCTTTTCAGATTTTCCTCTTGCTATGTCTCCCTCCTCCCCTTCCCCTATTATTCTCCTTTTTATCTTTGAACCCTTTTTTCCTTCCACCTGTATATATGTCCACAAGACTGAAACCTGATTGCAACTCAGTTGAGCACCTACAATGACAAAGAACATTAATGTAGGAATAGTGTATTGATGGAACATCTAGGAGAAGAGTTCTCATACTTGCAGCTTTGTTTTGCTTTTATAGCTGTCTGTTACACAGCAATTGCTTTAAGGGGGATGATGCCATATTGCACCACATGGCTGGAAAAGACTCCATCCTTTTGCTTCAAAGCTGTAAAGAACTGAACCAGGGGGTGGGGAGCAGAGAAGGTAAAAAAATATATGCTACAGCTGAAGAAATATGCTACAGCTAAAGAGAAATCACTTGGAGGTGTTGGCAGCAAAGAACTTCAGTTACAGAAGCTAGGCTGCTGGAGATTTCCTTGAAGATGACCCACTGAAGATGTGTTTGATTTGAACTGGTAAAGGCCTGTGCCTGTTTGTACTTGAGGACCCTAGTGGGATGCTCAAGGCTAATTAAAATTTTTTTGCATGTAGTAGCTTTGATGCTTAGCACATAAACAAGAAAGCAAGAAAACAACAGAAGATACCATGGTGGTATAAAAGAGGGTCTCAAACACAGAGAGAGGTCAATCCAGCAATCCCATGCATACTGGCTCTCAAAAGTTGAAAATTTAGTATGGAGCATATATCCATGCTTCACTCTCATTTGTTAACAACTAAATAAGTAACTTAGTGATAGATTATCCATGAAGGAAAAAACAATGAATCAATCAGTTATATAAATAAAGGGCCCTTAAAATTCTCTCATTGCTGGAGGACAGAGAGTGGTCTGGGTGGACCACTGCCCTTTCTTCTGGCAAGGCTGCTCTTAGACAAGTCCTCTGTGTTCTGTTTCTTTCCACTTCTATCTCACAGTGTCTCAACTCACACTTTTCAATACATCTATTTGTGTGTGGTTGACTTTATATAGCAGAATTTGTACGCAGCAGCCTAGAATGAAAGCATAACAAGCACTGCAAAATTGATATGCTCCTCATTAAGAAAAGAAAACTCCTCCCTTACCAGGTTTGGCCTGGTAACTATATCTCCCTTTTGGACAATATATATTGTGCCGTAAATAAAATTGAAGCAATAAATAAGCCATCATGTAAAACCAGAAACGTCTTTCTAATAGGGCAGTGAGTAGTTGGCATGTACTCATTGATTTAAACATCAGCCAAACAGGTAATGATTAAAAGATGAGAAAATGCCTGGTCTCATTCAAGAGCCCAATCAACATGTTACAAAAATCTTCTTTTTTACAAAATAGCTCTCTGGATACCACCTGCTGAGGAGTGTCCAAGGCACTCGGGTAGGAAGTATCTGACCCTGCTGCCCAAAAGCCCTCTGTTCAGAAAAAAAAAGAGTTCAGTTCCCAGTATTTGGAATCTTGCAGTTTCTTTACAGCATGAGTCATGGCATGTATTAAGCAATAGGTCAGTCTTCCACAGCAAACAGTGGTCAGTACCCACACCAGAAAATGGTGGGTCTGGTCCAGGATGGGAGCTACAGCAAAAACAGCTGCTATCTAGCACTACAAAAGCAGCCTTTTCCTGTTTCCATTGAATACTCCTGTCTCTGCTGGCCATTGAAGCCTCCTTTTTATTCAGAGATACCCACTCATGTTTCTAAGCCTCTCTGTAGCCCAACCCAAAACCCAGTGTCAAACAGGCTTATGCTGAACCACTAAGGGTTTTGAAGTCGAACAAAAACAAATTGGAAAAAATACAGCAAACTGGAGACAGTCTTTACAGTGAGCATTCTATGAGCCTGGCAGGAAAGTGACTGAGCATCTTACTGATTTGTGCAATACTGCTTCTCTTTCAATTCACCTGCTTTTAAACAACACACTGAACTGTCTCAGGAGACTCCCTGGTTAGGGGTTCATCTCCACACAGCTCTTCCTGTCCATCTCCTTTTAGCAACCAGCCTTTCTTTTCCAGTTCTCTCAGTATGAATACCTCTGCAGGGAAAAGCTGTTTTTCTGTGCAATCCCCAATTTAATACTCTGACATGACATCAACATCTTGCTGCTGTTTCTTCCTGTTAGTGAAGTTCTATCTCTGCCTTTTATTCCCCTTCTCCTTAAGTCATTCAATTTTCCTCTTCTCTCTACCCCTCTTCACCCTTCATGGTGGGATTTGTGTTTTTTCCCTTTCCTCCTCTCCTGGAAACGTGCCAGCAATACAGCAGAAGGGAGTACATTGAGAAAGGTTAGGCAAACACAACATTATGATCAGAATCAGCAACATATTGCTCATTAAACATTTAAAATCAACAGTTGCTGGCTTGATCTGCCAATATTGTGAGAAATGCCAGTTTTAGCTCAAGGTGCCTCCTGTTTCCAAAATGGCTTTATTTATGATGTGGGAGCTGGTGGCTGTGAGAACAAAACCCTACCTCCAGCGGCCAACAACACCCAAGCTACAGGCAGTTCCATGGAAAGTTCCCCAGTGAGCACCAATCGCTTCTGCCTCCCCAACACCCCCGCTGCTTTCCAGAAACAAATGGATGTGTAAGAGCACAGAAATGTGTTTGCAGGAGATAAATTATTTATCTGAAATTTACTGTTGTGAAGTCAGCGTAATTCTCAAATCCGCAGACGTATTTTATGCACTGATAGGACATTTCAAACAGGGGCATTTGGACTCATTTCTTCCCTCCTCCTGCAAGTATTAACACAATAATGCCTCACCTGGAAAAAAAAGAGCTGGTGCTGGAGCTGGAAAAGCAGTAGGATAATAGGCTTGTAGTTTTGTATTGTGTCCCAGGAAAGTTCTGTTTCTTGATAAACAAACCAGCATAACACTTCTTTCCCTCCTCCCTCCAACCTCTGTGATATTTGCATTTATATTTTTTTCTGCCTAGTCTATAAAGTTGATGCCTTTGGCAGTTGGAAAATCAAGCTTTATATCATATGAGGTACAAACTTGACTACTGTGGGCAAATCCCAGAGCCCTCCAGCTCTGTCAGTGTCCTCTCTCTTGCCCTGCAGCAGTCCCTGCGCTCCCAAACCAGGTCAAAGACAGGTCACTCCTACGCCCATGCACATGTCCACTGCATATGTGCCATTACATGGACATTGTCCTCTCTTATGCTGGCTTCTGGGACATTCCTGCATCAATCAAGACCTATAAAATTTTCCATTCTTTCAGGAGCCCCTTGGTTAGTGCAGCATACCTAAAACCATGCCATTGATCCAAACGGAGATTCTTTCTTCACAGAAAATAATTTTTGGGATTTTTTGCCAATTATTCTGAAGGGAGTCGAGCTGGATGCTAGGTATCGATGTGAAGATCTACTCACTCTCAACTGCACTTGTTTGAAGCATGAAAAATAAGATTGTCCTCTGCTAACACAGGACTAAAGAGGGCAATTATAAGGCACATAGTTCACACAACAGATAACCAGCCCAACATTTCTGACAAGCTCTTATCCACTGAGCAATAATACATCCTGCAAATGCTCACAGGCACCCTTCACTTTAAGTCAAAATGGAAATAAATGGAATAATGGAATAAATATGGCCTGGCTGTGTCTCTCCCTTTGTTCTGCATGGGTGTATTTAAACAAGTGCATGCTCAAAGAGAGGCCAATGGTTTGCCCAAGGCTCTAGTAAATCCAAAAGGCAGCAGTAAAGACTGCAGTTTTTCAGAATATGAGCATTTTTGAGAAATCTGATGGAATGCTTCCAACAATCCAGAGTTCCTGCAGAGAACTCCCAAAAGCTCCTCACTTCAACAATAATTCTGTAAGTAGATGCACTCCCCTGCCTGCCACTTAAGAAACCTAATCACATACCAGATCCTCCATTAGAGCTGGCCACTCCACAGCACAGGAAAAGTAGGAAGTAATTTTCACTGAAACATGGTCTAAGCAACTTGAAATGCTGCCACTAGAGTTTTCAGAAGACAAAGAAAAAATAAGACTCTTTTTTGATATAAAGCTAGTTACTCACTCTCCTTCTTGCACCTGGCATCCCTTTTGTTTCTCAATCCAAACGGACACCTGACATTTGGTCAGATAAAACATGCTGGATTTTCACTGATTGGAGCAAGTCTTCACTGTGGCTTCAACTGGCTATTTTTGTATGCTGTTTGATATTTAGCAGGAAAGATGGAGCACTTCTTCCTACCCTTTCCTAGCTAATTACCAGTCACTGCTGTCGACAGGACTGCAGGGCCCTGCTCAGGTCAGCCCAAAGACTGTGCTCTTACACTTACATTCTGTGGCAGCAACTGATGATGAAAAATTGCTGCTGCACCTGCTCAGACACCAGGCAGCCTTGGAGATCTCACACTACTGCCCTGTTATGGCATCATGGATCTGGACAGACCTGGGCCACACCAGGCAAGTGGCCCTCAAAGGGTGAGGCAGGCTGTGACAAACCTACTCACCTTAAACAGAAATGAAATTGCCAGTGTTAACTGAGGTAAAAAAGTGGCTTTGAGTCAGTTTTCTCCAGTTTTCTAAACCAGAACTGAATCAGAACAGCTCTCTTACTTCATCAGAGGCATCCAAAGAGACAAAGCAGCAGCAGGTTTTGATAAACAGCCAGTGATTTGACCAACCAAGGACTGTAAAGGAACATACATGTAATCTCCTGGATCTGAAAAATGCATGACTTGCATCAACCACCAAAACCTGAAAGAAACCCCGCTGTAAAGAAGCACAGATGATCTAAGCTCTAGGTATACCAGATAATTTAAACAGAACCAAAGCAAGTCCAAATTTCTACACATGGTACCCTGACCTGAGGACTGAAGAGAGAGCAGTCCCACAACGCAGCATTATGATTTTTCTAGAAACCCAACAATGCCCAAATGGTTTGCTCAACTTGCAGTAGAATTACACGTTTCAGCAGTCCAATTATTTAATCATGTAATTGCCTGGAATTATTGTCCTAAAATGAGTGCTCAATTAATCTGCCCCTTTATTAGGCCAGGAAGCTCCCTGAGTCCCCAGGGGTACATCAGTCTGCAGACCCTCACAGCTGGAAGCAGCACTGCACTGCAGCATGGTATCAGTGTCAGAAACATCTCACAACCTCCTCCCAAGAGGGTTTGCTGAGGACTTGATCCTTCAGGCCACAGGTCTCTGTAATTGCCTTCTTTATCTGAACAAGGCGAAATAGCTGTGAAGGGATAACTTTTTATCGATTTAGTTAAAGTGATGTTACCTGTCGTCTAGTCAGCATTCTCCTATCATTTCCAGACTGTTGTGTTTCTTCCAGAACAGGCAGATTCAAAGTAAAGTAAAAAATCATAATAAGCCAGTCATGTGCAACACCATAACAGGGTCAATTTTAACATTACACCTTTGGTTAAATGGCTGCAACTTGCTCTTGTAGCCAAGCTCCAAGCTCCATTTTTAAGAATAGGTAGCACACCAAAAGCTATTTTCTTATGAGAAACCCTAGAAATAAGTTTCAAGCCTCAGAGAGAAGGATTAATTTGCTAGTAATGAAAGTGACACACAGGGAAAATGTAAAATCAATCTTGTGTTTAAAGGCAGAACAACACTGGCTCCACTTCCTTTTTTTTTCTTTCTCCCTCATTTTCCTCCCCTCTCCCCATAGTGGCTTGTTACCACTGAGCATACATTATGCACATTACCCACAAGCCTCTGCTTTGTTTAAATTAAAAAAAGAAACAGTGTTTTTAATCAATCTATTTGCACTCTTCTGCCACAACTCACAAAAGCAGTTTGATTTCTTTTCATTGCTCTCAAGAGAGCTGAACACAGATGACTAAAAAAAACACTGCAAACTAGTAATAATAATAGCAATAGTAGCAATAATAATGGTGACACCCCTCCCAAATTAAAAAAAAAAATTAAAAAAGAAATAACAGAAAGAAGAGGCACAGTTAACCCTGATAGAAAACAGGGCAACACAGACTATGTTACGAAATGACAGATCAAACTTGAGCAAAACTCTGTGATCTAGCTTGTTCTGACCTTGGGCTTCCCTCCCTCACACCACCAACATGTAAGATCAATGGCAAAACAGCTGAAGGACTCTTCAGTCCTGTAAAAATCACATTGTTTGTCTGCACTTTTTCTCCAATTCCTGGTAATTCTGCTACATGAGTATTTGGAAATTAAGTTATTCCTAGAAATTCAGACCCTGTCTTGTGTTTCACATACACCACGATTCAAACGCAGAATTAAAAATAGCAGAGAAATGGTTAGCTGGCTTTGCTTGTAATGAATCACAGCCATAATTCTAGTGTTCAGATCTGAGGATTCCTAATTCTTTCTTTCTTTCTCCATTAAGACAACAGGAGGAAAAACAGACCATTGCTTAATAAGGCTATATCATGCTGAGAACTCCTGCTCAGTTTTCTATGCGTAAACAATTTTACACAGTGAAAGCCTTTTTCTTCTTTTTTCTTCTGCTGAAGAGAAAAGAAAAACAACTTTCCCAAGAAGGAACCTTGAAACAGAACAGGATCTCTTCATTGCTGGACCCCTAATGGGGGGAGACCTTGTAGCCACAGGAACTGGCTCCTCACTGCAGATGCTCTGCTGCCTTCTTTACCACCCTAAGCCAGCATCCGTTCTACATCTGAAACACTTCATATGATCTATACACCAGTATGGGGTAGCAACTGCTAGATGTATGAACATACTTTATTTTTTTCAGATTTAAATATACTCTGAGTCTCATATGTTTTAGACTCCTGGACTTAGTGTTCCAGCAGTGAAGATCCTGCCAACACGGTGATATGTCTCTGCTCCAACCCTGATGCATAACTTGTCCCTTTTGGCCATATGAAAGACATCCACGGTACATTAATGCTAAATTATATTCACAGTTTAAACTGTGAAAAAGATTTACTGTTCAAAGAAGTAAAGCCAGGGACCATATCCAAGATACAAATCTAGATGCTAGTTCAAAATGCAAGCATTTTTGGGTTGTCAACACCTTAGGGTTTGGTTTATACTTATCTCCAACCAAAATATTGCCATTTCCCCCTGCAGCTTAAAATGTGAAAGAGAAGGAAGGGTACTGATCATCTTCCTAAATGCTTCTTTGTAGCAACCACCTGCATAGGAAATAATGCTGGTATTTGTCATGGATTTTAAGAGTATTATTAAATGCTCTGTATGCACATAAAGTCACTGGCTCTGGATGGCTTAACTCTGTAGAGCCATAGAATGGTTGGAGTTGGAAGAGAGATTAAGGATCATCTGGTTCCAACCCTCTGTCATGGACAATGATACCTTCCACTAGACCAGATTGCTTTAAGCCCCATCTGGGTTTGCCTTGAATAGTTTCAGAGATGGGGCATCCACAACTTCTCTTAGCAACCTGTTCCAGTGCCTTAAACACTCACACAGTAAAGAGTTTCTTCCTTATATCTGATCTTAATGTACCTAGTTTCAGTTTAAAGCCATTCCCCCTTTACCTAAATGCCCTTGTAAAAATTCCCTCTCCAACTCTCTTCTTAGCTCCCTTTAGGTACTGTAAGGGGCTCTAAGGTCTCCCTGGAGTCTTCTATTCTTCTGACTGAGCAAGCCAAACTCTCTAGCCCATCCTCATAGGTCCTTTTAGGGCCTTTTTAATTATTTATACCCAGGCTGGAGAGTTCATGGCAACTGCCAATACTTCACTGTGCCAAGTGCAAAAAGAAACCTCGCCACTTCTTCCTATGTGCACTAAAATCAGATTGCTTTCCAAGATCCTGACATTCTTCTGATTATTCTTTGATCTCCGTGTCCAAAAATGTATTAGAGCAGAGACCCCCATCATCCTCTGCTTCAGGAGCTTCATTGCTTTGCCTTTAAAAATCCTGATTATAGGTACAACACTGGTTGTAAAAATGAGACAGTAGAAGAAATTCCCACTGATTCACTAATTTTTCAAGGCAAAGGATGCTCTTCTCAAATGCCAGAAACACAGGAGTTTCATTGGAGAAAGCTCCATCTGCCTCATCCACCATCCCCAGCAGAAAAAATCCTGCCACTGGAAATAGTTTTTTTTTTTCTCTGCTGATGTACAAGGTGAAAGAAAATCTCATTCACTTTTTGTTCCACTGGGTCTGTGAGGCTGAGAGAAATAGGCATTCGTTTACATCTGCATGGTGAGAAGATGGGACTCAAATACAGGGCATACAATGCTGCTTCATGAGTGTGTGCTCACATAGTAAAACAGGGATTAATGGATAAAAATCAGTCCAGCTACTATTAGAATTTCCAATAAAGCAGAAATCCTTTAGGATCTCCTGAGGAGAGACGGAACTCCCACCTCCCATGCAATGTCAGTTTATCACTGACTCACTGCACTGCAGGACAACCACAGGCCAGCAGACCCCTGCTTCAGCAGCCTTAATCCAGCCCAGCATGCACAACAGGGTGCAGAGGTAGTCAGCAGTTTGCCTGCTCTCCTAGGAGCAGGAAGCAGCCTGGATACTGCTCTTATCTAGCTCCTGGAAGCTTTGGAAGAAAGGCTTCTGCAGCAAAGAGCTTCAGCTCTCTCCTCAAGATTTTTGAACAGCAGGTAGTTCAAACAGACTGCTCAAGTCTGAAGCATTTCTGGTGTCAGGGTTGAACAGGAGAAGAAATGCTCTTTAGTGCTTGGACATATGAAGACTTTTGAAATCTACACAGCATTTTCTCCCCTGCTGAGTTTCATTTCCTAGCGAAGAGCAATCATTATATATATATAAAATAACACCTCACATTTTCACCGTCATTCACCATTTTAAATCCCCACATCTAATGTGCAAATGCTTTCTGGGGGGAGATTTCCCTCCTGAAGTTTTGCTATCTGATCACCTTCATAAACAGACTGAAGAATATTCTCTTGATGCTCAATGCACAGAATGGGCAAAACCCTGCCCAGATGTCACCATTTACCTCTGCTACAGCCTCATTGATGCAATGCAGCTGATGGAGCCTTGCTGACATGCTCTGGAAGGGCAGACAAGAGCTAGGATTAGGGACAGGAGCCAAAATCTGGAGAGGTTTAGTGTGGAGCTTCCTGATGATCCTGAATCTCTTCTGAGTACTGCAAAAGAGCTCTGTGTGTATTTACATATAAATGCCCATGTGTCTTTGCCTGCAATAGAGGACTTGGGTCTGCATGGGAAGGTGAGGAATATGATCTTTCCTTCCTTCTCCACTCAGAACATTTTTATTTTCTTTTGCATTTCTTCTAGGTTTTCTTGGTTTGTGAAGCACACAGGGCAAGATCCAGAGCTCCTGAGAACAGCAAAGCCCATGGCAGAATGGCTTGGATGGCTAGTGCATCACCCACAATACAGCTCAGTCCTCAGCTGCATCAGCCCTCCTTATCTCAATCTTCAGCTTTGTACTGGTTTGGCAGTTCTCCTCCTCTTTCTATTTACATCTTTGTTCTTCAAGCTGTATCAAAGCACCTGGGGCTTCAACCTCTTCCTTGGGCACCCTGCCTCCAGCTCTGCCAAGAGCCCTAGCAAGCACTGAGGAGACAGAGAATGGAGAAAACCTTGATTTTTTTTCTTTATTTTTCCTCCTTCCTTGCTTTCAGGATCCTCTCCTAGCTGAGTGGCTAGCTGCCTAGAGCAGCTTTAATTCCTCTATGGCAACACTCTGCACTGCCAAGCATTATTCACAGAGGACAGAAACAGGATGGGGCAAATGTGGAGGGAAGGCAAGTGGAGAAAACCAAAAAAAAAAACGAGCACATGATTGCAAACCAATGAGTGTCTGCAGACAGGAGGGGAGGGAAGGAACAGGAAAGCTGTGACTGAGGTGTTTATCCCTCAGTGCAGTCACAGTTACCATGCAACTGGGATCAGCAGAGCCATGAGGGGGGTGCTCTCCCTCAGGAAAGCTGTGAGCAGCACTTAGCCAAGCAGCTTCTGAGACACCACACTGCCACCAGCATCTCCCAGGGCAGCCCAGCCCACCCCTCCACTTGTCCAGGCACTGGGACGCACTGATGTCTCCTGACCTAGTGGGGCACACATTTGCCAAGGCCCTGCAGAGCAGCTCAGTGCTTGGGGCAGGGAAGCAAAGCTGCTTTTGCAGCTGTAAGTGGTGCTGTTTGTAGCACCTCAGAGACAGAAAGAAACCAGCAGCTGGGATGGAGGCAGGGGACTGGTTTGGTGCTGCTCTCAGACAATAATGTGCTGCAGCACTGCAAGAGGGAGTGCACTCTGACATTAAGGGCTCTCTGCCCTGTGCTGGAAGATGATGAGTGCATCTCAGTCAGGTCAGCTGATGGGATGCAGGGCTGCTGTCTGGGGGCATGAGCTGGGTTCCTCCAACCTGGCATCTGGGTCCAGCAGCCCAGGGTGAAGAGAAATCCCCACAGTACAATGGGGTCAGCTAAGCAACACCATTTGTAGAGATGAGGTTGAAGAAATGGCTCCCTCTGGCCTGACACAGGCTATCCTCACAGGCCAAAAACACAGGAACAAGATGATTGGAGAGGCTAAGCCTTCAGAGCTGCTGTAAAAGCCCTTTCCCCATGTTAGTCAGCGAGGCAGGTTGACATCACGTCCACTTTTACTGGTGTCCTGTGGGGTGGGATGGCTTGTCCCATATCCCTCAAGCCAGACATTCAGGTTTGCCCCAGAGTCTCTCTGACACTGAGTACTGCACTCAAAACCCCTTTCCCTTTGTGGGATGGGCTTCTGCAGCTAGCAGTCTGCCTGGGAGATGAGGCAGGAGAGGGGGATTGCAGTGTAACATGGTCAGGCCCCTGACAGCTCTGTAAGGCTGCCCTGAGCCCCTGGGCTCATTGGCACTGCAGGGCCCGTGGGCTGGTACGTGCCTCACCTGGTGCTCTGGGCTCCCCACCCTGGGACTGACAGTCAGTGCCAAGCCCGAGAGGGGCTGCAGCTGGAAATATCCAGGCACAGTGGGGGGCTGACAGGCAGCCAGAAGAAGAAGCAGATGCAGAGCCGATGTGGTGTGAGGACTGTGTTTGACCTGCAATATAGCTAACATCAAAATCAATCTACCCGCTGTAGCTGGTCCTCCACCCCTTGGCTACCACCCCCCCTGAACACCTACAACAACATATTATTCCTTCCACCCTCTGCCAAACTCATCTGTCTTTTTACTGTATCTGCTTTCACATCCCTTTCATTCCTCACTCAAATATCTCTCCTCCCTTCATTTTTTTCCAGTGTCTTTGTTTCCCCATTGTGCTTTCTATTTTCCCCATTTTATTTCTTGCACCCCCCCACCCTCCACACCCCCTTATCTTTCAGCTGCCTCTCCTGTCCATCCTTTCCTTCATCATACTGGCCTAGCATTTTAAGCCAGCTAAATATCTACCCATCCTCCCAGCCTTTCACTGTGACATGTATCTGTGTGGCATATCTGTTTATTAATTTCCTATATAGAAAATACCAGCAGGTTTGTGTCTTTTTGGTTTTTTTTTTTTCTTGTTTCTCTCTCCCTCTCCTCATCATTATGAGAAAATAATGAGCTGTTTGGTCTGTTTTACTGGTTGGGGGGAGGAGGGGAGAGAAAGGAAGGGCATGTGGGAGTAACAAGCCAGGTGCCCTGGATTGTTTGCCTGGAAAGTTCTTTCCTCTTTCTTCCTTGCCCACTGTGGCCTCATTTATCTAAGGATGTAGCAGCTTTTACTGTACATTATGAAAAAGCCTAAAAAAGCAATCATTCTGCAGAAGAGGAGCCAAGAGAAGCCATTAGGAACACAGGGGCTCTCTGCTAATCATTACCTGACACTTGCCCAGGGCTGGCAGTTTGCAAGCAGGTTTATGATTGTCTCCCATGGCCCATACATGGCATCTTACATGAGGATTTTTCAAATGCTTCCCTGATTCTGGATGTTCATATGGAAATATGTCTTAAACAATGAGTTGAAGTAGGAGATAAAAATAAGGGGACCACTACTACCTCTTGCAGCCTTGTGGTCCCACTGCATCAGTCACTGGTTATTGCTGTTGCCATCTGCTTGCCATCCTTGCTTGTGGCCTCAGACCCTCTCCTGCAGGTAGGTACCACTGCTGCCTCCTGCACAGTCACAGACCTTGCTCCTGATCCCATATCCTTTTCCTTTAGACTTTTATGGCTCTGCTGCTTTCCTAAGCACATTCCCAAACTGATGTCAATCACAGTAGACACCAAGAGTCCACTTCAAGCTCGCCCATGCCATCTGTGCCATGACAGACTCCTTTAACCCTCTGCTAGTGCTGGTGAGCACCTGCCAAGGAGAAAAGTGAACAACACACCTCAGAACTCAGTGGTAGCTCAGCAGTTAACTTGAAGTTGTCCAGGCAAAAACTTAAGATGTTAAGCAAAGTATTTTTATTCCCTCCCCTTACAATTGGCCTGAAATATCATGACAAGCATTATTTATCTTATTAAGTACACTACATTAACCTTGCAAATATGCTAATGAACGAAAGGCGCTGCCTTAGCAGCTTTTTAGAATAGGAAATTAAACATGTTCATCAGAAAGCTTTTAATTATTATTATTTCTTAAATGCTGGTCTAATGCAACCGTTCTCCTTCTGCTAGGGGCATCAGAGGAGAAGGATGGGGTTTATATACCTCCACCCTCAGAGCTGCCCCCAAAATTCCATGTGGATATTCCTACCTGACCTATACATTAAGGACCTGCCCTGTCCTGCAGCTGCACCCCTGGCCCAGGGAAGGGAAGAGCTGAAAGATCAGGAAGGCAGAGAAGGGAAGACTAAACTGAGTGTCTCTGCTGAGGTATTGCTTTAGCACTGAAAAGGATGCAGCTACAAGTGCTGTATGCTGGAAGAGGACTGCAAACAGAGGGAAAAGGCCACGTCCTTTTCCAGTAGCTTCCCAAACATGTGATACAAACCCTGATCTAGGAGAGCCTGACAGCTGTCTCGCTTTGGCAGTGGCTTTTGAAAATACCATGCTTGGCCCGAGCAAGGTGTCTCCTTGTCTCCCTGTGCAGGCAGAGGAGAGGGAGCCCCTTATCCCAGTGTCAAGCCAGTACAATGGCTGCCATCTCCCAGTGCCTCAGGCACAGAGTCCAGCTTAGACACAGAGCAGGCGCGAGGCCTGCATGGTTGAACCAGCTGCCGTGGGGGTCAGGGTGATGGCACAAGGCACCCCTGCACCCTCTTAGCTGCTGGCAGAGGTTTGAGCTGGTGCCATCACAACTTCTCATCCCAAGAACACAGCCAGCCCTACCACATAGCAGGTCTGGCACAGCCCAAGCACATCTCCTGTCTGTCCAACAGCCCTGAGCTGTGGGCTGGGACAGCTCTTGGGCCATGTGGGACAGCAGCAGAGAGTGCCACCCTGAAGGCCCTCCTGTGTGTCCGTGAGTGTGTACTGCTGACCCCCAGCTCTTCCCTTCAATGTGCCCCTCATGGCTCCCTTTCCCATGCTGACAGATATTCTCTGCTCCCCTGGCTGCCTACATCTCTTTCCTAGCAAGAAGCAAAGAGAACAAGATTTTCAAGGGTAGCTTGACAAAACCTACTCCCTCCAGGTATGAAGCTGTGATTCCCTCAGTTTGTTCTGCCCAGGGTCTAATCCAGAGTGACTCCCCACCATGCCTGGCTGTGCTGCTTCTTCTCCACCCAGACAGCCCTTCCTGATGAGTTTCCACTGCTTCCCTTACTGTGAACTGGCTGTCATTGCTCCTGTGGCTCCTTGCAGGGCATGGTCAGCTCAGCTGCACAGGCAATACAGTCACAAGTGCAATTTCTGATTATTTCTGGGTTTTTTTTAATGGTGGTGTTATTGTTGCAGGCTGAGGGCAGCTGCTTTCACAGCTGCTGCAGCTTGCTAGTGTGCTGCAGCCAGCATCACCCAGGAGATAAGGCCAAGGAGCACAGCTCTGCACTGCCTACTATCTATCTAAGCTTTTTTCAAGTTTTTATGTTGTTTTTTTTCCTAAGTAAAATCTTAAGAGGGCATATTTAGCCCAGTATCCAATGTCTTTCTGGAGTGTGCTCTGATAAAGGAAAAAATCATCCCTTAAGCGGTGTAGAGGTGAGGAAGCTTATCCCATGCCTCTGCATGGGAACTGTCACAGCAGGATAAACCAAGGGAAATCAAAAGCTCAGAGATTTACCCAGACACAGAGAAAAGGATGATATTATCCAACATGACATTACATGTTCTTTCTGTAACACAAATCAGCTTCCATTGGTCAAAAGCTGCTCTCCTCTGACATGATAGTCTTCCAGAACAGACTGCAGTGCTGCAGGAGCTCTGAGCAGATTTTTCAGTGTGTTTGTTTTCCCATTAAAATTATTTTCTCTGTAGTCATCACTCTGGGGCTGTCTTTCTGGGAGAGGCTGAGGCAGCACTAACTGGGTGCAGACCCACAGATGGCTCCCTGATAGTGCCTTGCACTGGCATATGGCAAACAAGGAGTTGTGTGCCTTATTCTCAGGCAGCAACAACGAGCTGCTCCCTGCCGTGTTTTCTGATGGGCAGTACTTGGACAGCACAGCTCTGCTGGCCATCCCAAAGCTGCTGTCTGTGTGCTGCCTCCTCTTGAACTGGATCTGCATTAGAGCAAGTATCTCACCAGCTTGGGCTGCCATGACACACAGCTCCCGCATCTCCTGTGACGGAAAGTTTTAGAGGACAACTACTGCAACAGCCCAGGACATGCTATTTGATGTCTGCCTAGCCCTGGGGTCTCAAAGGCAAAAATCAAACCAGCAATCAGGAGCAACCCCAACTGAGGTAAAGGAAGTCTGACTCCATCCCATGCTGATTTTTCACTCACTGTCCTTAGCTCACCTGGCCTTTCCCATGGCCCTTGGCTCCCTCTGTCAGCCACTCCCCAGCCATGGTTAGCAGGAGGTGGAGAGACAGCTTCTGAGCTCTCTGTGCTTCTGATAGGGAGCCCCAAAGAGAGCCCCTACACCCAGACAGCTGTGTGCACACCCTCCTGGAACTATGTGAATAACATCTTCAAGGCAATCATTTCCTCAGTCCCCAGTCACACCTGTGCCCCAGGACACTGAGTTATTTGGGCCCAAATTGCACTTGGTTCCACTGTGCAGATCATGGCATTGGAGAGGAGCAGTTGCACATCAGAGCTGAGAGATGGATATGTGAGAGGTGTAGGGAGAGAAGGAGAGATCTGCATGGAGGAGAATGAGGAGACAGAGACTAGAGACACACACATAAGATAAAAAGTTTCTTGTTTACAAAGAAGGCACAAAAGATGGTGGCACAGCCCTCTTTGCCCATGGTAGCAAATAGTCATCCTCCTGGAAACCTTGCCAGAACTGCCATCAGGGGAGAGAGACTGAGGGGTGCTGGAGGTAGAGCTGCTGGCATGTCCCCTTTCTGGACATGGCACAGGGCACGCTAGGGAGTGGATCTGATCTCTGGCATTTCAAGGACTGAGTCACAAATCACAATTGTATGCTTTTCAATATGCTCAGCTGATGCTACAGAATGGAGCATCAGGCAAACATGGAAGAGGTTTAAGGATGGATGGAGGGAGAAGAGAGGAAGGCATCTGTGTGTGTGGGAAGGAGGGGGCTGTGGTTGCAGAATAAAGTAATTTGCTGAGAAGAATGCAGCAATTTATTTTGAGCTACTACAACTGACCAGTGCATTCCCTTTCATCTCTGACTTATCTCTTCCTTTCTAGTACAAACCTTGGGCAGCCCAGGGCCTGCCTCCCTCCTTCTCTGTGGATAGTGCTGACTTTGGAGGCTAGAACAGGCCACTGTTATCAGCAGAGCTGCCTTCATCTCAGCTCCTTTTTACCCTGATGAGTCCAGCAGCATTCCAACTTGCCAGTGGAGAGAGCACAATGCAAATCCTGAATTTATTGCCAAGCTTTCAGCAGGAGCTGTTAGGTAGGGAGGTCTCCCTTTTTCTCTTTGGGCTCTCTAGCAACAGTTTCCTTCCATCCCAGTATGTGAACAGTAAATAGGTGGTTTTCATCCCATTTTACTGACCTCAGATTTTTTTGTTCTTTTTCCTCTTTTTTTTGCTAAGACTCCTGGTACTCTTGGTTGGTACTGCAAGGCCATACTTGCCAGTAACTGTGCAGTGCCATGCACCCCCGTGGTTATGTATCCCCTGCATCCTGTTCAGAAAACTGCTCTAGAGGTGAACACCAGCAGTACTAAAGGAAATGAATGACTGAACAGAATTGGCTCAGCCCCCTACTCCCTTATACTTAATAGTCTCCCTGCTTGCTCTGGAGAAGGACTGCTCTGGTTGCTGGCCAGAAAGCAGAAAGAGAGGCTGGGGGAACCCCCTCAGTTTTGATTTCTCTACTACACAGTTAAAAGAATGGTCAGAAATTTTTTAAAAGTTGACCTGCTCAGGGTAGACTAGCGAAGATCATGACAGGAACTGGATAGCAATGCCAGAAAAGAATAAAAAAATTGATAAATAAAAGATTATACAATTAATTTTTTATGCAGGAGCATAGAGTGCACTGGCCTGCTCTTTCCTGATGGTACAGCCTCTCAGCTGGCATGGCTCCCAGCAGGATGCCTGCTGGGTGTGCAGTACACAACTTTTCTGCAAGCAGGAGCCACTTGGCTGAAGACCCATGTGTACACTGGCAGTCCTGCTCTCACACACCCTCTTCATCTCACTGTCATGAGCCTAGGCCACAAAGGCATGAGTCACAACACAGGCAAGGATTACCCTCCTCAGAACACTCAGGACTATTACAGTGCTGGCCAGGCGGAGCACAGGCTGACTTTGTACCTTGCTATTCAGTGCATTGCAGCCTTACAGTGATGACCAGCAGACTTTGCTCTGAGCTGTGGTGCTGTCTCAATTGCCTCTTTTTTCCCAGTTCCACCACCTGGTTTGGGGGCAGGAGCAGGGAGAGGGTTTTGAACAGTGCAGCCCATGCAGGAGGGCACCTTGCCAAGAGCAGCCCACATTCAGGGTGTGCTGTGCTGAGGCCAGAAGGTCAAAATAGGCAGCACACACTGGGCAAGAAAAATTATTCCTTCCTTTGGAGCCTGAAAGGAGAAGGAAAGTCTCTGGAAATGCTGAGCCCCAGTACCTGAGCTCTTTTTAGAAAATTAGTTCAGACTGACTAGCTTCTACTGGGTTTCAATCTAAGTCCCAAGAAAGAGTTTATATGGCACCACTAATTTGCTGTACTGATGAAATCTTCAAAAAAAGTCTCCAAAAGCTAATTTTCATTTAGTCTATGTATTTATTTTTAAATTGTGTGTCAGCGTCTATGCCAAATACCAACAGTCAATACAGGACTAAGATGATAATAAGTGTAAAGTTAATTACATGCTTATTGTTACTCACTTTTTAATAGCTCTTTACATGCAATCAAATAATAAAGCAAAACTGAAGCTCTTTGCAAAGCATACTGTTCCCAAGGAAGCACACAAAAAGCCAGAAAAGTCTCCAGAGAGGGCTCCAGACCTCAGGTGAGGTTCCTAACACTGATCTCCAGGTCTTCTGACAACACAGCCCCAGCAGCTAACCTGGTAGCCTGGCAAAGGATACTGGCAAAGAGCAGAGCTATATATAAAGACACTCAGAATCTCTCCATCCACGATACCCCAGCCCCATGCTCACAACCATTCACATACCAGTAGGGAGGGGCAAAGCAGCTATCTAGAGAAATATCTCTCTGCTTTCCCACCAAAACCACCTTGCTCATGGCAGAATTTCCAGTTCTCTGCATTTTGAATTGTTACGCTGCAGTATTTCACTCCTTGGTAGGAGCAGAAGTCTTTACTCACTAGGAAAAATAAAAGAATTCCTGCCCCTCAGTTTGTACTAACCTTGGAAGAATCTAAGATAAAATATGTAAAAAAAGCTCTGTGATGATTTTATATGCAGGAGAATGATGCTATATTTGAGGAGTTCTTCAGCCTGTAAAGCTGGACTTCAGATTAGTAAGGCACCTGGATTTGTTGCAGAAGGCATGCAGACAGTGTGACTGGTACAGTGAGCTAAAATGTCCTAAACCATTTCCAAAGCATTTCATAGTGCCAGACACAATCATGTCTTTAATAGTAACACACAACAGCATAAAGGATTTACCAACACAAATTGCAATATGTTGCCTTACTCCTGCATGACAGGGTTACTATATGGAGCTTGTTCCCCTCAGCAGAGCTGACAAAGCCAGATGCCATCCCTGCCAGCACACATCGTATATCTGGGGCAACTTAAGGACCCTCTGATTGAAGGAAATCCTCCTCCTACCAAACACAGACTGGCAGCAAAAATGCTTCATGGCCGTTTTTTCAGTCTTAATGACTGTAACAGCTTCTGCAATCTTTGTAAGGGAAGCGGCCAAGAAGGGGCAGGAGATTGATTGTCACTCAGCTCTTGCCATATTACAAAAGGAACTGCAGAGTGAGGGATGCGCAGGAAGCCTCAGGGAGGGGAGATAAGGGAACAGAGGGGAAGAATACAGGCTTAAGAGATACACTCCCCACCTAAGCCTGACTATGGGAATCTGATGAATGCAGATCTTTCTTAATATGCCTGAGTGTTAGAAAAGTTAGGCTTTCCGTCTGAGTCTTGCAACATGAATCCATTCCTGGCCAGCAGGCACTAATCCTAACCAAGTCCCTTTCTCTGGACTTAAACCGGCTGCCTGTCCAGTTTGAGGAGCTGACCCAAGGAGTCTCACGTATGTAACACTCCTGGAGAAGCATTAGTGCAGTCTGTAGAGTTGCCTGTCAGGAGCACAATGCTGCCTGGGGAAGGAGACACAACATCAGTCCTAAACTTCACTTATATAGGGCTTCTCTCCTCCCTCTTCCATCTGCCATATTTTAAAGCATCTATTTGGTATTTACCTCCAAGCCAGAGCCCTCTGCAAACACAGGCACACAAAATGACTGAAACAGTTTTGGAACGGGATATCCAGAATATAATGAGCAGGGGAGAGGAAAAACTTAAAGGGAAGAAAAAAATCAGCCAGCCCAGCAAACAGCATTTAAATCTCTCTTTTTCTCTTATTCCCTTATTCAGTCATTTCTATCTTGCTTTGAGTGTGCTGTTTTTATCTTCTTCACTCTCATATAAAAGCCCAGCTCCCCTAGTGAGTGTGCAGATGATGATTTGGCATTGTCCAGGACTATTATGCTGTCAGCTCTCAAAGAAAAAAAGGCTTGTAAAAATCCTGTAGTCAGACAAAGGCAGAGCATGTGGCTCAGGACAGTTTGTACTGCTGTCTGCTAATAACCTTTCTGAACAATAGCTTACATGGAAAGATCTTTCACTGAACATGAAATTCCTCTTTCAGCTTCACCTTCACTTACTCCTAATTACTGCTCCACTCTCAGTTATACACATGCTATATATGCAAATCCTCTTTCTAACTCTTTTGTGCAGAAAATCAGAGGTGCACCTGCATCCCCCTGGCCCTGTTCTAGTGCAATCTTACACTATCCTTGCACAATCCACCACACACTCACTACTACTCCCAGTTCAGCTCTACGTGCAAATTCATTCACATACATGGTCTTCACCATTCCCAGCAATGTGGCTCCTGCTCTGTCCCCAGGTATATGGAGCTGAGCTTCACATAGGCCATTTTTCCTTCTTCATTTCTTCAGGAATAGAAATTTGATAGAAAACAAAGAAGAGGCTCAAGATAGACATTGCTATTAAAGACCTAAGGTAGAATCAACAGCTTTTTCCAAAACACAGAAAATCAGCAAGTGTTCTCAAGGCAACTTGAAGAGGTTAAGAATTGACAGGGGAAACAGTGGTGTGATCAAACAATTGATCCAGCTTCTCCTTGAGTCCTTGAGGTTCATTGCAGCCCAAGTTACAGGCTGGTTCCTCTGCTTGGCTTGTAGAGACTTGGGCCCTGGCAGAAGAACTGAGGTGACCTATCTCAGACAATTTATGACATTGTGCTCTCCAGTATTTGCCCTGGTGCAGATTATCAGCTTCCTTACAGTGCCAGGAATACCCACATTATGTGCCTGTGCATCAACTGTCCCTGTTTACAACACTGGAGCACTGCTGATTGTGGCTTTGGGCTGAGGTCCTGGACTGTGAAAGTGAGCTGGAGTGTGATTTCTGGCAACTCAACTCTCGGGAGAGTCCCTCACTCCCACTGTGTACACAGTCAGCTACCAGCATCTCTGCTTTTCTGCCAGAGGAGCCTGCAACCACACACAGCCAGTTCTGGGAGGACCTAGTTTACAGGAAGGATTGAAATGGTTACATCTGCTGAGTGCAAGCTGCTTTCACTTTGAGATAATCCTCAAATGAGTGCAAGGATTTGGCAGTATGAAATGAATCTGTGAAGCTGGTACATGCACAAAATGGCACAGCAGAACCTGGAAATGCACCTGGAATTGACCTTTGCTGTGTATGCACCAGGTCAGTGCACAGTAACCCCAAACACAAAGCACGGGCAGGCTCTGACCTCTGCCACGCCTGCCTAATGCCAGGTGTACACTGCTGTCATGGATGGTGTTAACTCCTCACTTACACCATCTCAGACAGGTCAGCAAATGGCCTGGTGGCTTTACAGGGAGCAGGAGCAAGCTGTGGACTTTGGGTGGTGTATTTGTGAGCTGGGCCTAGCTCCTGTTCTCTGTCACACACCCCGAGCTGGGGACAGGAAAGCTGTGTGGAATCCAAGGGTTTGCAAGTACACTGAACAACAGCAGTGTGCACTAGGGCTGTGCTAGGGGTGAGATACCCCCTGAGAACGAGGGCTGCAAGGAGAAGCAGCCTTCTTTAAGCTCTGAGCTCTTTTCTGAGCAGGCAATGTCCTGCTGTTACCAGGATGCCTATTTCAAATAATGCTGCATTTATTTTAGCTGACAAAAATTTGCCAGAGCTGGTAACATGAAGGCTCGTGCCCACTGAGACAAGAACCTAATTCAGGCAACCAAATATGCTGTAGATAATGGACACATGAGGCTCAAAATAGCTGGAAAAAGACCACATGAGCTGAAAACCTGAGTGTATAGGACAAGTTTGGTGTTCTCTGAATGAACTGGATGCATCTGACTTAAATGTGGAACACTTCTCCATCCTCTTTATCACTGCAAATATTTAACCAGCCCCATAAAACACCCTGAGTGCATGAAGTGCTTACAGGGAATGAATGTGGCGTCAGGTACCTTCACAACCTGCTCACTGGAAGGTGGAGTGGGAAGGGACAGGGCAAAGGCTCTCAGGCTGGAGCTGGTCACAGGGGACAACGCCAATCTTTTCAGGGTGCTCTAGTGTGTGTCAGCATCAAGGACAGGTGGCCAAACTCCACAAGCAGGGGACATAGCCCAGTGGCAGAGAGGCACTGGGAATCAAGAAGGTCTGGGGAACTGCAGTAGCTGATGCTATTTTGCTTCTTCTACTACAGCTTCCTGTGACCCATTCCCGCCAGCTTCGAAGTTAAGGCTCACTCATCATGCACTCCCCCTGAGTCCTGTTCCACTGAAACAACACCCCATCGCTTCCTGAGCACTCACACACAAGACCAACACTGTGTTTGTAGCTTCTGGCTTATATTTTCTCCTTACTCATGTCTTTCTTTTCCTCTCTTTTTTCATCCTCTTGTGCTAAGGTGTAAGACCGTGCAATACAACACTAAGGGATCATGACCAGAATGAAATCCTGACATGCTTTCAAACCCAAGGCAGCTAGTGGTTTTACACTCCCTAGATAAATCATCCCACACTTCTCTGGAAAACATGAATGTGTTTCCCTGTGGTTCATGACATCTGAAGTATCCTGTCATTATTATTAAGTCAAGAAGAGCCTTCAAAGGCTCTGGTGTTGTCCCTAGTGCATAGTGTCAGGGGCAGGGCCTGGGTCAGGACAATGTTTCACTCACTGTTAATGCCAGACATCCAGGTCTCTAATTTCCAGCACAGCAGAACCTACTTAAAGAAGTTCATTGTCTTACCCAGGAGTGTAAGAAATGGGCTCTTTATGGAGTATGAAATCCATTTTTCTCTAGTCCTTCATTTGGATTGTGCTTTATGACATGAGAAGATGTAGTAAGTGAATAAAGCACTACATTGCTGCTGACTGATGGACAGATGATCCCAGCAGCCTGTATCTGTATCTCTACCTTCACCCTGCAGTATATTTGCTGGGCTGTCAGTCTTAAAGCCAAAATGACTTGGGAACCTGAACTTTTCTGGGATTCTTCTGCTCATTCCAGAGAAAGAACTGGAAGTTAACACAGGACTAGGGGCGAGTAGAGGGGAAGATACCAGATTTGGAACCTATAAATCTTAGACAAGAGAAAAAGAGATGAATGAGGAGCTTCGACTCAGCTAAACTGCAAATGCAGCACTGCAGCCAATGCAGAATGGCTGCAAGAGAGCCTGTATTAACTTCACAGCAATATCAGACAGCAGGAGTGGGAAAGTGCTCACTAAATTCTTTCTCTTGACATCCAGAAAGGTAGAGAAATGGGAAGTGAGGCAAGCAGGAACTAAGGTCACTTGCGAGGACTAGAGAGAACAAAGAATAAGACCACAGTGAAGCTGTTCCCTTAGTCCCCTGCCCCTAAGCAGAACATCAAGGTTTGCTTCATTCAGGAGGGAAATAATCATATAAGAGACAGAAAACCCATGAGCTGATCAGTTTCTGGAGCTATGACAAGCAATTCAGGGAACAGCTGCATTTTCCCCTTTCTCTCAAAACAGAAGGTAAAACAAAGACATTTTTTTCCATTTTTCTTTCTTTTTTTTTTTTTTTTAATAACAAGGGGGATAATCTGCTGCAAGAGAGAGGAAGATCATCTGTTCAGAGCACCACTGTTTCAGATAAAGTCTAAGGAGGTCAACAAAGTCCCTTCTGATTTGGAGATAACCTTCCTCCCACAGTCACTTTCACAGCTGGCATCACTTTATCTGGTTTGAAGGCAGCCAGAGCAATTCACACGAGTTGGGAATGTCACCTACCATGTTAATGACTTTTCCTGGAGATGCTGTTTGGTATGTTGTCATCCAGCCCAGCTGCTCTGCTCTGCCCAGCATGGGATCCCAACAGCATAGAAATTTCCTCTGTGCTGGCAAATCAGCTGACTTGAGTAGACTCCTGCTCTACCCAATCATCCTGGCTAATTGTGCTGATGGATTTGGATTCATGTGCACTCTGTGTACCTCTCAGCCAGCAGCTGAAATAGGCTGCTTACACCTTCTAGCCTCTCATCTGTCTGGTCTGCCTGCCTGTGCTCCTGCTGCCCAGCCACCTCTCTCTCCTGCATCCAACATCTCTGGGTGCTCAGACAGTGCAGCAGCACAGACAGACAGACAGGCTCACACCCTTTGCCTCCAGACCCAGCTTCTCTCAGCTGCTTTCACCCTTCAGCTTTCCTGTACTGACCTGTGAAATTCCACTAATGGGAAGAAATAAGCCTGCTAGACCCTCTTGCTAGGCAGGCAATGAAAGCTTTTTCCCTCTCTCCCCAATACACAAAAATGGCCAATTTTCCAACAGCATCACACATGGGTTCAAACAGTCAATACTTCCCCAAAAGAAACACAAGAAAGGAGGATGAAACACAAGAGGAAAGAAAAGAAATCAGCACTACAAACAGCTTTTTTTAAAAGCAAAATCCCCAGTCTAATATCTCAAAGGCCATTAATATCAGGCTAAAGTGAGTAGCAGCAGGGAAAATGGTGTAAAAAAATTCTCTCTTTCTAGAAATAATAGACAATATTAGGCCAAAGTTCAGTGAAGGAAGTTTGGGGCTCGGTGGAAGGGGGGTGGGAGAACAAGAGTGTCCAAATGAAGGAACACCAGGTAGTTTGTCAGACCTTAAGTCTTTTTTGCTTGCTCACCTTCACTGTGCAGACACTGTCTGGGATGCAGTGATTCAACAAGAGCACTGTGTGAAGCTCAGGGAGCAGGGCCTGATCTGTCCCTGGTGTGACTGTGCCAAAGTGTACAGGAATTGATGGGATGCCCTGACTTCAGTGCACCTGTGTGAGCGGGAACCTAGGAGCTCAGGGCACGTGTAAAGGTTATTTCAACTAGATCTGTTTTCCCATGGGGGAGAGAATAGGGAAGTAAGATTTTCATTTCCCCCGTTTCACCAAGAATATCCCTGAAACAGATGAAGGTTTTTTAAATGAAAAGAGTACGACCGGGCTTGCCATAAATCTTTATGTTGTTCTTCCCTGCACCCTGGGTGGCTCAGCTTCTAAGTAGCAGCAATAACATAAACTATTGGTGAAACAGCATTTGGAGCACCATCGAGGTAAAACTAGGGCACCACACAAAATAATTGTTCCAGTTTCAATTTCCAGTTTCAAATGATCTTGTTTCAGACTTGTGGCTCAGCTATCGAGTAGCAGCCAGGAATGACTTCCATAGCTGCTGAAGATGATGGAGGCGGATGGGAATTGCACTGGCAGTAGCACAAATCCATCTGTACCCCGGCCAAAAGACAGACGGCTGGTTTCATACTTGAGTCTCTCCTACAGCTGAGAACAACTGGGTGCCAGGCCAGTTCCAGGTTCAAGTCCCATGATGGGAAATCAGCAGACAATCAGCTGACATTTGTAGATTTGATGGAATCATTAATGCCTTCCCATATTTGCATTACCTACAATCAGGCTGAGTCGAAATGAACAGATTGGCAATGTATTTATCTAACAAACTGGAAATCCACTGGAAAGACCAGAGCAGGACAAATGTGGAGGAGTGAGGACAAGAAGGCTGTGAACAAACTGAGGGGTCCAGAAAAGAGCAGGAGGATGATCTGATATTTAGGATGCATGAGCTACAAAAAAAGGAAAAACTAGTGGGACTGTCACAGCTTGAAAAAGACTGAAGTAGGACACAATAAAAGTGATGAAATCATGGACAAGATTCCTAGAAAATAAAGAAAGCAACAGATGATTGCATCTGATTCACAAGAGACAAGAAAAAAAGCTATGGTCTCAAACTGCAATGGGGAAGTTTCAGTTAAACCTTGGAAGAACATAAAGTATAATGAAGCACAAGCATAAATTGTCCTGTATGTTGTATTGAGGGTGTGAAGTCATTCCAAACAAACTAGAGTAACAGTTATCAGGAACGACTTGGGAAGAGCTGACCCTGCCATTAGGTAGAGATATGGACTACATAAATTGTGGGGTTCTTTGCAGGCCTATTTTCCATTTACCCACTGTAAGATGAGCACTGTGCAGCCATGACATATTGGCAACAGCAGAGTCCAGCCAGTAGCTGCCAGTAGCCAGCGTTTCTCTGATGGTGAGGGCAAAACAGGGAGGAGGAAAGGAAGGAAACAGCATACAGGAATTCTTGCCATTAAAATTGTTAGGATACCTTAATGCACTCAATCAATTTAACTCCCATGTGAAGGACTTCCTCGCATTCATGCAAAGCCACTGTGAACCTAAACCAGCATTTTTCTCCCCCATGGCTCCCCAGCCCTAGCCTAGCCAGGAGGGTGCCATGAAGGAGTGCTGTGGGATTGCCTGCAGCAGCAGCTGCACTGAGTCACAGGATATCACCCTAGCTGGCCAGACACTCTGCAAATACATGGAAGCCCTCCTTCCCAGATGGCATTTCACAGGCAGGGAAGAGGAGGAATGACACCATTTGTAGTAACTGGGGTTGTGCACGACACTTCCAGCTAAAAGGGGTACAGAATCTTACCAGGGAAAAGGGCCAGGATGCACCCTCCCTGTTTTGCCCAGGAACTTACTGTCAGTTTGTCAGGTGCCACAGGTCAAACTCTTCTCTTGGGTCCCAGCTAAGTAGACATACATTTCCATTTATGCTATGACATGAACTTAATGACCTCTTTTTAAGAGACAGCTCAAGGCTTCTTGCTCTTCAACATGGCATTAAACAGTGAAGCTGCTGTCTCTGAGGTGAAAAACTGCGTTTTCTGATCACCTACAAATAAAAGTCACTGCAATCCAAGTCCTTTCTTGTAAAAGCAAAGAGGTTTTAACTGCAAAGTGATGGCCAAGTTCCCAGGTAAGGGTGTAGTTACTTTCTGACTCTCTTAAATTTACCTCAGCAGTTTAAGATGGGGCCCAGCACACATCACTGAAGACAAATGGCTTCTGTGTCAAGCTGAGGAAATGGGCAAAGCAAGCCCTATGCGAACAGCTTCTTTAGTGCCCTGCCATAGAGTCTGCCAGATGCCAGGGCCTAGATTGGAAATTATGAGTCAGATCCCCAAATGGAGCAAAATTACTGTGCTCCAAGTCAGCACTGATTTATACCGACCAAAATCTGGCCTGCTGATCTCAAACTGGATCAAATTGTTGGAGTTTCTGGCCTCTCTAACACGCACCCTGATCTGTATATGGGAATGAGAAATGGCATGGTCACAAATATGTCAGTTCATGGATACACACAGATTGCAGGGACATCTGGCTGACGGAAACTTTAGGAGATGTAGAACTTATGGCATTGGGAAGAAATCCATTATTTGATTAAAAGATTAGATAATGTAGGTGGAAAAGTACTTGCAATGAGCCCATTGAACAGAGGCCTCCATAGGGTGGGGGAAACAGAATTTTCACCATTAGCCAGTTTCTGTTAATCAGTTTTGATATAATTCTGCCTTAGTGTGTCTAATTCTTGCCATAGCAGCTTGAGCCATGCATAACGTGAACAGGTGCCATGAAAGCTTCTCTGAAGTCTCTACTAATATTGGATCCTCCTGCCTTGCAGCCCTGTGGCTCCCTGCGCCAGAGCGCTGGCCCTCAGTTACTCCATCACTACCTAACCACCCATGGCTTTAAGGTGTTAGATGCTCTGCTTGCAGCTATCACACCTACACCAAACCAAGGACCCATTTTTGGAGCCACAGAAAGGCTGCATCCAGCTCCAGTGGCCTCAATTTTCCCTAGGGATTTTTCACTTTACATAGTTATCAACTTTTCAGCTGACCTGACTGTCATTTGGTGTGTATAAGCGAGCCACTGATGAAAAAGAAGGAGTTAAGAATCATTTACACCATTAGGTTTCCATCAGATCTTCTGCTGCTAGAGAGCACTAGAAGCATCTGTTAATAAAGGGCAGGGGGAATAAACCCCCACTCCCTCATGTGAAGATATCTTTTTCTATCCAGCTGCACCTAGAATGAAAGAGCTATCAAAGAAAGCTCCCCCATTAGCCATCAATTCAGAGCAACTTCAATCAGTCAGTTCTGCTGGAGCCTGTGGGAATATCTCCCCAGCAGCCTCCTACATGCTGCACTTGAGTGCTCAGAAAGAGCCACATTAAACCTGCCTGCCATCAATCCAGGGGCCTCCTCCTCTGTAACTTAATGAGGTGAGCCAGTTGGCATCAGTGACAGGGACCCGAGGAGTTAAAATGAAAGTGTGAGTACAAGCCACCCTGCCTGAAAAGGTGCCATCAGTGACAGGGAGCTGAGGAGTTAAAATGAAAGTGTGAGTACCAGCCACCCTGCCCGGGAAGGTGTGTACAGACAGGGGAAGCCATTGGCCCCTCTCTAAGGGGCTCTGTGCAGGATTGAGGGCTGTTTCTGAGCTGCAGCAGACCCAAGGGAGGCTCAGAGGGATGGCAACAGCTCCCCTTACCATGTAAGCCATCCCAGTTGACACGGCCTGGCATCCCTGCCCATGTCTGGGCAGTCAGGGTGGGGAGAGGCGATGTTCTCTCACCCGCATGTGTGATCTCGTCTCAAGCCCAGCCGTTTCACCATGGACAAGTGGCGCGCCTGGAGAGGCCATCCCTGCTATCTGCTGCTCTAACACAGAGGCAGGTGGCTGTCTCTTCATATGCTACTTCTCCACCTGGCACAAACCCTTCCTGTTTGTCACAGCTGGATTGTGGCTGAGCCATACAAAACAAAACAGGGAAACTGTGTCTTTCCCTGCCATTTTTAAAGACCAGAAAAATGCATTAATTGAGACTCAAGCCTTCTCTCAGGCCCTGTCTCCAAGCAGATTGAGAGGGACAAAACTAAAGCAACTTTTAATCACATTCATTACCCAACTATCATTTGCTTTAGGTCCAGTTTATGGATTTGACCTGGCCATCATCCATCCTGGTAACTCCTAAGGCACCTTGATCAGGTGCTCCTGCCGATAGCTGGCTCCTCAACTTTGCTGCTGAGATAGTTTTTAGTTATTTTTCTTGCCATTTGCTAAGACAATTGTATTTCATCTTACTGAAGAGAAGTTGCTATTGCTCAAGGGAGCTTTCCCAAGACAAAAGTACCTCCCCTTTTGAATCCTATTTGAAAATTGCTCTTCCCATGTACCAGAGACTACACTATCAAGTGTGAGGAGTGTTCTGATGTGAAGATGGAAGTTACAGATTAAATGTTGACCAACAAGTTACCAACAACTGCTTTGTGGAGCAGATCTTTTGCTTCAAAAACCCAGAAAAAACCCAGAAATTATTTTTAAAGCCACAAAACAAAATCTAATGCAGTATATCCTCATTGCTTGGATGTAAGATTTTCACTTTCAAGATAAGTTCTTCGAGGTAAGAAGCTGCATATGGCCAGCTGTACAAGCATAGCAGCACACTTCCTTAGTGCTTTTTCTGAGTGTTCAAGAGGAGCCAGCAGTTCAGCATGACCAGCAGGAGACTGTCTGCTTTGAGGGCTGGTAGTCAGATGCCTCAAACTGATGGTGAGATATGTTGTATAGTGAGTATGCCCCTCCTGTCACATACACTTCATTATCTCTGTGCTTTGATGGAAGCAGAGGTCCTTTTTCCACCTCCCTCTTTCCTCCAGGCAGGAAAACATAATGGTGAGGCTGCCAGAGACTGCCTCAGTGGGGAAGGCTGTGCAGAACTGAACCATGTCCATGTGTTATTGGCAAAGCAGCACATTGTGTCTCCCATGTCTTGCTGCTCTGGGCACCTTCTCTTGCTGGGGCCTCGATGGTGCTCAAAGAATTCTTTGAACAATACAATCAAGGATACCAAGATATCAAAGAGCACCAGCATGGAACCTTGACCTTCATCCATGCCAAGAAACAGGTCACCATCAACATCACACCTTGGCCATGCCAGTGTCCTAAGGCTGATCACACAGGGGTACAGACTACGGAAGAGGAAAACACTGCTGTACTGAACTCACTGCTCACCTTCCTCTAGGCACTCACTCTGGAACGTCACAGTGGCAGTAGGGAGATATTTAATAAAGAGCAGGTTGAAAGCTGATGAAATCCAAGGTCTTCTGCTCCAGGCACTAACAAGGTACTCTACTCTTTCATCTCACACCTTCTTCAGGTGGGGCAGGAACACAATTTAGCTCTGCCCTCCCTAACCAAGACGGGAAAAATGCAGCAGGACTGCTTCATGCATTGGCTGGAGAATGCAGCTGAATATGGGTCCTTTCCATAGCATGCACGCAGGCTCTTCCAAGAAGGTACTATTTGTAGCTGTACTCCCAAGCAGGCCAGAATGGCTAGCACATAAACAGTTTGGTGTCCCAGAGGTGACTTTACAGCAATATGAGAGTGCTGAGGGTACTTGTGCAGAACCTGCTTTGTTCTTCAGATGGTTCCTGCCTTAGCAAAGTCTCTCAAACTCTTATTTCAGACTTTCCCTTGACTTCATTTTCCACATCCCTTCTCACACTGCCTATTCAGGAACTGCAAGAGATCTATCACCCATATTCACACTGCTGTGCCTGCCCTGTTCCCACTGTATTCTGCAGGGGACAGACTGAAAGGTGACAGAAAAATTAAACCAGGAGCAATTTGCAGGGAGGCTCAGTGCACAAGTGCAAACATGTTTGTTTGTAAATGGTACATTCTCATCCCTGGTGGCAGTTTCACCTTGGTGTTTGCTCAAAGGATGTTATCACTGAAAATGCATCAGATGAATAAGAAGAAATGGTTAAAAAGTAATTTCACCATTGCAAAAGTCCACAAAGCAAAAATAAAATATAACATCTTTCCTCTTTCTCTAAGCATCTTTCACATCTTTCACTGTCTATAGGATCTTTAAGGTCTTATACTGATGAAAATTATTATACCACTGCTACTACCAACAATGCCTGGCTGGTACAATTCCCTTGGCATGCATGTGGATGCTTGTCAGGGGAATATCTCCATGCTCACACATTCATTTACATGCAACAGTCTGTTTTGATCGCAGTTCAAGTGCCCATTTGTGCACAGGCCATTCAGCGTGCATAGCTTTCAGTTCAGGATGTACAATACATCCCTTTCAAATGTGCAATAACAGACAGCTTATGCTGCTGTCAGGCAGGATAGAAATAGTCATTGATTTCTGCACCACTTCTATCACTTAGCTTGCATTGAAATGAATCTATTAGGGGTATTAAGCCTGGTCTACAACTAATTTGGGTATCCATTTGGTAAGAGTCTGATTAAGATGGGGAAGCTGTGATCAGTGCTCACTGCAGGCCTAACATCTGAAGACATCATCCCTTCCCCACGTTTCCTGTTACCTCTTGGTTAGAGATTATTGCTCCTGCTGATCATGCCAGCACCTCTTGCTCCACCTCAGGCAAGCAGCCAACAGCAACCTCAGCAATCTCCGCTGAGTTACACTAAAGCAGATGAGAGAAGTAGGATGCTATCCCTTCCTCTGCCTATCAGAACTGCAACGTTCAGCAAGGAGAAGGTTAAGAAAGAACACAGGTGAAAGAGAGAGCAATACCCTTGCATCTGATGTTCATAAAGTTAATGTGTGGAACATATACGTGTATATACAGGGATAGCCTTCCTGGTCCTGTTTGGCTGTGTTGCTTTAGTGCAATAGGCATTAGGTGGTGATGCACTGCTTGAACTATAGCTATGCAGTTACACTTGATGTGTTCATAAGGCCTCAGCTAATGAGGACATTAACGACAGCTGTAAACTCGGTCCACACTGCTTTCTCTCTCCATAGCAACTTTAATTCCAGGATCTCAAAGCACAAGTGAAATGCCACAAATAAACCTTCCCAACATGCACCGAAGCACGTGAGGTATTAGAGCTGGTTTAATTTTCACAGCAAAGATCTTACATGAATAATGAATCCTTTTATTATGCTCATGAATTATCTGTGAGCAGGCTGTGAGCTTTATGAACATGTCTGCTGCTCCAAAGTTTTTAATGAACAGCCAACGTTAACAAATGTCACTGTACTAGATTAGAATGAAACTCTTTACCCCTGCAGTCTGAGGTCTGTGACTGGTGCCCTAGGTCACAGGACAGCATTTAGCCTCCCTGGTGGAAAAATGGGAACATCATTAGTGAGGATGACTATGAATGGACCATATTTGTGTCACACTTGTGCCCTGGCTTCCAATCTCATTTGGACAGCTGAACAAAGAGCAATCACACACCAGCCTTAATGTGAGAAAAGCCTTATATGCTATAAGTGCTGAGAAGAGGAAATGAAAAGGTCCTGAAGAGAAGCAGTTAGATGCTTGAGACACTCTCAGCTGTCTTTGGACACCTGCCCAACCCTAAACTTTAATAAGCATTTTTTATCTGTGTTTTACAGATGGAGGAAGTGGCACACAGGGCACAGGAGTAACCTCCCAAGGTCACCTTTTCAGACAAACAATTTAACTCCCCATCTCCTCTATCATGTCTCCTCCTAAAAGGTGAAGGGCCTCAGCTTGCAGAATGAGGGTAGAAATCTCAATTGAATGAGAGCTCTAAGGGGATTTCTTCCTTGAGGTGGTGAAGAAATAGGTTAAGGTTGTCCATTTCCTTCTAGTCAGGCATTTCATTCCCCTGTTGAATCTGAAATCAAGAAGTATCTAAGCAAGTAAACAGAAGTGATCATTTTAAAAGAAACTAGCCCCCAAGCTTCCAAATCTCCTAGAAGATTTGTACTTGAAATCACCATGTGTGTCCAAGTTCTGAGTCAATCAGTATCTCCACATCTACTCACTCTGTCAAAGGTAGGGATTCAACACATTGGCCTACTGAAACCCAGGAACAGGAAAAACAACCATATGATTCTCAATTAAAATGCAATTCTGAGTTCAGGAATAACAAGACAGCTGTCCTGAAAGCTGGATATTACCTGGGACAAACAGTAGCTGTATGGCTGCGGATGTGCTCACTGAAAAGGAGGAAGAGAGCCAGAACAGAGCTAATTGGAACCATTTGGTAGAATGGACTGGAGTAATTTTCTTCAAATCTAGGTTCTTATCTTTCTCTACTTCCTTATGCAATGCCTTTTTTTTGGTACATCTCTTAAACCAATCCACCTCCTCCAGCTCCGATGAATGTTTCCTTTGAATTAGCACATCAGCAGTCCCCTGTCCCAGCTAAAAACAGTTTTGCCTCAGGGCACTGAAGAATCTTCACTGGCAGCAGCAGGCTCTGCCGTAGGCATTACCTTGCTGTTTCATCCTCATCACACAGCTCCATTTTGTTTTCCCAGGGCAGTAGGGAGGCAACAGAAACTAGAGCTGTTCCTTACCAGGGAAGCCCACCTCTCCAGATCTTTGCGGGCAGGCTTCCTATGCAAAATCAGCCTTATAGGGAGACAGAAAATGAGAGACTATGCCACTTACCTTTGTTCTTCGGTCCCTGGTGTCCAGTTTTAGTCTTTGCTCACACTGAGAGCATAAATAATGCCAAAGGCTCATTCATGTAAACAATCCACACTGCACTTTTCTCAAAACACCACTTTCTTAGGGCCTCCATACAGAGCTGCAAGGCTGTGCTGAACCTTGGCACTCCTCCACCATACCAGACTGCTGGTGGGAGCCCATGGGGATATAAAACCCACAGGGTAAAATTTCCACCATAAGAGATCCTGCTGCTGGCATGCACCAGTGCAGCTTCGGACTGTACCTTGTCTGCAGTTTCTTAAATTTTAACTAAGAGTGGATCAAGTCACATTGAGTTTTTTTAGAAAGTAACCAATCCACAAAATCAAATGGAAGTGAAAACAGTCAAACAACTTGCCAACCCAAAGGACAGAAGCAAGTCCCAAAAATCTGATAATGTGAAGTACAGCTTATAGTCACATGCTACAATTCTGGGCATTTCTAAGACTGCCCAGGTGCTTTTGCCTGTAAATAATCTGACAGTGTGTTCTAATATCGACCAGACTTAGGGAAACCAAAAGATAGCTCTGCCTAATATTTAACATGGGAGTACCTCCTTAGTTTAAAGGAAATGTCCTTTATAATATTTCATCCAAATACATACCCTCAGTCTTTCTAACTCATCTGTCCTTGGATAACATTGAAACTGCTATTTCCCAAATCAAGCTCTGATTGAACTTCCAGGTCTCCAAGCTTTCATCCTCACTAAACGATCACATTCTCAAATGGAACAACAGCATGAATAATTTCCCTTGAACACTAAGACTAAGCAGATGGAAAATGGATCTCTTCTGTTCTTTAGTAAATTAATCACAGGACCTTTTATTTTCCAGTCTCACCGTTTACTCTTCGATGGATAACTCAAACCCCTTCCATTCAGCAGCTAGTGATGTCTATTAGGAAGCCAGTTTGATTCAGCACATAGTTATGCCAATGTCAGGTTATTGTTATTCCACCATCAGGACTCCTGGTAAGCAAGTCCAGCAACTAATTCAAAAATGAAAGGATGCCTGCTCCTCTGCTTCCTACACCCTGCTGTCTCTAAGCAATTACTTGTGTGCCAGCATCATTGTAAAGCTGTGCTTTAGTAACATGTGAAAAGCAATTGAAGTTATACAGCAACTTAAACATAGAAACACTTATTAATACCTACACTTATAGTGAAGGGACTCAGGTCTGCTTTGTTCAAGTGATGAGATCATTTGCAGAGCCTTCTAGTCAATGTAAATCTGGCTGACAGGTCACTTAGGCTTTCAATTCATCCCAGCAGACTACTGATGGGCGTAAACTGTTCCTCCACAAGCAAAAAGGCAATAACTAACACTTTACTGCTGTCTTTGCAAGGGTGGGTGATATGGAGATAAGGCCTTCTCCCTAAGCTCCTGCCAGCTGAAGGGAGACTGTCACATGAGTCAGGCTGGACTTCGGAGAAAATCTGTGAGAAATATTTTGTGCGATTCTAGTTACCCCTCCTAAACAAATTGCAATAGCAAGCTCACCCTTTGAAACAACTCAGGGGTAAACTCTTCCTTGAGCAGGAGTAAATATTTTCAGTGTCTTCTTGACCCATCTTATATGCTTGAGTAGTTCTTATTGTGCGGGAACACACCCAATATCAAACTTTATTTATAAAGAGGTGCTTTAATAAAGTTTTGCATAAAAGGAATGGAGGCAAAAAAAAAGATTAAAAGCTATATTCTGTCCACCTACCAGGACAGCTGATGAAGACTTGAGGGTATGCTGGGCAGATCCACGCTCAGAAAAGCAGTGAGCAAACCAGAAATACTCTCCTCCAGGGCTGTCATGCCTGGCTCTCTCCACAGTCAATGGAAAATGCTGCTGCTGCTATAGCACATGGAACGCCAGAGTGTGCTGCACATACAGTGATTTAACAACACTCAGCCAGAGGAACAGAGCAAGGGAACTAATTTTTTAGAAGACCTGCGTTTCCTAACAGGTAAAAGTTTCTTCATGATGTGAAACACCATTCAACCTTTCCAAGTTAGTACAATGCTTTCCAAAGTGCTTCATTTTAATACTAACAGTGCTCTGCTTTGAAAAACCTTATATGTACTGGGGAAGAGTGACTTAGAAGCTGTAGGAACACAGTTGTGCCCAGTGTATTTGTCCCTTTCCCTGGATAGTAAGTGGTCAGTTAACACCCCATCACAGTAAGCCAGTTGGGGTTATCTGATGATGGATATGCTGTGGTCAGGGCTCTTGGAGCAATTGGTTAAATATTCAGAAGGATCTCTCAGAAGTGTAAACTTGTAATGGCTGCTGTACAGTGCAGTGATGTAAAATCAATGCAGATGCAAGCTTTAATACAAAGGTAATGGGGAAGCAAAGACATAAATAAGGAAAACTACAAGTGAAGAAAGGGCTGCTAATAGAGGAAAGTGCAAAGCGAACACGAGTTGCTGTCATTTTTGATAAATAATTCTTAGGTAGCTCTTGCACAGGGCTTTTCAGACATGCAGCCCAAAGTGCTCTAAAGATGAGCAAATATCTTTTTTATGGTTCAGGAAACTGAGGCACAAAGAAGGGGCGCTGTTTATATGGGGTCATATATTCCATGCCAGATGCAAAAGCAGATGTCAGGATTCTCACCTTCCTATTTCAAGCCTCACCATGCTATGCTAAAATGATTTGTTCTTCCATTTCTGCAGTCTTTCTCCCAATATACTTTGTTGGTTAACAATAATCTCACCTTGCTGCTGAGGTATGGGTTTCCCTAGTCAGGAGGGCTATGTCTGTATTGATGTACTCTTTTCCCACGCTCCACCTTCTCTTTATTTTCAACATTTGCACAGGTACAATAAGGTTTGCTACCTAGTTCAATACCAGGTACCTTTGCATAGAGCACTTGTCACAGCTGAATGTACACTGGAAGGGCTTAGATACATATTCCAAAGAAGGAACATGTAGAAGTAAAGCATAATGTCTAGTTCTGTCCTTTAACAGCTTTAAAGCCATTTTGTTCCCAGAATTACTGCAGCCTCTCAGGCCACACACAGTGCTTCATTGCCCTTGTTGTCCTCTACAGCCAGACAAAATTCTCCAGCAGAATGGTACTCCTGAAAAACCTGATTTTCCACAGCTGAGGTACTATCACTTGCATGATCTTTTTTCCACAAGGAAAGCTATTTAGTTAGAAAACTTGTTACAAGCTCAAAAGTATTTTTAAAAATACTCATTAAAAAAAATTGAAACATATCATTCTTGTATTTCTCTCTTTCCCGTTGCCCATCTTCCCATTCTATTTGATGCTAAATCGATACATATCTATTTTTTCACCTTTGCTTTTTCCTCCAACTTAAATGTTTTGGTTCTAGCTTTCTAACTTTCTTAACTTCTGAAGTTATTGTATAATGAAGAGTTTTTAAGTAATTCAGAAATAGAGATGTTCCCAAAAATTAGAGAGTGGAAAGTGTAAATACAGAACATGCATACATTACTATTTTACCACATTAAATGATGAGGGAAATAAAAAGAGGTATAGGAAAAAATATTATTCAAAGTTCCTTTTCAAAGTATTATAAAAGAATCTATACCATTTTTAATTTTGCAAACAAGAAATAGCTTTCAAGAAAAGAATTAATCCTCTTAAAACAAAAACAAACCATAAAACCCCCACCACAACAAAATACCTCTCCTGTATCTCTTAGCCTAAAATAAATATAAATACCACTTGTCATCAAGAATTGCTGCTGTTTTCAGCTTGCTGACAACCTGCTACAAGTCCCTTTTGTGTCCCTTTTGGGATTTTGCTTCTCTCTCAAAGCTAGGTAAGTGTTACTCTCCTGCTTCTCTTGGTACTTAATCCATTATTTCTGGATGGAAGATTTTATGCTTTTCTCTCAATATCTGTCAAAGGCATTTCCTTCTCTCAAAAAAAAAAAAAAAAGCCACCATCCTCTCTTCTCCAATTAATCACTTTCATTCATTACCTAATCATTCAACAAAAAAATGCTGATTGCTTTCCTTGGGAGGCAGTGATAGAAGTCCAGCGGGTTAGAAACAAAAATCATCTATTGAACATAAAGTTCCATACCAAATACTAAAACCCATATTTGCCCAGGCTCTCTAAGGTTCAGAGGCCGAGCCTGAATAAAAAACACTTTTCCAGGGATAGTACTGAGAATTCTCAGAGTTTATCATCTACCCACAGCTTTAGAAAGTTATTGTTGGTACCTGAAGGGAAGGTGACTGTTTGCAAGAAATGTTTTGCTTCAAAGACCTGAAGGGTCTTTCTAATGGTGTCCCATCTTTCCAACAGCTTCTGGTGCCATGGTTAGCTTTTGATTGATTACTCACTTATCTAATTCTCACATGGTAACTCTGCTAACACTGAGAATCCCTCCAAATCATCAATTTCTTCCATGGTTCTTCGGACAGACACCTACAGTATGCTCCTGAGCAGTCTGAATGCTTGTGGGAAAGGACTTGTAGGTCTGTTCAAAATGCTCTTGCTGGAATATCTGTGGTCACACAGCAGGGGAGAAGTCCTCATGTGGGAATAGTGTCAGGCTTGCTCTATCCAAGTTGTTAAGCATTCTCCATCATGACTCAGTTATATAGAACTATTTTCAGAACAGAGATCGTAAATCTCCATTTCACAAATATTACTCTAAATCAGGAAATATGTCTCAACTATTTCTGCCCTTTTTATGTGTATGGTATAGTAAGATTATCTGTGGTCCACAAATATCATATTTCTTACCACTCAGACATCTTGCTCAAAATCAGAAGAAGATCTGGGAGACAGGGAATGTACACATTCAGCACTGGCTCTCTGTGTTGTTGGTATAGTTACATGCATGTCTCCTTGAACATCCTTTTCTACTTCTGACCTTCAAGATAATTTGTCTAACTTGTGACAAGCCTATCCTAAATCCCTAATTTTAATAAGCTTGGAATCTTCAAAATAGATTAATTCTCAAATTTGCTAATGCCCCTAAAAATTCCAAATTAGCTAACAGCTTTGTATTAAGTCTATCCACTAAATTGCATTATCACACAGTGAGAAAAATTACAGTATAAAATCTGAGATTTAAACCTGCTTAAGGCAACACAGCTTATGTATTAAATGTGCCCACATACAACTGGGCCTATCCAGATACATTTGCTTCAGTGTCTTCACTGTTTGTCCCATCAGGCTTAAACTGCCCCCATAAATGCCAGCCCTGCTCCCTCCCATGAGGTCTACAGCACTTCCAGAATCCAGGGGATGACTGTAAACACTAGTGTGACTCCATGCTGGCTATGGGGAGATCATTCACATGCTTCAAGTGGAGCTGCCCCTTTGGAGCATCTCAAGTTCTAAGGGATAGCCATGAGCTTCACCTCATTTCCTTGCAGTTGTTCATACTGCTACCAAGGCAGCAGGATGAAGCTATGAAAAATACACAGAATAGGTGAGATTTCTAAAAAAACCACAGCTACCAGCTTCTCCTTGCTTCATACCTGCTGTACTAGGTAGTAGGAGTATGCCCTGTCCAAGGGCTTTGGTCAACTCTAGATGGATGCAAGGGAACAGTCCCTGTTTCCAGAGGCACTAACAGGGGAAGAAACTTGTTGGACAGACACTCCTAATTTGGATAGAGCTGGATTTAGAATCAGAAATAACTGGCTCCCTGTCTCATGGATTAACAGCAAGACAGCACATTATTGTAAACCACTCTGAGACCCCTAGGTGATACATAAATAGGTAGGCACAAAATAGTAGCAGTAAACTGTGACAATAGTAATTTCCACCCAGTGACACCACAGAAAGCCAGTCAAGAGATTTGCTCTGCCTTCCAGTGGTGTTCAACCCAAGCATTCAGAAGGAAAGCTGCAAAGATTTTCAGAAGTCAGTACACTTCACACTTTCAAAGAAGTGTTCCCTTTTTCAGGTTACTGTGAGAGAGGGAGATCCATGAGACTTTTCTGTACATGAGAGGATGCACCTTGGTCTTCACCGTCCCACAAAAAAAACAGACAACCCTGGCTCATAGAGGGCAAACAGCTAGGCAGTTCTGACAGATAAAGCTAAGGATGACAACCTAGAGCCATCTTTGACTTTCCAGCATCAAATACTTTCCAGTTGTTCCATTCTTTAAGCAAGCTGGAGCAAGTATCAACTGTGTATGGTTGCACACAAATGAACATTTCTTCCAATGATCTAACATATCAAATTTCTCTCCAACTTATGCAAAGCCTTCCTGCCTGTCCCCTTCTTGATGCAGCTCTTGATTTTTTCTGTTTGATCTATTTTCCTGTGCACTGTCTGATCCCTGTCTCTTCAGAGCTCAGCACACACCCAGTTGCACTTTCTTTTCCAATTTCTACATTATTGTACGCAGCAGATCCCGCTGCTCCGAAGTTAGGATACAGGAAGATATGAAGTTAGACTCTCATAAAATGCACACATATAAATGCAGTGAAACAGCCCAAAACACAAAGAGATGCTCCCATCAGAATGTTCTGTTTCCAACTCCATTTGGTATTCACTTAAAACACTCTCTGTTAGCTACATGGGACCCTCCTCAAGGCTAGGAATTCCTGTCCTCACCTATTTGCAGGACTTTGTCCTCTCTAGAGTTACACCTGAAATGGTAAAAAATGAACAGCTTCCATGCTGGAGTGTTTGCAGTGGGACAGAAAGCTGTGCATTCCCAGGAACCACCTGCTCATTTTCCCCCTCATTGTCCACACTCTAAAACTCAAAGTGTTTCCCTGAACAGGCAAACTGTAAAAGGGTGCTTGGCTCTCCTTCAAGACCATGGAGAGCAAGCTGTCTGCACTTAAGGAGTCTCTGAATGCAAATGCTTTCCTCGGGTGAAGTGGCTCCCCCCCAGTCCATCCCAGTCCTTCAAATTGACAATGATGTCCTAAGTGCAGTGAAGTTGTTATGCATCTCTCACCTAAGGCTCTCAAATCATGAGCATTTCAGTGAGGGAAAGGTGAGCCAGCTCGAGTCAGTTTGGAAGACAAATGACAGCCCATCCCCAGAACCTGCTCTGAGCAGCTTGTGAGTGTGAAGGAGTGCTATGATTATATTTTACCTCATTAGCTTTCATTTCCCTGCTCCTCCATACACCCCACAGGCTGCGTGAAGTTCTTCATGGAAAGAAAACCTGGTCTGGAAGGGCAGAAGGCCTTTGGGATGCCAGGATTAGTGGAGTCTCTTGAGAGGGGAGCATGCACAGGCCACAGTGGTGCCACCTACACCCTTGTGAAAGATGGGCTGTTCTTCCAATGTGTGTTATGGCCTTGATACAGAAATTGCCATGCCAGATCCTCCTGGACTGTGCTACGTGTGAAACCAAACTAGATGATCCTTTCTGGCCTTAAAATTTAGCTACAGCAAAATCTTATCACATTTCCTTTTTTTCCCTCAATGGAAGGAGTATTTCTTCACAAAGCTCAGCCACATCTTTTTTTCAGTTCAAGAGATCCTTTTTTTTTTTTCTGAGAAAATTCAGAGGTCATTTCTCTGCTCTGAGGTTTACTTCTTTTTGTTACTTGCTCTTTGAGCTGTGAGAAAAGAAAGTGTCTGTCTTAAAAGCTGCTCTCACTGATTGCAGCAAAAGCTATTCTGGGTGCCTTGTGATAATGGCTCCCAGCTTTTTTTGGGCATCTGTGTCCATTTACAAACCAGAAACCTTCTGTCTCTGTCTGTTGTTGCCTCCCCCTTTTTGAACCTGTTGGTTTTTCTCGAGCAGCCTGAACAATGGTACTGGTGAGATCACACAGATGATCTTTGAGACAGGAATTGGCATCATAGGCTATTCCTCACACTGGAGTTCAGCAGAAGCAGTGTGAATGCCTGGGAACCCATTTTAATAGGTTGATGTTAATGATTTATAGCATTACCACAGCAGTAGTCTCTGTGGAGCAAACAGTTGAGTGTGTTTTGCTAAAACTTTAATCAGCACAACTTCAGCCAGTTGTAACAGTCTCCATTCTCATCCTTCTATATGTGAGGGAGTCAGGTCATCCAGTCAAAGGTCACATAAAGGCTGACTGCTGAGAAAAAGTACATTATTCTGTGAGGCAAAGGTGATCTGACTTGAATCTTTGGCAGGCTGGTAAGGATGCAAATGCCCAGCACAAAACCTCCCCTAGGCATGCTAGTGAGAGTAGCCAGGACTGACAGACAGACCGGCAGCCTTGCCTTTACCCCTGGGAGTCCAGACACAGTGACTGTCAACAGGAGAGTACCTTGAGATCTCAGTGAGGGAGACCACCATCTCAAAGGGCTAAGGGGAATGGACCCCCAATTCCTCTATGCCCCAAATGGTGAAGTGGCCAGAACTTTGCTGTCATTTCATACGTGCAAACACAAACCAGATCAAACATGAACAATGGTGTCTACACAGTTAGCAGTCTCACTGGAAGCCTGCTGGTCAGCTGAGGAGAGATGGGAACCATGTTACACAATATCTATTTATTTGAGGTACTTATTTATTCATTTTTTACTGAGGACACTGTAATCTTTTAAAAAATTCATCTTCCCAGAAGCTGTAAAATACATTTTCCAGTCCTGTTGACCCTTTGGCTTTGTGGAATCACAGTCTGATGTATCACCTGATAATCACATTACATACCTGAAGGCTGCCTTTCATCCATTCCCTGCTGCGGGTTGGTTACGAGTCACGCGGAATGAATACCGATAGGGTGGCATTTACACGCCAGCCATCCTCACTGGCTACACAGCAAGAGCATGAAGGTCACCCACTGAATTGGTTTGTGCTTCAGTCAATATTGTCCCATGTGCTCCAGCAGTCCTGTTTTCAGAGAGCATTATCTAATTGAAAACCAAATCTCTGCATTTGAATGCCAGCCAGGAGGCTCACCCAGGTTCCTCTTTTTCTCTGTGCCACAACCACTTGTATTTGATACTAACGAGTCTCATCTTTTCCAGAAAAGAAAAAAATAATGAGCTTATTTGAGCACTGCATGAGAGAGGTGGAAGCTGAAATGGCAAAGATGGGAGGGATAAGAGTGGTTTCTAAGGAGTTGAAAAAAAAAGCTGTGAAAAAGGGTAGCAACAAAAAATAGTTCCATGAATATTGATGCAGATCTTTTAAAAATACTTTTTTTTCTGTTTTTCTTGTTGCTTTTCAGACTTGTTCTTGTGCCTCAATTTGACCAATGGAAGATCTGAAGTAAGCAAATTTTGTATTTTCACATGCATTTGCACCTGTGACCCCAAACCAAACTACTGCTTTTAGTTTTGGGCCCCTCCCCTTAAAAAGGATGTTGGGGTGCTGGAGCATCTCCAGTAAAGGGCAGGAACACTTGTGAAAGGCTTAGAAGACATCTTATGAGGAGTGGTTGAGGGAGCTGGGTTTGTTTAGTCTCGAGAAGAAGAGGCTCAGGGGGTACCCTATCCCTCTCTGCAACTGCCTGAAAGGAGGCTGTAGCCAGGTGGCGGCTGGTCTCTTCCACCATGCCTGCAGTAAGAGGATCGGTGGAAACAGCCTTAAACTGAGACAGGGAGAAATGAGACATTAGGAAAAAATGGGACATTAGGAAAAAATACCAAAACAAACCACTGTTAGGGTGGTTAGACATTGGAAAAGGTTGCCTAGGAAGGTGGTGGAGTCATCATCCCTGGAGGTGCCTGGATCTGGCAACAGGTGATATGGTTTAGTGGTGTAGGGGTTACAAAGGTAGTACTGGGTGGATGGCTGGGCTTCATGATCTTAAAAGGTCTCTTCCAACCTTGATGATTCTATGATTCTATTTTTGTGCTCACTATAAATGCCTATCTGTTCCATCCCATCAAAAAAAACATAAGTGCCTTAGAAATACATTAAATCTAAAATTCTCATGACTGATGGAGACATTTCTTTTGGGGAAGAGAAAAAGGTGCAGATGAAGATCCTTGGCTTATGCAGTGTTACAGAGAAGGGCAGGGCCAGCTGTGAGCACAGAACCCAGGACACGAGTGCCAGTGTTTCAGTGAAGGACCACAGAGGATTGCTTGCAAAGCAGTCTTCAGTTACTAAGAAGAGTGGTGAATCTTGCCAAAGATCTGCCCACACACTTCTGCCTGAGCAGCCACAGCTCACCCCTGTGCTTTGGCTAACCTCCCTGCAGCACAGCAAAGGCAGTGCTGTTCCAACAACTGCCACTCAGCTTCCTCCCAGCCACAGCTGAAGGACAGAAATTATGGAGAGGAAATTTAACCATCTTCTCTGATTTCCTCTGTGTGAGGGTAAAAAATTGTGAGCCAGGAAACACAGATGAACACATAATTGGTTATTGATAAGCGCCAAGGGCAGCAGCAACTGTCTGCACATCAGAGCAACATCTCTGACAGTGCATGATGTCAGCACTGATCTGCTTTACCAACAGAAAGAAACATTTTTCTGCCACAGCATCAGGCACTAGAGACAATTACAGCAAACACTGAGCAGGGAAGTGGCTGCTCTGCCCATCCAAGAGATGCCTGCTGCTTTCCTTGCTGAGGTCACTCTATTGCTATGGTAATACCCACAAAAAATCTGCCTGCTGTCTGCCATGGGTGGAGGGGCTGCAGTGCTGGGCCAAAAGCTTTTCCTTCAAAATCAAACTCTACTTACTCAAAAATGAAATACACTTCCCTGGAATTTACACTGGGATCCCAAGCAGCTGATGGGGACTGATGAAGCCTTGCAAAATCAGGTGTCATCAGGTTTCCAAACCCTCTTTTTTGTGTCTCTGGTGAACTTTATTGGCACAGACCTGGGTCTTTTCAACTTGCTCTTTAACTCTTTCTTCCACTTCTTTCTCCTTTCCTCCCTCTTTCTAAGCCTAAATACCTTGTTTTCTCTCCTTTCTCTACCCTGGTTCAGCGCCCTTCAGCTTTTCTTCCTCTGCCAATGCACGGGTCTCTCCCCTCCCTTCCCCTCTATGCTCCCCCACCTCCTGTTTTCTGCCTATTTTCTTTTGTTAAGTCCTTACAGCCATCCCCTCCACTCTCCTGTTTCAGTCCCTACATCCACATCTTCCTTCCTCCATGTTCTTTCTCTGTCTTTCATCCTCTTTCTTTGCCACCTGCCAATTCCAAGCCTGTCTGTGCTTTCCAGTTCTTTTTTTCCCTGATGCCATTTCAATTATTGGCTGATTCTCTGCTCGCTTTCCTCTCTCTCTCTCTTTTTTTCCCCTCTTCTCTCCCTTAGGGACTCAAGCTTGTCTCTCCCCATTTGTTTCAGGGATGCCATCGCTGTGGATTTTTAGACATTTGCAGGTTTGTTTGTTTTTATCATCATACCCCTCTCTTGCTGTTTAGCTGCTTGTCACTTCACTTTCCTCTCTCTGCCTACCCCCAGCCAGAGCATCATTATGTCCTTCCTCTGTCTCAGCCCATCATTTCCCACAGAGGCCATTATTATTAACCATGCCGGGAGATGTATGAGCAGCGGTCAGCAGGGTCAGCAGGGCTCTGTTTCAAATTGATGGGAATCAGAAATGGAAGTGGCACAGCAGGCAAGGGGACGCGCCATGTGGAAAGGAAGCAATGGCACCTCGCAAGCTGAGCTGCAGAGGGAGAGCTGGCAGCTGAGCCAGAGGGGTCTCCAGCACCCACACCCTGATAGATGCACCTTAATTACCACCCCCTCACCCTCGAAAAGCTGGATGAAGCCAGCGAGTGTGAAGGATTCTCAGTGATCCAGACGCTGCCTGTTGCACTGTAGATCAAGCCTCGTTTTATAGAAACACGTCTCCGTCAGCCTCCTGACATCTTCAGGCCAGACAGAAATTCCTTTCAATTAAAGAGCTTGCAGGAGGATCCCATTACTGCAGCAGGTATCTCAAGTGCAGGAAGGGGGTGAGAGAACAGCTGCCAGCACTGAGCAGGGAAAAGGATGTAAGAGGCTATGAATATTGGTTTCTGATGTTGATATGAGGAGAAAAGACAAGTGCCAGAGCAGTGCTTATTTAATGACCTAAGAAAGCAGAAGCAGAGGGAGCCTCATTCTTGGCACCCTTGAGGATGCTGATTGTGAATCACCACGTGTGGGGTTCCTCCTTGAGACAGGCATCCTGCAGCAAAGCCTTCTTTCCCCCACAGGCATCTGCTCCAAGCTCTTTGACAATTATTGCTCCTTCACTCTCCTAGCCCCAAAGCTTCCAGCTCCTGGCAAGCGAAGAGGTTCCAGCTATATTCCTGTCCCGAGCACCACATTTCTAGGACAAATGCTTTGGAGACTGCCAGACCCATTTAGGGAACAGCATCTTGAGGCAGCAAATGTTCTTATCTTCCTGTGCAACACCTCAGTACAAGCTGCACTCTCTTTCAGATACTTAAGGGGGCTGCATGGTTTTAATAATCCTGCTTCTTCACACTCCTGCCAGTCCAGGAATTTAAAGTAAAGTTACCTTTTAAAACGGCCTTCAGAACACTTGAAAAATGCATATGGGAAAGGATTGCTGAAAACTGCTCAACCAGGCCTGTCTCTGTTGCCTTTCCCCACATGCATCATTTAGTTATTGCCTGCATATAAATGAGGCAGGCTTTGATGGAAGAGCTATCGACAAGGGTACCTTTCTCCATTTTCTTTTCCTGACATGGGGAATTCTGGAGAGGAGAGAGCCTACATTACAAATGGTCAGAGAGGGAGCAGCCAAGTAACAGAGGGGTAAGTCTGGTATTCCTCTGCTAGGTTGATGTCTACCAAACAAGAGCTAGGAGGGAGGTATTTGAGTTTGCAGACTATCTAGCTAAACTAATAGCCTTTGCTGTCATTAGTATTTTGATGGTACTTTTATATTTAAAGTCACTTTCAAAAAGTCTCTCCTGGACAGCTCTCCAGAACAAGGCTGTCTCCTTGTGAAGCTATTTCCAGCATCATAAAGACAATGCACACCATTTGCCACAGCAATGTGAAGACAAGTCCAAGTGGATTCTATTTACAACCTTAAAATTGAATTTCCAAGCTAGGGTTTGACAGGTGGAAACAGGAATTTGCAACATTCCTGCCTAGATTTATTGACATTGTATAACCACTAGATTAAAACAGGAATTGCAAAATGGAGTGATGTGATAAAGTTCAGCAAAATGACAGCAAATATCAGTCGGACCACAGTCCCAGGGCAATGTTTGCCAATAGTATATTCAATTTGGGGCTGAAAACATGCAGCTTCCCTCATTAGGTACAACTCCCAGGCACTGAAATACTGGCCATGAAGGCTATAAACTTTGAGGAGATCTTGAGGCCTCTCCAAATGATACGAAAATCTCTTTGGTTAAAAACCTGAGTTTTCCACACACACACTTTTTGTCATCCAAGCCGTCCTTGTCAAGAGCAACTGATTAACCTGCAGTTGGGGCTTACAGGCCAAATTATAAGATGAAATATGCAGGGAAAAGGTCCCACATGTGAAATCCAGATCAGTTTTTGACTCATTCACTCCTGCAAGCTCTCTAGTACATAACTTTGTGAAAAACTGGTCCCTGAACACAAATTAAGGCCTTCAAGGCATCTGGGCTAATTTTTTTTTTTTTCTGCAAAGAAATGTTTTCACTGAGACAACTTAATCCTCAAGTGAGCTAGGTCCTGATACAAACACCCATAGTGTTAAATTCATAGACAATGACAACCACAACGCTCTTATTACTTAGCATAAGCTAGGCCAATAACATGGAAGATTTAGACAAATTTATTCATGATTTCAGAGAAATTTAAATGTAGACATTTTAAAAAAGGCCTACAAGCTACTGTGTGAGCAAAGAACTTCATAGTGGTCACTGTGTTTTCTGAAAGAGATCTGCAATAATGGAATACTTTTGCATTCCCATAAACAGAATTCATGGAAACATTCACCCTTACAGAGAATAATCTTTTCCTGTACAACTGTGGGTTTAAGCCAGCAAGTTTGTGTAAATTGCAAGAAGCTGTGAAAAAAACCAGAAAAAACTTAAAACATCTAAGGATTAAAATCAAATCATTTTCACAACTTGTCCTCTTATCAGCACCTCAAGAGTGGTCTGAAACTTTTCAGGATGCATCTCACTCTGTTTAAATTAACTCAAGTAGTTTTTTAGACAGGTCAGATTTGGCTGAGTAGCATTAGGTTTGGAGGCACAGGTAGGTGCCAAGAGGAGTGTTACAACTGTATCTCTGTGAAGAATGCAGCCCCTTCAAAAAGCAGAGATAGCTGGCTTTCCATTTAAGACATGGTACATTTTATTTTGACTATGGCAGCCACAGGAGTACTGAGGAAAACACAACTTTTTATGGCAAATCAGCAGACTACTAGCCCGCACAATCTCACATTGATATGCAGATGACATTACTTGTCTTCTGGGATATGAATAATGCCATAAATGACACGCAGAGAGTATTTTCTTAAAAGCAACTACAGCTTTAAATGACACACTCTGATGCCAAGCAATGTCTGATCATTTTTTTAAGGCATTTGATCTACAAACAAATCAAGTTCCTGAAAGATACTCAACATCAGCTGTCACACGAGGAAGGAAGGTGAGCAGAGACAGACAGATGAGGGAGATGAATGGTCAGAAGAGTTTTGGGTATGATCTCCTAGTACATTACATACCTCATACAGGAATAATGGAATGTAAATACCAGCACATCCCCAGTGACCGCTTAGTTTCGACAAGAGAAACAAGCACTTGGTGGCTCAGCAACTGCGCACCTGGTGAGAAGCAGCAGCCCAAGGAGAACAGAGGGCCCCAGGGGCTGTACATAACTCAGAACCACTATTACTCTTCCTAAAGAGGCTATAAAACTCATCTAGGGTTGGGTGGCACTAAAGAGGGAGAGAACTAAAAAGACAGTCAAATGAATAAATAATCTATACCTGCTGAAGGTCTGTGCAAACTGGGAACATCAGAACTTTAGGAAGTCTGGGTAGATTGAGCTGTGCCAGAGAACCCCTGTGCTTACATTCTGCTCTGTGCCTGGTGCTATTCCAGCCTTTTAATTGGAGAACAACATTTGAGGGGTGCTCTGAAGCAACACCACTACAACACCCTATGCTCAACAATGTGTGACAGCTCTGCAACTCTTAGTTCAAATCCCTTGCCCATCTGTAGAGAGTTCCATGAATACTCAGCGCCCTCTGCCCTCTTGTGCACAGTGACCAAAGCCTAACACTCAATTTTTGCAACACGCCTTTGTTATACTGCCTCCTAGAAAGCCTCTCTCCATGGCATGGAGAAGAGCACTCTGGAACAATTGAGGACTCCCTAGGAGAAGAAAACATACCTGTGCCCATGCCAGCAGCACTGCCTGAGCTTGACACTTTGAGAATTTAAATCCCTCTCTCTCTCCCAGAAAAGGCAAGAGTGCTTGATATGCCAGGGTGAGCAAGTGAAGCTGTGCACTGGACCTCACCTTAGCAAAGAGAGGGGAGAGACTGGACAATGAGACACATTCATGCAGAGAGGGGGACTTGGGACATTCAGTCTCCAGCTTCTATATCTGCCTAGAGACTGGAAAAATACCTTCGCTTCCAAACACATTCATAATTTCCAGACTGTCAGGAGAAAACCAGACAAGGGGCAACCCTTGGATGCTTTTAAAACATTTCTACATTGATTCTTTCTTGAGATACAAAGCAGTGAGTGAGCTGAAATCTCCTCTTACTCAAACCTTATTTTTCATAATTATGCATCTTTAGCGTTTCATAATGACCAATTTAATCACTTTTGCCGTTTAGAGGGCTACAACAGCCAATCGTGATAATGGGCTTGGTATTTGGTAGGAACAATTTAACACCCAAGAGCCCTTGTTCTGGGCCACTTGATGCCACTTCAGTTTGACAGACAGACTCTCATTAGCACAAGTTGCAAAACCTCTCAGATGAAGCTCATTTCTTTTAAACAAACTCTGCTCAGTGATCCCCAAAGTCTCCGAGCAAGGAAATTTTTAGCTCACTTCAGATCTGTGCAGGTCTGTGGAAATTAATCAGCATATTTCACCATACTATGGACTTTCTATGAAATTCCCTACCTTTCCTCCTCGCAGTTGTTCTCTCATACTTTGCATATAAGATCTGTTCTTCCCATGGCCACCCAGCCTGTCTTCCTGGAGGGCCACCTCTGCTTATGTGACCTTTATTTTTCACATGTAACACTCTTGATGAGCATCTGCTCCACTCTGACCAGCCTGCACCTGCCTCTAAGGGACAGCTCTCACAACACAATTGTGTCTTGCTGAGGACAGACAAAACACATTTGGAAACCTTTAAAAATACCTACAGATCTCTAGCTGCTGCTAAAATTGCTGCCCTTGCCTTTGCCATCCCCATCTGTTCTTTAGATAGCGATCCAAAATGCAATAAATAAAGCTCAGGGCATCTGAACTGCTTTAGATGCTCTCAAACTCACATGCAAATCTGCACCCCAGCTCACATGATGCCCAACAGATTTGAAAAAACTCATAGTCCAACAATGCTGACTATTTGCTCCAAATGCGACCAAAGCAGACCTCCCTACACAGCTGCAAGGAGGAGCAGTGGGATAGCAGTGGGATGACAGGAGTGCTGCAGATCATGTTTGCTGAATGCATGGATGGTGACTTCTGAGAAATCTCAGGCTACTGCAGTAAGGGTATGCAGGGAAGGACAGAGGTTTTTGCTCAAGGACTTACACAGCAGAAGGGATGGCTTCTCCTCGAAGAACTTTGTGTTCAATGGACAGGCTAACAACTCAGCATTGCTGTTAAGCAAGGATGTTAGACCTACAATGTCTGGTTTAAAACCACTGAATCCATTCACTTCTGCAGTGCTCCCCAAGAACAAATTTGCCCTTTACATTTTATCTTTTTCCCATTATATCACAACCTTAGTACATGCAATGAGACTTGCAGTTGTAAATGTAGGAATGTTAAATGGAAAACACACTGATATATGAACAGCTACCTCCTTGGTGATAGATGAAAGGCATTATTTTGTGATACAGTCTGATGGGACAGAATACCACCTCACCATGTGAACAGTCTGAATGCTTCAGAAAGGCAAAAAATCCACAATAGGTTGAGCTAAATGAGCAGAAATCACTCCTTAGAAAGGAAAGCTCCATTTTCAACACAACTAATGTCAACATCTTCCATGACTACAGCTTTCTGACATGTGAAGTGTTGACCTCAGAGAACGGGTGGTGGATTGCCCTAGATCTGAACAGTCTAAATGGACCTCATGTTCTAAACCACCAAGCTTTGTTCCAGTACAACTAATGCAGAATGCTCAGTGCCACAATTAAAATGGACTCTTTTTCATCAGGCACACACTGACAAACCCACAATATTATGAGACACTGTGTGCACCTGTCCGAAGCCAAAGAGAGCATTATCTGATGTTATGATATATTACTTGAGCAATAGCCCAATGCCCCTTAATTAGAGGCTGCCTGCTAAGGTACACTCAGCAGGAGAAGAGTTAAGGTTGCATCTGTAACCTTAAATCTAACCTTACCAGGCTTGTGAGTGCTTAACGGTGCAACTTTAATGTGTTCTTATCAGAGCATTTTTATTGAGCCATTATTAACATTGGTTAGATACAATCTAGTGTTTCCCAGATCCCCCTCATCCCCAGCCATTACCTGAGCCACACAGAACACAAGATTCAAAGGAAGCATTTAAGTCAACCTCTGCTATCACTCTCCAGACACTCAGTGCTGCTAATTCCTTAGCAACTCCCTTAAATGGGACTTGAGTTTTAGTTGCTATCTTGCGTGCCCTCGGCCAGGCTGCACACTGAAGGAAATCCTCTACTGATAATTAATAAGTTCCCCTGACACTGCCTGCTCATTAATCTATTATTTTAGTCTTCTAATTACTTTTGTCTGTTCAAGTTAACAGTCTCCTTCCCTCATCTTCCCTGGGTCTCATGCAGGAGATGCTGCACAGCAAATGTGACTTTTCTTTGTTCCCAAGTCCCTTACAGGCTCTGCTCTGTGCGTGACTCCAAGACCCATCCCAGTCTCTTGCAAGGAGTGACTTCCCTCTCCATGGGTCTGTATTTCACTCAAGTTATGGTACAGGCAGCTCCATGCATCCGAGGTGAAGCTTGCTGAAGAAATATCTAGGGAACACAGGTATGCCAGTGTCATCCCCTGGAGAGCACCCAAGAGCCACAAGGAATCCTCCTCATAGCAGTCAAATGGTTGCAGATCTCCCCATGGGAAATGGGGTCACTGAATTTCACGGTGCAAGGACCACGTACCTATTTGTGCCCCGAGTTCATTTGGTCACAGCAGCCTCTCCCCTGTAGTGGGTTTGGCTGAAATGGAGTTTATTTCCCCAACAGCAGACCTCAGAGTGCTGTGCTTTGCACTGGGAGCTAGAAAGGTGTTGATAACACGCTGGTATTTTGTACTGCTGAGGGGTGCTGGCACAGCATCAAGGCTGTCTCAGCATTTCCCCCTCACCAGCTGAGGATGGGTGAGATCTTGGAAGGGGACACAACCAGAACATCTGACCCAAACTGACCAAAGGAATATTCCATACCATTAGGCATTTTCCCAGCAATAAAAGCCAAGAGAAAGGGGTGGGGGCAATCATTACTATGATGTTTGTCTTTTGAAGAAACCACTACATGTACTAAAGCCCAGCTTCCTGAGAAGTGGCTGAAGATTGCTTGCTGGTGACAATTAGAGGGTAAAAACAAATATTTTGTTTTCCTTTGCTTCTGTAAGTGGCCTTTGCTTTTGCTTCTCAAATTGCCTTTATCTTGACTCACAAGTTTTTTCCATCTTATTTTTTTCCCATGCCCCATCCTGCTGAGGACGTAGAGCAATAGAGCGGCTTGGTGGACGTCTGGCATCCAGCCAAGGTCAACCCACCACATACCCAAAGCCCAACAGTCAGCACAAATTAACTTTAAGTCCCTTGGGCAGAAGGGGAGACAGAAGCAGGATCCAATTATTTATTTGCTTGGAAGATGCCCAAGTACAGCAGAGATAAATGCAGTAGATAAAAACGAGCATGTCAGAGAGAGGCTGGATTTGAAGAGTTTGGAGTCTGACCTGAACTTCTGTAGTCTGGGGAACTTCTGAAATTTTGCCTCCTATCATGATTGACTCTAAAAATACTAAATCTTTGACCCTGTCATGCAGCTGTAGTTTAGCATGTACAGTCAGGGTTTGGACAGGTGTACAGAACCATGACAGGTACTCTGCTCTTACATTTCATGCTTACTGCTATTTCACAATTCTACCTTAAAGGAAATGAAAGCCTTTGTGGTTGGTGGATAAAGCAGGTAAACATGAAAAAGCTTATCTGTGCAGCAAACTGCATGGACAGACACCAGCATGGTGAACACACAAATAAACACGCAGTCAAGTGCTCACAAATAATGCATGCAGCAGTGTGCACCTGCACACTCATGCAGCTTTTACAAATCTACAGGCTGCACAGCAGGTAAGGAGGGTGTCAGTGACATATGGCCACCATTACAGTGCTTGTAATTAGGATGATCCTGCCAGCAGTTCTCAGCCAGGCACATGCAACAGGGCAGTGACCCACAGGCACCCTTATGAGGAGGCTAAGGCGCCCCTGGAAGACTGCATTGCTCTCCTATTGCCTTCCCTAGACTGCAGCAATCTCATCTCCCACTGGTGCCTTTCCTGGGATACCAGCCCAGACAAGGGGTGGGCTCTTTGAATGTGCTATATAGTGCCATAAATATGGTCCTGTCCTCATTTCATGACCCTTCCAATCTGCCACTGCCCTCAGCCAATACAACTGAAATCTCCCATGATCACTGCCTTTTCCAGACCATCAATACCTGCATTACTTTTCTCCCTTGCAAATTGTACTGATCCTTTGGCAGGATATGCTCGTCTTTCCAATGGCTTGAGTCACTCCAAATGAGGTGTGAAATTCAAAGGCTGCATCAGACCAGAGCTCTTGCTCCCCTGGATGGGCCTGCACTCCCCATCCCCTCCCAGCCCCTCTGCTTTGCTCCTCTGCTGCAGTAACACTGCGGTGGGCACTCACTGGGAGTTTATGAGAAAGGAAGATTTGTTCAGCCAGTGCATGAAAAAATACAGAGTACATCAGAACAGTCATATTTTTCAGGTGCTGTTCTGAAAGAAGAGAGGATATGAAGAAGAAATAAGAACAATGCTTTTGTACATGCACCTCCTAAGAAAAAAATAACCCCCTGAATCATGTTTCCAGTCTCTCACACTTTTCTTCAGACAGGAAAGGGAGGAATGTTGTGAAGACATTTCTGAAAGGCTCAGAAGGGAGGCTGACGAAGCAAACAGAGCACAAGTGTTCACAACACCAGGGTCTGTCACAGCCTGGTGTTACCAAAATAGCTCAGTGCCTTCAGCTGAGAGACTCCCACTACAACTGTATTCAGGCCTGGGAGAAAAGCTCCACACTGCAGGAGGCTGAGTGACACCTGACCTTGCTGAAGCAGTTTCAGGATATCTTGCCCCTAAAGCTGGCTTTCTCTTTGCCCTAGGTTATCTACATATGCAGGAGACTCTTGCAAATAATTTGCTTCTCCCTACACCCTGCTCTTCTCTCTCACACTATTTTCCAGCTGTCTCTAGATTTGGAACATATAAGCAGCTTCATGATTGGGATTGGTGTAGGGGTGGAGACAGAGGCAAGAGACAGTAGGATAATTGTGCAAGAGATGCTTGAAGGGGTGAAGACTTTGGGGCTGTCTGGAGGGAAACTCTCTCCAGACATCCTGTCCTGGCAGGACCTGTGTGCTGCAGTAGATGCTGTCATCCATGCTCACCGTGGTCCTGAGATGAGACACTAGGTCTGGCTCCAGTGCAGAATATATCATGCACTGAAGTCAGTGCAGCCACTGAGATCAGATGTAGTCACATAACAGCATAATAACAAAATGGTGGTCTCTCCCTTTAAATGAAAAAAAAAAAAAGCACAGACCAAGCATAAGCTACTACCTTAACTTTTCCTTTTTATTAGTGTCTCTCTCCTACTGTGATGAGAGAGTGAAAAATATGCTTGCCTTAAGTGAAACCACTTATAGATTACAGCTACAAGGGAAAAAAATTGCAGCCTCCTCATTTTCTTCTTAAGGCTAGCTTTCTTAAGGATGTTTGAATTGAAACTATTCCATTTAACATGCTATGAATTTTTTCTCTCTTTAATTCACAGTCAACCTCTCTGTATCTTTACAAGCACATTTAAATTTCCAGATGTGAACTACAGCTGCAAATACAGAGCTGCCAATAGGGAATATGACCTCCAGATGGCAGGAGGAATGGGACCCAGTCCTAAAATATTCAACTTTTACTCTGGGGAACCCAGGGAATCTCTGTCCCCAAAGCAGCAGCTCCAGGCACAAAGGACCCAAAGCAGACTTGAGAGTTCAGATCACTAGAGGGAGACACAGCAACACACACATCCACACCTCATCAATGTCCTGCACTCAGTAACCTTCTCTTCAGATACTCTGTTTTACTGCAGTTGACTACCTGAGTGCTAAATGGTGTTTGGAGAACGAGGAAGGCTGGTAGGGAAGGCAGGCAGATGCACTGCATCTACCAGTCTCAGCAGGGCAGGCCTAGGAGACCTCTCCTCTTTTTGTCCTAGTCAGGACAAAAAAGTACCTTGATTTTAATGGGTTTGTGGAATGGGTAGGAATGATGGAGAAATGGAAAGTTCATTAGGCTGCTGCTGTGATCCTGCTTGTCAAAGCACATGGCGATTCCTTTTCCTGTCATCATTAATTGTGGGAGGTTTTGGATACCCATCTTCTGGAGTGCTCAGTTTTCACTCCCACATCTAAGCCCTCTGGGATCCTTCAAGATTGGCTCAGGAAGGTAGGGGAGGAAAAGCAGCTAGCTGTTCCTGGATGCCCCAGCTAAACAGGAGTGTCCCCACTGAGTATCACTAAGCTTGAGGGTGGAGGCACAGCACTGCAAAGACAGTAATATTACAGCATGCAGTGAACTAGAAAAATGCTGCTTTTCTGTAGGTGGAGGAAAGTTTTCATATGGGCACAATCCAGCCCAGCCTTTAAAATGCCATGGAAAACTCTTTAACAGCATGACCGACTAGAATTGGTACCCATCTGGGAGAAGATAAAAAGGAGGCAACTCTACCAGACTCCAACCTGCTGCAAGGAGCAACATTTTTATCATTTTTATGTGGCAGAAAGGCAACTACCTTGGTACAGAACTGCCACATCTTGCCAGCAGCACAGACAAGCTTGCCAGAGGTGGAGCAGACAAGCACTGACCAGAAGACTCCACATGTTCCTCTCCAACCACTGCTGTAGGCAGCAGGGTTAGTTTTCTCACAACAGCTTTATTTGTCTATTTCCCCAGAAATGCCAAAATACTCATGAAGCCTTGCTCTCCCTCTCTGCCCTGGGACAGTAGAGAGAAATCAAAGCTGTTAAAAAAGTGAACATTTAATGCAAAAACAGTGTTTGTACTGAAACAGCATCACAGCCCACAGTAACTGAATGAGGCATTATTGCAAGGTGATTACAAGAGGAAGGATCCCTGTGCAGTGCATGTGTTGCTGGGCATAGAAGGAAGAACATAAAGTGCTGGGGAGAGAGAACCATCACAACTTAAGTCTGTTACAGGTGAGGAAGGAGGCAATGTGGATCTAACTTGTGGGCCCTAGGAAAAACAGACCTCTAAAAATATAAGAAATGTGGAAAAAGTGTTAGTGGGAAGCAAATAGAGGTTGAAACAACTTTAGATGCCTTCTGGAGAAGACCTGAAAAAGTTGAAAGTTTGGCTTGTTTCCCAGGCTCTTTATGAGCCAGCATCCTCTTCCTTTTTTTTTTTCCCCTACATATTGGATAAGATGAAGACTAAATAGAGAGAAAAAGACGTCTCAGAAAGTGGGCTAAAACAAAGTGGGAGTGTATAAGAGGTAAAATGCAAGGTCTCTGTGGAAAATGTTTTACCAGAAAGTATTTTGAACATGAAAGAAAGAAAAAAAAAAGAGAGGAAAAGGAGATCTGTATAAAAAACCATCAGTTGCCTCAGTTGTTTTGTTAAACAAATATCTTGTAAACTTCAAGTTTCCTGAGACAGGAGAAGGTTGTAAAATAAGAAGAACTGGTACAGTAATGCAACAAACCCCCCACCAAATCCAAACAAAAAAACCCACCCCATGCTTCCCAAAACAAAGCTGCTTTTCTCTACAACTGTTTTACTAAGGTTTTAGGAGAGCAGCAGAAAGATGGCCTAAATACAAATGCTTTAGATAACCAGAAAATCTGCTTCCCACCGCTACCTACTGACCACAGGGCTGACTTGTGGTGACTGGCTGAGGGTTTTCTGTTTGTTACTTTCTTTGGGCATAAAACTGGGTTTCCCTGTGCAACACTAAGTGAAGCAACAAGGCTTTGGACTTAGGCAGCAATGAGAGGCAAGCCAACACAGGACATAATGAGTGAAGTTGGCCATTGTGACCAATATGGCCTTCTTAACTCATGCCTTCAGAAAGCTCTCTGTCTCCTCTTGCTTCAATGCTCAGCTCTACAAGGAGACTGGCATGCACTGAAGGAAAATATACAAGTGAGCGGGGGTGTGAGATAATCTGTCTCTTTCACTTTAGGTCTTATCCTGATCTCTGAGCCCCAAAGCATGAAGTTTAACATCCTTTTCAATTTTTTTATTGTGAATAACAAGAATATCCAGATTTGTTCACATTATCCTCAGGAATACACGAGCTGGTTGAGTCTTGCCAAGTTCTCGTCTTTAAATAACTTTCCATGGCAATGAGTTCTACAGCTGTTTATAAACATATTATATGTATACCATCTCAATTACACAGGACATGCAGGCACAGTTCTGTATTCTCTATCCCTCCTAAACTTCCCAGGCTACGGTAAATTCCCTAAGACTCAATGTGAATTTCTAGCACCCTCTAGGGAGAATCAGACTGGCATATTTGACAAGCCTTCTCATCTCCTTTCATTTTATGGTGTGACATGAAACTTGGGTGTTGCAATCAATACTTATCTGCTTTGCACTAGACTGGTTCTTCTTATGCTATGATTACCACTGTAATAACTAAGCTCTTTTTCTGAGCCAAAGTGGGTTTCTTTAGACTGTCAGGTGGAATTTGGAAGAATCCAGAATGTTTTCTTCTCCATCAAGTGGCCTTGCTGGGCTGAGGCCAAGGAAGTTGGATCCAGAATGGGATACCTAGTGGCTTTATACAGGTTTCATACTCTGTAGCTTCTCTAGGAAAAGGGAATTGCTTGTTCCTCAGCTGGTAACTCAATCCCTCAAATTCAGTCAATATAGCTTTGTCTCCCTGTCACCAGCTCTCAGGCTGCCACCAGCATGGGTGCTAAAGGCACTTGTCAGAGCACCCACAAGGAAGGCCCTTGGGAAGGTTTCAGTCACTGATGCTTTGCGGCAAAGAAGCATAAATCCGAATGGTACTGCTCTTGTGAGCTCTCAAGTACAAACTTCTCAGGACAGGAGATGGCTTTTTCTTCTGCATTTGCCTGCCCATGCACAGCAAAAGGATTGGCAGTGAGATCTCTGGTAATCCAGAGACTTTGCAACAGCTGTCCATGTTCGTATTGCTGCAAACCCGCTTCACAAGAGGCCACTCTTTAGGGCTTCCCTTGAGAGTTCATTGGTAAGGATATGAATGTACATTAATTTTTCTTCTTCCCAGAAAGCTCTTTTTCAGTCAACCAGGCACCTAGCTTGGCTCTGAATAAGACATAGAGATGAGAAATGATAAATTATACTCTGGACTGTGATCTCAGCAGCTTGCAGGCAGGGAGAAGACGCATTAGCCTGAATAAACGTAAGTCAGTAGAGATGTGAAGTAAAACTAAGATGGGCTTGAAAGCAGGCATTGGCTACCATCTCTGAACTATTTCACTAGAGTCTTTTTTTGGCTGTGTTAGTTGTTATCCTGGTGCAAGGTACAGGGAAAACAGAGCTCCTTCTAACATAACTACCCACAGATGGGTGGGCTGCCTGTGGTATCCCTCACAGACCATGTAAGTGTGATAAGTGATCAATGGTCCTGTGTTGGGACTCTGTCCAGGATGTGGTGCAACTACAGGATATTTGAGGTTATTGCATGCAGTGACAAAAAATAATCTACACCTTTGTGGGGCACAGATTAGGCGCGTTATGAGCTAATATAAAGCAGAATAAAACAATAGGGTACCATCCACTCTTGGCACAAAGAATCTGGGTTTTGTCCCTTTCAAGAGATGAGACTATGGAGTATTCCCTAGTGAAGTATTCCTAATGCTGACAACTGCTAATTCATGCAGACTGCACTGGACACCATCAATACTCACCCTCACTCCAACTGAACACATCACAATTTCCTGACAAATCCAGTTCAGATCTTCAGTTTTACAGCCTTTGCCATGGCTTACCATCACAAACCAGGGTGGAAAAAGTCAGCAGGTATGGCAGGCTTAACAAGTCTGCAGCTGTGTCCTGAATCACAGGAAAGGGATCAGACTATGTGCACGGAGGGACCTGCTGGCCTGCTGCTGGAAGGTGCAGGTCAGTGATCCCAGAAAAGAGATCTCCTGGCCGGAGGAGAAGAGCTAATGAAGCTGTTTGTGCTCCCAGATAATGCCTGTTAAATTATCCACAACTACTCAGACCAGGTTGTCAATATTGGCCTCTTGGGTGAAAAAGAAAAGGGTCTCAGTGACTCTCTCCACCTGCTCTGTCAAAATACAATCTGCCAATCAGCTGAAGAGGAATGTAAGAGGAGAGCAAGGACTTGCATCATTCCAAGGAATGTCATTTTTACTTTCATCAAATTAAAGCTGATCTGTATTGTCTTTTGCCATTGAATTATTATTTTTCCCCTTACCTGCCTTTCTCCCAGGTGTCAGTGCTACAGTCATCAACCTCAGTCACACTTTAGCTTTCTTACAGGGTTAGGAGAGGTTTCTTTTCTGTGGGCTGCTGGAGGGGATCAGGACTTATGGTTGAAGTGAGAAAAATATCTGGTTCAACTGCTCACCGAAGAACCAGAACAGGAAGCAATTTATAAATCATTTTTTTAGCTTTCGAAGAACCAGAACAGGAAGCAACACAGCAATTTATAAATCATTTTTTTAGCTTCCCAGATAGGCAGATAACTAAGCTATGATTGCAGCATTTAAATGAACTATCACAGGCATCCCTACCTTTCCTGCCTAAGTACCAACACTGCCTTCCCTTTGCATTTGCATCTTCTACTTCCCAGCCAACAAGAATTCAATCATTTCTGTGGTCCTAACTCAGGTAATTAGCCAACAAACTCTATTCATGAAGTCAGTGAATGAAAGAAACAGCAGACAAAGTTGCTAATGAACTCCTTGAGGAGAGTGCACAAAGAAAAAAGTAATTTGGCCTTCTTGCCCCCTGATATGGGTTTGATTCCACTACCTGACCATTCAAAACCTCCCACACAAGCTCAATAACACTCTTTATTCCAGTTCTACAGTCACAAGTTTAACCATGAAAAAAATTGAAGGAGAGAGATATATTTTAGAAACCTTTACAATCATCTAAAATAGCTCTTTGATGCATAGCAGATGTCTTCAAAACTCGCATAAATGGAGCCAAAATGCCTTGCAGTTCTGGAAAAGGGAGATTCCAAGATAAGACACGTTTCCAACTGCAGCAGCTCTGGAAGGGATTTGGAATTTATATTAATTGTCAACCTCAAGGAAAACATTTAAAAGAAGCCCTTCTGTCTCCCATTTTGAGACAAGTGTCTTACTGGGCTTTATGCTGCTCAAAGATCTGATGTCTGCCTGAAAGCAGTTCCTCTGTATCTGTAAAAGACAGCAGATGGGTTCAGATGGGGAAAAAGAAAGCACCACAATCAGTAACACATGGAGGTGACAGACTGAGGACTGCCTGCCCTTCATCATAACCTCTAGTTTGTTACACAGGAGGTGCTTGGCAGGCTTCACTGCAGGGAGGAGGACTGAGGAGGGATTGGAAAGGAGTCAGTGAGATGGTGCTGAGGGATGCTAACAAGGCAACACCTCTGAGACACACAGCATGGGAGAAAAAATGTGAAGGGACATGCTGGAAAACTGAACAACAGAGCCAAGAAAACTGTCCCCACGGTCAGAGTAGGGATAGGATTCTTCAGTTCTGTTGCTGACTAGAGGGGATAGCCAGAGTGAGGATTTGTTCTGTGGAGACTTTTGTAAAAAAGGAGAGAAAAAAAAGTCTGTGTCTGATACAGTGAAATACGTGGTACAAATGAAAAAAAAAAAAAACAACTCCCACAAAGCAGCAACAGCCAAAATGATGAGTCAGGACAAGAATCTTCTCACTGCTCTGAAGAAAACATCTCATGTGTACCAGATCTTAGATTTCATGAAGATTTAACGCCCTTAACTCAGTGTTAGGCTGTGCTCACAGAGTAGCTAGGGAGTATCTTTTAGTTGGATACAAGAAAGAGAAAAGAAAGACTGATGCAGCAGTAATATGGAAGATTTGATATGAAGTAAGCCTTAAGAACAGAAATACCAGAGCTAGAAGATTCTATATTCATAATTAAAGATAAAAAAATAAGTTCTTTTCTCCTATGAATGTAAATCGCACAGTCATACTTAATTTTGAAAAAAACCAACCAAACAAACAAAAAACACCAGAAGAGAAAAGTCAGGTAGTGATGATAATACCACAGATGACTAGTGTTCCCCTAATCAGCCCTGCTCTCACCTCTTCTTGGCAGGCTTTCCCCATCTTTTTTCTCTTGGTATTGCAAGAAGTGGGCCAGAAATACAGATTGCATATCTAGCTTTCATATACATGAAAGCTCAGGAGAACTTTGGTTTGGCTGAAGACACAAGACAGGAAATTTAAGTAACCCTAATCTCAACCACAGGCTCCAAATCCAGGGGGTTCTGGATGTAGCCCTTAGATTAAGCTCTGTTCCAATGTGTCATTCTACCTTTCTCTCTCCAACATTCTTTCTGCAACACTTTCTGGCTCACTTTTCCTCCCCTTTTCTGGCAGCTGGACTGCAGTAGAAAGCTGGACTATCTGTAGCACATGCAGAATGTTTGTTCTCTGCCTTCCTCAAATCTTCTTTAACCCATTACCTATGTGGGAGTATCACAGAAGATCGTTCATATGGGGCTAATCAATGCTTTCCCCTTGCATTTTAGATAAAAGAATATCTGATAGGAAAAGAAATCAGATAAAGAGTTTTTCTCTCCTCCAATGACATGATATAGAAGGATAGAAACCTACCCCTTGTTCTCATCCTACTGTTAAATCTTTAGGGGTTGAAAGTTTCCTTGCAACCCAAGCTGCCAACCCCACAGAGTCTGCCTACTAAAAAGACATTCTCCTCCCAACCTTGCTACATCCTTGAACATGGAGGGCACAGTCAGACAGCAGAACAAAGATGGTGAGTTCTCCTTTATTCTGTTACCATCCTGCTCTTCACTCACCTTGAAGATCAATCGCCTTCTTTAGTCACCTCAGAAGACACAGGACTTTTGGCTGTCTGCCAAAGTGGAGAGCAGTATGAAATAAACTGGGCCACTGTTTGCCTCTCCCTTTCAAGGCAAATCAGTAGGAAGCAAATACCATGGTTTTCAGAAAGAACCTCTTTTATGTAGTGTCTCAACAGAAATCCTTTTCCCTCAGTCTAGCACCAGCAGCATTTCATCTCCACCACTGTGCTGTGCATTACCAGCAGTAGAGACTGGGACAACTAGATGAAGACCTAAGCTAAATAGAATTACAGGTCCAATTCTGCAGAGCATCTATTGAAGTAATTTCATTTGTTCACTTGGAAAATCTGGTTATTGTGCCTGAGAATTCATACTGCAAAACAAGCTTGAAGTACATTTAAGATTCTTGCCACTTTTCTATAGCTGCCTATATTGCTACTGAAATTTTCTTTGATGCTGAAAGAGAAGGGAACTACTGTACAGTTCACAAATCAAATCCAGTTGGATTTCCTACCTGTAGGAGTGAGGTGCCTCCAGGTGATGACAGGCTCAGGACGCCCATTTGCCATGCAAACCAGGGTCACATTGCTGCCCTCATTCACGGTGATGTCCGAGGAGATATTGGAGATCTTTGGTGGAACTGTGAAGACAAAAGAAAGTTTGACCTTGCTATAAGCAGAATTATGGAGGGCAGCTTGCCTGGCTTAATCATCTACCTATCTATGAACCAGGGGCAGCCACAAGCTCACCTCACAGGCTGCGCCCCTCTCACTACTAGCTGGGTTTCTGAAATTACATCAGAGTAGTATGTACTGGTGTGTAGTTTGTATTTCAAGGGTCTACAGCTAGAAACAGCCTGTGCTGCAACTGCAACGCTTTGTGTTTGGACAAGTTTGGGGGACTTCATAAAATGACCTCTCAGAACTTGCCTGCCTACCTCAAGGCTGTGTGGAAGGGATCAGCAGGCTCCAAGCATCATCCCAGCTAATTTTTATACTCCAGGGAGTCCCAGATGGAGTTTTGCAACCTCCTGCAGGATGCCAGGCTTCAAGGCACTGACTCAAAGGGTGTATTAGTTATTGGTTTCTGTGACATCTTTCAGCCAAGAGGGATCCCCCATGGGCTACCTGCAGTGGGCAGTCTCTGGATGACTCCACCACACATGGCAGAGCACCAAAGGCACAGTAGAATCTTTAAGATTCACAAGATCAGCCATGACTTGGACATTCAAGATCCTTAAAAGCTTTCCAAACTGAGTTTGTGTCATGGCCCTAGAGTAACCATGAATTGGGATCTGAACAGGCACTTCCAGGTGTGGAGTGTGCCAGCTGCTGCAGTCTTTGCTCTCTCACACCCATGTCTTGCTTCTGCTTCACACCCCATGTCAGGTGGTGAGGGATTTTCACTAAAAAGGAATCCTCTAGTTGTTTTTTTTAATATATTTTCAGCTTCCAAATTTGTGTGTAGCGAGGAATGAAACAACATAATTTTCTGCTTTGCTTACCACAGAGTAAACAGACAGCAGCTTCCCCTTCCCCCTGCCTGGCAGGAGTGGCTGATGGTCCTTTTGAGGCAACACTGCCTATAAGCTAGGTGGGGAAAAGGAAATGAAGCCTGAAGAGAGCAACTCACTACTTCCAGCTGTGTTTCTGGATTCACAGGAATGTTGTTTACAACCCACAGCTCATTAGCCCCTCTCTGTAGGCCCCAAACTCATGGACAATGTTTGAGTATCTGTGGCCATGGGACCCCCATGAAGGAAGGGGACTGTAGAGTAAAGTGAGGCAGACATCTATTTTCCAACAGGCGCACTCAGCCAGGCAAGGAGGGATTGAAGGCAGGGGCATTAGGGAAGGATTGCCGTGATCTGTGGAGAAGTGACAATGCAGAGGGCAGTGAGGGAGCGGCCAGGGGCCAACACAATGGGGAAGGCTTCTGCATGCCTTGTGAAAGCAGGACAGCTGGGGGCCCACCTCAAGTGCCTGTGCACCAGTGCAAGCATCATGGTGGAAAACCAGCAGGAACCTGATGTTCACACAGATTCACAGTGGGATGTGTGTGAAAAACCATTGGGATGACAGAGCTGGGATGAGACAGCTCAGGACTGGCATGTAACTCAAATACAGGCTTTCTAAGAAAGGCGCAGGAAAGGAGAGGAATAGAATTGCAAAGCAGTGGCTGGCATGTACCCAGCTCTGGATGGTGAACTAGCTCAGATGTAAGGATCAGAGGATATCACAGTGTCACTCGTGCTCCTTGGTGGTCATTACCAATTACTTGATTAAGAAGAGGCAATACTGCTTTAGACAGGTAGAATAAGCCTCACAATAACACTCCCTCTTTAGGGACCAACCACATTGATATTTTCTGGAAGGGAAAAAGTTCTAGGCTCAAGCAGTCCCACGTGGGGGTCTTTCAGGTTCAGCATGAGTTAGCAGTATGCCCTTGCAGCAAAGACTGTGTCCTGGGTTGTATTAGCAAGAGTATAACCCCCCAAGTGGAAGGAAGTGTCTAAAACCCTTTACATAGTGCTTATGAGACAGCATCTCAGGCACTAGATCAGTTTTGGGCTCCCCAGAACAAGAAGGCCATAGACACACTGGAACAAGTCCACTGGAAGGCTCTCAAGATGGGAGAACCTAAGAGAGATGGGTCTGTTCAGCCTGAAGAAGAGAAGGCTGAGGGAGATCTTATTGCTCTCTAAAAAAAGTGAGTGGGAATGTGCAGAAAAGACAGAGGCAGGCTTTTCTCAGAGGTGCACAGTGAACACTGAAAAGCAGCTCACAGG
>NW_005054320.1:3626565-3681881 GCF_000277835.1 Geospiza fortis
AAAGGGCTCCTCAGAGGGGGAATGGAAACTTATCCCTGGAGATACAGAAAACTCACTTCCTTTCTTTTCCAGTGGATGAGGGGAACATCCTGCCCTATGGCTCAGGACGGACCTGCTCATTGTTCCAGCTAGCAGATCTGCAGGCTGGAAGAGCCCTGAAAGTTCTGGCGCCAAAATCCAAATTGCTACTCTTACTGGGAACAAAGCAACTTGGAGGGCCACCTCAGACCTGATAGAAGACCAACATGCACAGGAGAGGACAGAGGGGCTTAGTCTGGGAAAGAATATCAGAGCCTGCAATTTCTGCAAAAGTTGTGGCCCGGGTGTTCTGTCAGGGGACACTACAACAGTGACTTTGGAGCACCCTCAGCACAATTTCTCCATGGTGCATTGGCAAACCTGGGTAAGGAGAGCCGAGGAGTAAAACCAGTGGCTATACCACATTTTGGGAATATTATCGTAACCTCAAGGGGTTAACATTTGCATAAGGAAAAAAAGCCATTCAACAAACCAAGAAGGACTAAACTAAAGCAGGACTAGCAGGTGAAGCTGTGGGCCATTGTGAAGTCCTAGTAGAATGGTGCAATGCCAGCCCAAATGGCTGAGAAAAGAGCAGCAAAAGCCGCTACAGGGCAGCAGAAGAGCCTCAGCTGGGACATGAATAAACTGCTGCTCTCCAAAGCCGTCAAGACATTTTACTTCACAGAGGATCAAGTAAACTCAGCCAGTACAAGCAGTTTTGACCATGCCTACTGAATGCCCATGAGGAAGAGCATGTGTCCAGATGGTCATATCTGTCTTGCCACTTTTCAGATGAGGGTGAAAAGGACATCCAAGACTGAAATCCTGTTAGGAATATAACAGCTGGTTCCTTTCAGCTGGCACCTCGGTCAGAAGGCAAGGAAAGGCTAAGACAAGGGGGAATAGGGCAGGAAATAATTTCCCTCTAAATTTAAAACCTGGCTTGGCTTAATCTGTTTAGAATCCAAAGCCAGTGGACAATAATTTCACTCAGATAAAAAGTCAGAGACTTTTAATTTTCAGGGCGTCAAGCCAGCATGTTAAAATGCCAAAACTGTCAGCACCCGCAACAGCTAGCATTGCCTCCTTGGCACTTGTCATTTCTTTGCACACACCTTTTTAGGACAACCTTAAAATGAGAAGCTTTGACCTTATTATTTTTCCCCATGTGTGGGTTGTATTATGTTTTCACAGGTCCCAGACTGCTGAAAGAAGGACTGCTGAGAATAAAACCTCCTGGGACCAGAATCTCCTGGGTGTCACAGTCTCCATTTGCTCAGCCATCTCTTGTTGACCCTCAAGTGGAAAATTATTTTGTGACTGTTCTCTCCAAACCATTAGCAGGGGCAAACCCACAAGATGCAGCCCCACAGCAGGGCAAATACTACAGCTCAACACCACTTACAGGCATTTTCATAATTTGACTAACAGCTTTTTACTTCAGGGGAAACCAGGCTGCTGCTGGACCCCTCTGGCTCCAAGGACCATGGGAAAACACTGCCAGGGCCTTAGGTACTGCTGAAAAATATAGGATTGACATATTTTTCTGCTCTTTCAGTGTAGATCAAATCGAGTATCCATTACAATGTGCTTAGGATGCCCCTGGTTGGGGCAGGGAGCAGAGCCATGAAAGGAAGCACACTGGAGTACCCCACTCCTCCATCCCCAGACAGGGAGGATGCCCTGCCCAAAGCAGAGATTGATTCTGGAGAGATGGGAATGAACACTGAGAGGAATGGCTTAAAACTCACATATTTGTTTCTTGTACATTTCACATCTATGGCACAAGGCTGATGCCAACCCAGCATTTCATCTTCCATGTCACTGACAGCAAATAACAAATCCCAAAGTAACCAGTGGCCATTGTCATGAGAGAAGCTCACATTGGAAGAGAAGGAGAGCTGCAAGGCAGGAGCAAGACAAGGGCAGAGATACTGTAAGGTGCCCTGGACTGGGAGGGCAGCAGGGCAGGAGGGGTACAAGGTCAGAGCTGGTGTGGCAGATTTTAAGTCCCAAGAAAGATACAGTGACAGAGCTGGGTAGAACAGGCTTGTGCAGAAACAGCTTCCACCGAGGCTGTTCTAGTTAATTGCCGTCAATCCTTCACTTCATGACAACTGCAACTCACATTAATTTAAATAATAAGAAAGACTGAGACATGAAAAATAGATCATGCTCCCCCAGCACAATCACTGTTGCTCTCCAGATGAAAGCAGGTGATTTGTTTCCACAAAAACACCCGCTATAGCAGTTATTACAGACCAGGGGCTGCATACGCGAGGCAGCAAGGAAACCACAAACAAGCAAACACACAAACATCTGCTGCTGTTATCCTTGCCTTTTATGACCAAAGCCCTTCAGAGCTCAAAACTCCTCCTGAGATATTACCTGGGATGGTGTGGGCGGGCTGGATCAGTGTTCTGATTCAAGGCTAGGGAAGGAGGCAAGGAGCAGCGCTACATCCCTAATGTCAGTAAATGAGTGAGCCCAAAGGTTAAGAGACACGAGTTCACATGCAGGAGACAAGCTCATTAGTGCCCTTCCAGGAGTGCATGGGGGATGGCACAAGAAAGCATCGAGGCCACCCTTGCTAAAGCACTGCTTCTAGAGATCTTTTCCTAATGTTGTTTGTGCTGAATCTGACCTATGCCACAGCTCCCAAACAGTTCAGATCCCTGCCTTTTGATCAGAGCACCTAGGCACAGCACAGGCACAAAGTGGCAGGAGGGGGAACCACTGCTTAGCAGAAGTTATGCAAGGGGTACTCACAGGCTGGGGGCACTAGTCCCTGGCTCCTACACTGATGGCACTCTGCTTTCATGGTGCTTCACATGATACCTCAGTGCAGCAGGAAGATGGATTTGTGAGAAAAGGGCAGGAAGCACAGGAATAGGAACTCAACTCGGATGTGACAACAAAAAATGCAAACAGAGGGAGAGCGGACACCTAGTTAGAAAACTCTGAGCCATGTAAATGCACTTACACGAAATTCAGTCAGATGCCTGGACTCTTACCTCTGGGTAAACAGTGTCTTACATCTAAGACCCTTGGATGGAGCTTTCCACTGTGGGGGCAGCTACTCCCCAGTCTCCAATTCCAAGACTTCTCGACAGTACAGTATTTTGTCAATAAGTCACAAAATCATTAAAAAAATACAGCTCTTATTCCCAGTCTCCAGACCTATAATACAGCAAAAGCTACTTAATACCTCCAAGACACAGATGCAAACAGTACAGCAACTGCCTAAGAAAGCCCATAAGCTTCATTTAAGTGGTCTAACTGCTTGTCCGAAAAAGGGCACCTTGGATACAAATGGAAAAATTCTCAATTCCTTCCATATATCCTCATTAGTTGCTTCCTCCAGCCTATTTCCTTCCTCTCTGTAGGCTAGTAGGACCCCCATCTGTTGGATAAAATTAAGAGTCCCACCCACTAATACACAGGAGTCACCAGCTCTCAGGGCAAAAAAAAAAAAAGAAAACATCAGGACTTCTCTCCAAAGTCAAAGGAACTTTGCAGCCACTAAAACCCTCCCTAGGTGCCTATCAATTAGCCTTGAGAGTTCTTATTTCCTTGTCCCCACGTCCCAATTAACAGCACTTTATATAAAACGCTAATAAGCCCCAAAGCAGAGGTAGGGGGCATGCTGACCATCATATGGTTCTTCAGTACTTTAGAACAGCCACCTTGCTCACCACAATTAGGGGTCCTTTCCTGGGGCAATTAATTGACAGCAAATTGGCCTCATTAGTCACTGTTTAGTTAAAGTGTTTAGTGGTGAAAAGAGAACCTGAAGAAGGGGCTGAGCTGCTAAACACAACTAAATGGTTTAATTTCCCTCTTATGCTTGCAGCAGGCTAATCACAGCTCTTTACAGCCGTAACAAGAAACAGCTTGTTGATGCTAAAGTCCGCAACGGGAGCAAACTGAGGGCTGGAAAGTAAAATCCAGACACCCTTTGGGATGCGGCATGGTAATGTCTCTGAAGCATTCTACAGAAGAAATGCGACATCAGACCCAAGATGTGTTTTTTACGGTCTGATTCACGCTGCAGCCTCAGCCAGAGGGAGACGAAGCTGTCAGCAGAGCGAGAGGGCAGAGAGGGAAGTTGAACTTCATTAAAGAGAGTGGACTCTGAAAGAGCGTTCTGACCTTCCACTCTGCTACGTTTGTTTCACTCTGCCAATGCCTCGCTCAGCATTAAAGCTTCTGTGAAGTAGAGACAAACGCTGAAGGCTTAGTTTTGGTTTTTAATCCCCTGGGAAACAAAAACCTCTCAAAATACACTTCAGAGTTTCCACAAGGTGTAAAAATTCCCTCTTTATGTAGTCTGAAAGGGAGTGCCTCATCACGTGGCCTTTAGGGAAGAGTCTATAACAGCCAGAGCATGGAAACCACTTTAACAGATCTGCAGCTCCCAACCCATAGTGTGCTCCCCCACTGCTCTGCACCACTGGAGCTGATCTCCATCAAGCATCACTGCTGATGCCCAGAGAGACCAGGCAGAGAGAGGCACAGGGGCTGCTGACTTGGGCTGCATCTTGGTGAGCTCCCCCACCATGCAGCTGGAGCCTCACCCGCTGAGACGCCAGGCAGGAAATTGTTTAAAATCCAGATGGGGACTGTGCATATCACACTGCCAGGGAGCAGAGAAGCAGACAGGATCCTGTAAATCAAAGCCATGTGCAAAGCAACCCATGAGCTGGGTAGCAGGTCAGAGCACACCACACTGGAGAGTAAGAGCTTACAAGCCAAAACATTTTGTCTAAAAGAATGCTTTGCCTTATCCAGTGGTGTCTGGACTATTTTTTCCACATAACATTGCATGGGAAGCCCTTCCAGTACATTCTTTCTTTCTTAGCAGAGAGCAGCACAGTGTGTGAACGTGTTGCACTGTCCCATTCCTGAGCTGTTGGAAAAGACAGCACAGAACTGGGATCAATTCCTTACACTCATTATCACTGATTTTACTTTTTATAAACTTGTCTCCATTAAATTTTCAAGAGAGAAATTATTTAGCTTCCACACTGAGAGAAACACAGAGAAGAACATCTTAAATCTCAAGCCAGCCTTGTTTATCAGTGCACTAAGGTGACAGTATAGGTCAGGGTTAAAAGCAGTCTCGCTCCTGTTCACAGCCCAGCACCTCCATTTGAAAACTGGATGCCAGCCTTGCTCTCTAAAGCAGCTACAGCTCTGAGCCTAAGCTCCAGCTTTTACCCAGTGCTGATTGTATTTCACCCACACCTGCTTTTTGGTGTGCCCTCCCCAAGCACAGGTTTACAGAACGCACATTTTTGGATCCTGATGCAGTCCAGGAGAGCAGGTTCTCAGTTATCTGCTCAGCATGTCAATGAAAGCACAAAACACAAGCCAGGCATATGCCCAATATCTGCTTATCACCAGATATGCACCTCTATATATGAAGTTCTTTGCTATAACCCTTCCCTTTCTTTTCTATTAGCATACTGAATTTATGCCACTCATCTGCAGCTCCTTCTTTAAAGCACTGCTCTGTGCACTTGCACTTGTTTGTGCTGCTACGGTTCTTTCTGCTTGTAAAACTGACTTCAAGAGCTTTATGGCTAACCCTCCTAGAGGAGCCTGCTGTGACAACACAGCCTTCCTCACAGGACATGTGTAAACAACAACAGAAGCGCTTGCCATGCTAATCCCCAGGGATTAACTCTTGGAATGCCACCTAATCCCAAACATTTTAAGGACTGCAGATGTACACAGCTTTTGGTCTTTGTTTCAAGTGTGTTTACTTATTCCCTTAGACTGTTCTTTTTAAATCTGGTAAGTATTTACTTATGGGACTGAAACAATACAAAATCTTTCTTTCTGCAGACATAATCAGCCATCCTGGAAGAGAAATCCTGTGAGAAAAGTTGTCCTTAGTGTTCAGGTCCTCCAAAGACATTTCTGAGAATTTTCTTAAGAGGAACTTTTTCGCAGGAACATTAAGCATGTTGGATGTATATGGCACGCAGCTGAGTCCTAAGATGCAGCCTTTCTAGGGCTTGATTCAGAGCCAAGGGAGTTTCTCCTGTGATTTTCACCTCTGGACAAGTCCTTTCACAGCAAGAATGGGTGATGGCTTCAAGGAAATGCTGCAGCCAGAACAGGAATGCTTTATTAGTCAGTTGAGAAGAAAACCCCCAAGCTTACGGGTTTTCAACTGAGTCCCAGCAGCCCTTGGCTCCTGCCTGTTAACTCCTTCTTTGGGACATAGACTAGGGAGTAATGGCCAGGTATGAAGACAAAAAATAACAGAGACAAGCCTATGTCATTCCAGGGCAAGAGGTACAGGTCCAGAGAAGTTCCTGATAAGGCAACTGGGGAGGTAATTTAATTTCAGCTAATACCCCACTCTGGCTAGAGAAACAGAGCCAAATTTTTTGTTTGTTTGTTTTCAGATCTTGTGCTGTTGCTTATATTCGACTCATTAGGGACAGCGTACAACCAACAGAACAACCATCATGAACCACTGATGAACATCCACACAGAGAGCATCTCACTCCAAAGGCTGCTCTCAGATTCCCTTGACTGCCCATGGTTTATCCCACATCCTCTCTGACAAGCCACAGGGTGATAAATATGGCTCTCAAAGTGTCTTGTGGATACCGCATACCCAAGGATCTGGCTCAATTTCAACTGAGGCAGCTTCGCAGTGACAAGCCTCTCACTCAAATCAAATGCATGTGGTACATGTAGAATATTTTTTATTAGCAGGGTTTCCTTTCTTACACATTGAAGTGAGCAAAATGGAGCAGACAGCTTGCTGAAACCACCTTTCAAGATTGCTTTCAGGATTCTGGAGGAGCAGAAAGCTACAGCAGCACTTTGGAAATGCTGGATTTGCTTTCAGTCAAAAGTATGAAGAACAAAGATAATAATCCCATACTGGGACTTTTACACAGAATCACAGAATGTCTTGGGTAGGAATGGATATTAAACCTAAAATCATCTAGTTCCAACTCCCCTGCTGTGGTCAGGGACATCTTTTACTAGATCAGGTTTCTCAGAGCTTTATCTAAACCGGCCTTGAACATTTCCAGGGATGTGGCATCCACATCTCTTGGCAACCTGTTCCAGTACTTCACCACTCTCACACTGAACAATTTCTTTCCAACACCTAATCTAAACCTGACCTCTTTCAGTTTGAAGCCATTTCCCCAACCTGTCACTACATGCTCTTGTCGATATTCTCCTCCATCTTCCTCCTAATATTCCTTTAGGTACAGGAAGGCACTGGAAATTAGGTCACCTCGAAGCCTTCTGTTCTCCAGGCTGAAGAACAATCACAATTCTCTCAGCCTTTCCTTGTAGAAGAGATGCGCCACCCCTCTAATCACCTTGGTATCCTTCCTCTGGGTTCACTCCAACAGATCCATGCCCTCCCTGTGCTGAGGACTCCAGAGCTGGATGCAGCACTCCTGGTGAGGGTCTCACAGAGCAGAGCAGAAGGGCAGAATCCCTTCTCTCATCCTGCTGGCCACGCTGCTTTGGGTGCAGCCCAATACAATTGGCTTTCTGGGATTGCATTGTCACTATTTCTGGATCCAGAGATGTTGGCCTTTCCCACCACACACAGTTATGAAAGGCCAACTGTGAGACCTTCATTTGCTAGCCATTGTTGAGCTTGGTGATACCTGCAGCAGCCTCATTTCTAAAGGCCAGGGTGTTATCATCAGCCATCTGAGAAGGGAAAACCAAAGAGTTCAAAGCAAAGAATCCCTCCTGCCAGAAATGCTCATCTATGCAAGTCTGATCCAGCCAAAAAGAAGAAAAAACAAATGCAGTACTTCTGAAGTAAAGGTATCTTTGAACAATGTAGGCAGCTGGCTAGAGCCGAGATGTGATTGTGGTGATCTCCTTCCCACAAAGCAACCAAGAGCCAAGGTTTCTGAGAAGGACTGTTTCTACCTGAGGTGGAGCTTCTCTGCCAAAAGAGGGGGCACTGTTTTGGTTCAGCCACGTGCAAGAACACCTTGACATCTTGGAATTTTCCCAGTGTTTCCCTTTCCAAGCTTTGCTGTGTGGTAAAGATGTGCTGCATACATGCAGACAACCTCAAAGGGAACGAAGGGATGAATCCCAAGAGCTTTGCTCTGTAAACATATGACATTGAATTGGTGCCATTTCAATTAAAGGAGAATTTCTCCCAGACTGCCAGGAATGAGGCTTATTCCTTGTAGTCTGCAGCTTTACTAGGACACATAAAAACACTGCCTTCTTCTCCCAGAGTGGTTCAAGGCTGCCCTCTTCAAAGTTAATGATTTGCTGGTCTCTTAGTGTTAGAAACTGAGGGAATCACAGAATGGATAAGGTTGGAAGGGGTCACAATGGGTCATTGGTCCAACCTTCCTGCTAAAGTATCATCCTAGACTACACTGTCCATTCAGGAGGATGAGGTTATATCCAGAAGGGTTGCCAGCACCTTTGTGTTTAGCAGGACAAGATCTTTACAGACAACTTTTATCTAAGGTTCTGCAAGCAAATACTTGTGACCCCAGAAATCCAGTGCTACTGGCTGCAGAGCGGGAATGAGGTATCTCCTCTGATTTTCAACAAAGAACACAAGCAAAAACCTGCATTCACTTCCAACTGCAGTAGGGAATCAAAAACTAAATCCCATGTAAAACAAAAGCCATGTCTCTACTGTGACAGCACATCCACATCTGAGCCTCTGTAAAAGCACAGCTATCAAGGTAAGCAACACTACTAAAAAACTGAAGGAATCAATCAGGTGGTCTGGTACTCCACATTCAGTGATTGTTCTACACACTTGTGCTCCACCTTTCTAAGGCTCAGCTCTCATTCTCACTCTTAGGGAACCAGTGTGTGCAAGATATATGGCATCCCCAGACACTGGTACCCTACTGGTGTCACTAGAGGTACGATGCCTTATCCATCAACAGCTCCACCAAGTGAGTAGGAAAGTAAGACAAGAATATATGCAAAGCCCCACATGTTCTTTATGAGGAATTAACATGCTGCAAAGTTCCTTGGCAGAACAAAAAGGGCAAATGCAAGACAGACAAAACAGGCTTGATGCTTCACTGCTGGTATAAATTAAAGAGAACACGAAATACTCTTACATGAAAAGAAATGCAAAGGAGAGAATCAACCCTGTGGTTCATAAACCCAAGGTAAAAAGCTGGCCCCTCAAAATACTGTGCAATCTGAACAGGAATAGAAATGTAATCAATAGTTAGGGATACTGATGAATGATAAGGATACTCTCATACACTTTCCCTTCTGATGGTCATGATATACTGGAGTCTGTAAAAATTATTTCCCCAAAGCACAAAGAGTGATAAAAAATACAAAGAAACTTTGCATCAGAACACAATTCTGAAAACTCTGCCAAAGCCTGAAGAAAAGCAGAGATATAGCTGAGATGGCATCACACGATGGATCAACCTGCCAATGGATTGGGCGCAGACACTCATGACAAATAGGCACAAGGGATGCAGCACAAATACGGTGTGACACTATATCCTGGGCATATGCTTGATGTATGGAGGATTAAATGCCACACACACACTGTCCTGGCTAGATTGTATCTAGTGCTGACAGATACCTGAGGGATCTGTCTCTTCCTTTATACACTTTGGCAATTGCCATGCCAACAAAGGATTATGGGACTGGGGGGGCGAGAAGGAGATATCATTTGCTACTCTGTTTAAAAGAGACTTTATCCTCTGGGGGGATTTTGTCAAGATGTTGGATTTCTTCTTAAATTATATTTCTACCTGCCTATACACATTTGAGGTTGATGGGCTTCTCTCCTTTCTTCTATCCCTCTAGGACAACACCTCATTCTTCTGGAGTCCCAAAAAACCCTAAAGCAAACTTGGCTTCCGTAAGTTGAATACTGCAGCCCTCAGCCCTTGCTTCCATGCAAGCTGCAAAGGCAAGAAAACAGCCAACATGCTGTAAAGACCAATTTCTCTCCCTCTGCGGTGAGCCCTCTGATTGACGTCTCCGTTCGTCGAGAGAGACAGACTGTCTTGAGTGTGAGATAGCTAACTATCACCTGGGGAGGCAGTCAGAGGGGAGGGAGGGAGACAGGGGGACACAGCCAGACAGACAGAAAGGCAAAGAAAGACAGACAGAAAGGAGAGCTGAGGAGGGGGAAAGAGGAAAGGACTGACAGTGTGGTGCAGATGAGAGAAAGACAGTAGCGCTTGATGAATTAAGTTGTCAACTTTGGCATCACCTGTGTACCTTGTCATGCCAATAAATTCATTGAAGCTGAACCTGCACCGTGAGTCAAGAGTGAGAGAGTGCTGATGGAAGGAAGAAATAACAGCCCATTTAAAGACTCAGAGCAATTTATGAGTTACCTCAGGAGGGAAGTAGTGACAATGGGGAAGGAGAGGTGCTTCCCCATCATGCTGGGCAGGGAAGCTTGTTTTGGATTCAAGCTGTCCACCCAGTCGTGCTGGAGACAATAAAGAGATAGAGACAGAGACTTGGTTCAAGAAAGAGAAAGGCAGTGGAGAGGCTTGCTGGGGGTCCAAGGGGAACAGGGCAGGCACATGCCTTCGCATATGTGCCTCAGGAATTCCCTTGAGGTGCTGAGGGAAGACATTGAGAACAAGAAGCCAGGTACCCCATTGTGAAAGGAGACAAAGAGTGTAGAGCACAGCACCACATCACTGAGGGAATGTGAAGGAAAGAGAAGTAAAGCAGAGCACAGCTCTGGCACAGAGGGGTGGCTGTGCTGGAACGCCAGGAGGGACACAAAGTCCTCTGCTGACTCTGAGGTTGGAAGCATGGCACTGAGATGTGAATAGCTTTGGTAGGCTGTACCAGGGAAGTACTGCACCAAGGTGCTTTCCTGCACAGCTAAGGAGATTCTCACCAACCTTTTCAAGGATTCCACGTATGTCTTAAAAGAGGAGCTCACAGGCTCCTTCCAATCCCTCAGAACTCCAGCAAAGTCTGCTGCATGTGACTGAGGAATAGGAAAACCAATGGCACAGTGCCCTCACCCAATACATTTTTCTCCTCCTGCAACTACAGCTTCCCAAACTGAACAGTATCTGACCCAATTATTTGAGAAATGCATCTGTGTCTTTACTCCTTTCCTTTCTTTCATCCAACTCACCGTTTCCCACACAGGAGCTTTTGCAATCTTTGTGCTCACAGACGATGGTCAGCTCCTAACAAAAACTCTGATCAGCCACAGGGACTAAGAGGGGCAGAGGCTGATTCCCAAAGCAACCTGAGACCCCCTGTGACCTCATTTGTAGCCATCCAAAGATGTTTATATCCGTGTGACAAGATGTGTTCACTGACCCTTGCAATGAGCTGATCTCAACCAAGTGCCAGACACAGCACCAGGAAAGAGAAGGGCACCACCTGCTCTGAGATTCATTCCTCCCATGGCCTCTGCTGCTGCATGCTCCACTGATGTCCCAAGCTTGCATGGAGGGGAGGGGAAGGAAGGAGAAAGAAAAAAAAAACAAACCTAGATTTGTCCCTCAGGAAGAAGTATTGGTGGTATTTCCTTCAGTCAGGGAGAAATTTTGTCTCAGCCACACAAGTAGAAAAGCTAGTATTTTCAGCCTGAGTGAAACACTGAAGATTTACAACTGTTCAGGGTATTTGGGAAGTTTGGATAGAAGTGTGGGTGCACATGCATAGCATTTCACAAATCCATGCAGAGGAAATAATGCATATGGCATAAAACTAACTTATGTGGATATGTGTGTGCATACATATAAAAACATAAACATGCTTAGAATGGATATATGTTTATAGTTAGATACATACTGATATATGCACATATACAAATACTGCCATTTGCTCCTGAAACCCCCAGCCTCTTTGAGGGCTCGTGTTTGGCTGCTGTTTTGCAAGCAGCCAGGCGGCCACGACACAGCTGTCTGGACTGGGGTCCCCTGAGCTGTGTGGTGGAGCTCTGCTGGCTGCATTCAATTTGACATCAAATGAGAGCAGGGATCTCGCTGAGCCAAGCTCCGTTCTGATCTGACTGGTGCCCAGATCAGCTCAGCTGTAGTGCCCTCAGGCTGTGGCACTGTATTAAAGTTGAGGGCAGCTTTAATCTGCTTCACCATTTGCACAGTGGAAGCTGTGCTTGGCCTACTGGGAAATTACGAGCATGTCCCTCATTCCAGTAAAGTGGACAGTTTGTTTCCAGGAGTTGTGATCTTTGTGTTCGTGTAACTTAGTTTAAATGATCTAAGTTGGTGGCTTCCAACCATTCTCATTGTGAGGGCACCTAGCAATTTCCTGGGGAAGGTACATGTGCTGTACAGGGAATGTAACTCTCCTAACAATAGGTTTGGTTTTCATGAAGTTCACACACTTCCTGAGAGTTACAGACTATGATGGTCTGATGGATTTTCACTTACTATAGGAAAGAAGGAAAAAAGTCTCACAGTTCATAGTCTTCTTGCGTCAGGGGTATTGAGTTGATTATTGCCCCCTTTAGCAACAGGAGTAGAAAGACGGAGCTGCAGACATGGGGCCCCCTTTTGCCACGTGTAGGGGCCTGTGGTACACTTAAGCATCCCTGTCTCCTTGAAAGGTTACAGGGACATCCTGCCCCACAAGAAATCACTTCTAACCACACACATGCCCTCATGGACATCGTTGCTCAGGAAGGCACCCCACTGACTCGGCATTGCCTAGACATCCCTCCCACAACAGGACAATGGGACACACAGTGGGACACAGCCTGAATGCCAGGATGTCAGAGTACGACAATACCTACATCATCAATAGTGTCCTGGCACCTGGACACCGGCCCTGGTGGCAGTGATCACAGCTGTAAGAGGGCTGTGTTGCTTTTTAGAAAATTTAATTTGTATACATGAGACATTGCAGAAGAAACAGTATTATCCAAGGACATTCTCTTCCTCAAAAAGCCATTTAAAACCAACCATGAACCAACTCCTGGAACTGCTGAAGATCCCAGGACACCTCAAAGGTAGCTTGACTTTATCTGTGTGTAACTGAGCAACAGATAAAAGTATGGTAAGGAAGTGTTTAGATCATGCTAGAGGCTACAGAAAAGAAGAATGACTTCTATTTGGAAAGACTGTTCAGTGGAAGAGATACCAAATAATAAATAAATGAAAATAGGTGACATTCATTATGACATTTAAATGACTAGATGCCAAGTGTTTGTTAAAGTACCATGTGGTCTGGAAGAAGACAATCAAAGAAAAAGGACTTGGAAAAGCAGTGAGTAATGATGACCCAATCCATTTAACTATTGACAAAACACAGGTGAGGAAATGTGAAGGGGAAAAAAATCTCTACGAATCATCAGCTAATGGATTAAATGCATCTGAGTGCGAGATGGAAATTAACTGATCAATTCACTCAACAGCTGCTAATTATATGTGACAAGGCAGGCAGACTCCAGAAGTCTATGGAGCTCAAAGGAAAACAGTGCTGGTAGAAAAATTTGAAGGCTGCCTCTTGCCACTATGGGGTGTGACATTTGCCCCAGTGAGAGAATGTCACTGTCACTGAATAACATTTAACTCTGCAAATGTTTGAAGTCTGTATTTCAAAAGCACAGAAAGGAGGGTTCTCTCTCATTGCTTTATAACAATTTGCAACATTAGGTATAAATATATGGTATCAAAATTAACATGCCAATCTAAACAAAATTAAATGTAATGCTACAATCAAAATGAAACCTTTTTGCCTCATTGCAGTTAAACATTTTGACATTAGTGGATTGAAACTAGAAAGTTAAAAGGATTTGTTGTGACATTCATTGGTCCAAAAATTTTTTTGCATGGCCCATGCTCCTGCAAAATGCTTTCATGCCAAAAGAACTGATCTTCTGATAGGAAGTAATCTCACATTTTCTGACCACTACTTTCACTATTCTACTTTGAATTTTCATTAACAGTAATATTTTCCTGACCACTTCCATTTTGGTTTACACCATTTAGGAAATGATCACAGAGATATTGACTATTTTTCCTCTCCCCTTAGGCTTACACTTTGCATATATTGATCCCTTGGGACTCCTTTAAAGTCATGTCTTTGGAGAGTCAGCAGATTGTAGGATATATAGAAAATAAATAAATACTAATGATGAATTAATTGATCACCAGGGAAAGATTAGTACCAAAGTGTGATTTTTCCTTGAATGAGATCAGAATGGGAACCTCATTTGTGCAATTCTCACTCTGCACTGTAGCATCGAGTTTTGAATCCGCTTTTGGAGTAAGGATAAATGCAAAGCACATATACCAGCAATTAAATTATTAATTCAAAGGGGAAAACAAGTGTGGCTTATAAACCTGGTGAAACTTCCAAATTAGGTATCTCAGGCCTGACATTATGACACAATCAATGTCATTTCTGGAGATTATGAGACCTGAGCCAAGGAAGTCTTCCAGATTCATCACGCTAACAGTATTTATTATCTATCATCAAACCCCAACTCTGTAAGTTGTGTGGGTCCAGCATGTTCTGTGCATGGCCTATGATACTATTTTTAGACTGTTTTTTAAGTTCATGGTTGAAGGGAATTCAGTGGATGCAATGTTTAATACAATGCTTTATGAACTCCTGCTAGCAAATTTAATTCAATCTGTCTTGGGTGAGGAGCACTGTCACGGATTGGCAATTGCCTGAAGAACCATAAACAAGGGATAATGACAAGGGGCAGGTAAGAGCAAAGGTGTAAGCAGGTGTAAGAGAGGGGCTGTAGGAACCATAAGAGGTCTGTTTTCATTTAACATCTTCATTAATGAGCCTGAAGAGTAGCTTGCTAATGAGTGGTGGATGATGCTCAACTGGGAGGTGCTGCAAGCATCCATAAGGGCAGATAAACATAAAGGGGTACACAGGGATTAGTCATAGGAGCAGAAAGAAAATAATGGAACAAATTCATTATCTCTACAGAAGAAAAGAAAAAACCAAGCAGCTCATAGTAAGGAAAGATCACGGGGGTTGAAGAGACCTGCACATCTTTTCAGATGGGATGAGTGCACAGCTTTGGATGAAATTACTCAAAGCACTGAAGAATGTAAAACTGTAGGTGGTCTAAAGACAAGAATAAATGGTAAAGCATCCAGGCACTCTATTAACTACATGGAAGTGCCATCTAAGTCCCAATCTAGAATACATCTGTACTGGAGATGGCACACCAGCCCATACCTATCTTCACAGATGGGTTAAAATGTATTAATTAAGTAAGGCTTCAAGTATAATGTTTCCCTCATTTAAGGGAAAATAAGCCATACTGAAGAAGAGGGAAGGAAAACACTGAAATTCCTTTATTTCAGTATGCTTAACAGTAATGCTGAAGATATAAAAGGTGACAGAAAACTCCCTAGGACCAAGACAAATGACATCCTAGAAAAATAAAGTTTCAGACAGAAAGATACCATGTGATTGAAGAATGGTCCTCCTTAGCATTGCTAAGAATACATATTCAACAGTACAAGTTATCCTGCTGCAGCACCCAAAAGATGTGGGAGCAAGCAGGAGAGACATTCCTTAGCTTGCTAAATCCTAATGGGCAATACAGCACCTCCTGCACATCTCACTGCAACATGAAAAACTGACTTGATCAAGGTTCATTCCATGCTATTCCACAATTTGGCTAAGCTTTCTTCTGAGGCTGATCTATATCACTTGCTGTTAGTCAGAGAAGAGTTTGATATTTAGCTCCCTGAGTAACCCAAAGCTGGAGTGTTCCCCCTGCACTCCGGAAAGCCTGGCCAGAATTTGCTGTCCTTGCTGTAAACACAGAAGGTCGCAGGACTGCTTTTGAAGACATTAACTGTTCCATGGCTGTGAATCCTTGAAATTTTGCATTCCCATTAGAAGACCATGATACTTAAAAGACTACCTTATCCCTTATGGCAGCTGTGCTCCTTGACATTTAGTAGCTGTATTTTCAAAAAAAAAAAAAAAAAGGAAGACAAACCAGAATGAGCAATCCAAAGAGAATTACTTATCAGGAATAAAAAGAAATAAGTAATTTAATCTGTCCTTTTTTCCCATCACCTGTGGTCCATCTGTGCCTACTCCAGCTCCTTAATTTAAGTCTTTAAAACTTAACTGGGCAAAAAAGAAGCAGAAAATGTAAGTACGTTAAAAAATGTATGCTTATGTATGCTAAAAAATTCTGAATGAACGGGAGTGTCAAGGGACAGAGAAGACAAGGAAGTTATCAAAAATAGAATATTCTACTGATTACAGCAGTTCAGAACCAGGCCCTGCCACTCATTTGCTCTCATTCTGGGCAAGCTTCTATCTGCTTCAGCTCACTGGGAGTTGCAATCTTTTTTTGTACCACTCCCTTTTTATCAGGTCCATTTTAACTGTAGACTCTATAGAGCAGAGACTTTCACTCAGGCTTCATTTGCAACCTTATACAGACTTACTAGAACCTGTGGTCACTGCACTAATTGTAATTGGAATAAGCAAAATGAAATTATGTTCCTTAGCCTGCACCACAAAAATGCCACCAAATGCAAGGTTAAAAAAGAATAATTTTTTAAAGTAAGAACTAAATAAAGAACCTGAAGTATTAGCTCACTTGCAAAAGTATGGCTTTAACTCTGCATAGTGTTCATTGCAAAATGGCAAAATTATATATTAAACCCTCACTAAAAAAAAAATGCAACTGGGCTTCAATAAAATGTGGCAACTCAGCCTGAAATATATTTTTCCCTCTGAAAATTATATACAGAATGAATAAAATAACATTATTTAAGATAGGTGAGGATACTTCCCTTTTTCAAAGTTGGTGAAATGAAGAAAGAAGAAGCAATGGAGCCCAGAGAATTTAAGAGACTTGCTGAAAACCACAAAGGACATAAGTGCTTTTGTCAGGAGGCTTCATGCTTTCAATTTTGGGCTTAGATACCATGGTCACAGAGTCTGAGAAGAAGTACTTTTTGCACATTAAAATGTGACGCTATGAACTGAGTGCTTTAACACTCACAGAGAATATGCAGTAACAAATTCAGAGCGTAACCCAAGGGGCCAGATTTCAGGCACAGAAGCACTCCATGGGGCACCCGCCTGCAGTAAGTGGACCACTAGTTTTGATACCTAAGGTTTTCTTCTTCTCAAGCTAGATTTCCAATTGAGCAGAACAGCTCTCCTTGTCCTGACTGGCAAACGTGCATTGTCCCCTTTTCTGTTGACAGCAGAGGATAGGAGGCAGTGAGAAAGGTTCAGATGACTTCTTGGACAAAGGAGGTTTGTAGCTGCAGCCTGATGAACATCGGAGATAAGAGCAGGAACAGCAAATTGGCCCCAGTGGGAATGGCAGCAGCAATCTCTTCACCTAAAGGCAAGCCAGCAATTACGCTTGCAGTGCCCAGTGTATGTCTGTCTGTTCCCATCACTGCCCTCCCAGCGCTGCCCCCGTGCCCCCCACTCACAGAGCAGGTGTACTCAAGGCTACTGCTCTGTTATGCACAGCTTGAAAAAAAATTCCAGTCCTTTCTTTCTTCTGCTCTGTCTGAAGCCAGAGCTCTGAGCCTTACTGCACTGCAGAACAAAATGGAGAAGAATGTTTGGGTAGAGAGGCAGGATAAGGAGTACAGCACATCAGCCATAAAAATCTGGGAAAAACAAAGCTCAGATTTCCCATCCACAACTGACTTGCAGACAAGCAATGGGCATTTCTGACTTGCCAAGAAGCAGTTCAACCGCCCAAGATTTCTGACAGCATAAATCCAGCAGCAGTATCTGGGGAGCACCGTCCTCTCAAGGCAGCAGGGCTGCAGAGTTTGTTGACAAAGGGCTCTGTCCCAGCATCCAGCATAACTCCAAGGCTGGCTGAATGCCTGTAGTGTCTCCCAGCACACAACAAGTTAATAACAAGATTCTCAAAATTCTGTGCATGCTGTGAACCTCCTCCCTGAGCTCCTTCTTTTGTCCCAGCTCCTTCCTTATTTTCCTGAGTCAGCATGGCTCATAGCACTCAGCTACAGGAAAAGGGCTTAATAGGATGGCTGGACAAAATTGAAGGGGCGTTATTAATTTGACAGGTGCTGCTGCCTCATGTCATGTCCCAAGTTTGTCCTATAGCTGTGCTGATTATTTTCTCTCCTTGGATCAGGGACATTTCATTTATTAGCACTGAACTTCCCCCTGACTGCCTGCAGCCACTGCTGCTCTGATCTCCCCAATTCACTTTGCAATTAAATTTTGTCCTCTTGTGAAACAACTGTGCAGGAAAGGTCTTGTGTTTTGTTTTCTTTTTTTCCCCCTTGACCAAGTTCTTCTTGGTCAAAACAGCCTCTGGAAATCCTCGCAGAATCCCAAACAGAGTAAAACTAGCTGGGAACAGTATAGTATGAAAAGGAGTCTAGAAGCTGTAGTTTTATATACCTAAAATACTCATCTCAAAAAAGAAGAGGGAATGGGGGCACTGGAGGCCACTAAATCTTAGCTGTAGTGGTATAAGTCTGATGGAACATGGAGCTGCTGGAGATTTGCATGAAGATGGTTTGAAAGGAAATCCAAGAACATTTGTGTTGGAAAATCTTGAGATGAGGAGCATCAAAATCATCACATCATTCCCTTTACAAACACTAGCAGTCAAACCCACTGATGGGCAGGAAGATTGGGGAGCATGATTGCTTCCATTTAAGTGATTTACTTTATTTTCACTGCTGCTAACACTCTGTGGTTTGTTTGTTTTTGTTTTTGCTTTTTTTTTCCCCAGGAATCACATTAACAGCTATAAAACTGCAAATTTAAATGAACTCTGCTCGGAATCTGTTTTTGCTCCATAAAGCTCCGCATGGCTTTTTGTTTGTTTCCTCTCATCCCACTCCTCCCCTACATACAATTCCCCAGAAACCTTCATGTCATAAGTGACTCCTTTGCTGTTTCCCTTTTGAAGCCAGTTATTCATGCCTCCCTTCTTTTTGCCTTCTTCTCCCCAGAAACAAAGACCACCTTTCTCTGGATGACTCATGGCAACCCTTTCATTCACTCATTCCTAGGACTGTTAGCACATAGATGTCATGTATGTATGACATTTCTGGTTTTGTGAAACTGGACAACCTTTCATAAGCCCTTGCTGCTGCACAAACTTTAATTAAATGCAAAAACTTTTCTCCTGGCTTCCTTGCCATTCCCTAAGTTCCCATTCCCTTATCCTATCACTGAATATGTCAAAGGCTGAAGATAGTAGAAGCAGGAACGAATGCTTTTTTTCCAGGACTGAGCTGGCCTGCACTGATGCCAATTACACCAGCTTTTTTATGGCTTCATTACTGCTAGAGCCACTATAAAGCACAGCACTGAAAGGCTGGACCAGCCTTTTTAATTGCACAGAGGTACTGATCATTGTGCCTTTATGTACTTGAGATGTTCTTTCTGATTCTCCACTTTCCTGAGCCAGGGATAGCTCCCCAGGCTAGGCAGAACAGAATGAGGAAAAACTTGGGTAAAGCAGCTGGCATAAGTTGCCTCTCTCTGGAGATCTCCATGCGAGAAGTGCAGAGCACTTTGGGCTGTTTTAAGCATGACAGCTGGCCAAGCAGCAAAGGTCAAGACAGCAAGAAAAAAAGGAGGAGAGAGCTCAGCATGAAGGATTTGTGGAGCATCACAGGATTTCTCTCCAGCACAGTGATCTGGCCATTCCCAAAAGGCAGGGGGTCAAACTCTGCTCTTAAACATAGCAGGATGAACAGTGTAAAGATCCCTGACTGCTGCATAACACAATACTATAATATAAGTAAGTGCTCAGGTGCTGCCTTTGGTGACAAACCAAAGGAACAGAAGGGAAATGCTTTATGAACCAGTTGACCACTGTTGATCTCTTAACAAGGGTAGGTAAGAGAAAAAATCCAGGGTGCCTGACACCAGCTGCCTGGGAGAAGATGAGGGCACCAAAGGGCTGAGAAGTTTCTCAAACTGTGGGATATTCCTAAGACACAAGAATATGCATCCTCCTGACTTGGGAGGGTGCACAGGAAGCAGCTGTCTCCCAGAAGCCATAGGAAATGATGCTGCTTCTTCAAGTTCACTCGGGCTGCTGTAGATGAGTTTGGCCAACCATAAGAGAGGTCTATGACATGAGATATTGGAGCACAAAGCAGCGCTGGGTGAACTCTCACTGGCATGGGCAATTCTCAGTATTTCCATGAAGAGAGTTCTCTCTCCCCCTTTCCCGTCTCCTTCCACTCAAGTTTGTCAGTGGGGAATAGCAAAGGGTTGCAGGAGCTCTAAATAAAGAGACTGTCTGACAATGGAGTGAATGACATCGGGGCATCTCTTTGCTCTTGCACCTTGTCTAGCTAACCTTCCAGCTTCCCTTCTCATCTCCATCTTGAGTTCACCTCCAATTTTTGCCCCTCAGCCTTTACAGCAAAAGGAGCACCAGGTTTCTCCCATCTTTGAAGCAGAGCCCAGAGGACAGGAAGAACCCTTGGCAACAGAGGAGAACTCTACCAGCCCTGATACCAGGTCTGGAGGAAACAACTGGGGCACTTGGCACAGATGTGTCCTGCTGCTACTGTTCTGTGTCCCCTCTGCCAACAATTTCACTTGCCTTATTAACTATTCCCAACACTTTCTGTGTGCGTGCTTGTTTGGGTAATTCTTGTTTCCTCCCATTTAGCACATAAGAAAAAAAAGCATTAGCAACAGTCTTGGTTTTAAATGAACCCTATTAATACTCAACTCTGCAAGGAACTGTGGGATAATTTTGATAAATGTGACTGGGAAGCCTGGCTGACAGAACCAAGTGCAATTCAAGTGTGTGTTCACAGCCCATCACTGCACACACAGAAGGGGGCAAGAGGTGGGCACAGCATGGGGCTGGGGGTGAGCCAGGCAGGAGGGAGAGGAGAGGCAGGGGGTCTGTTCAACAGGACAGCTACACTGCTGTAGCATAGGCTTCTCAAAAGATCAAGAGAGAAACAGGCTTAGTGAGATGTGAATGGCGAGAGAAAAAGAAAAACGAGATGCAGTTTGAAAAAAAAAACAGACTGGAAAAAATAGAGAAACATCATTTGAAACACAGACACTTGACTGTGGAGAGAGGAGAAGAAAGCCAGGAAACTGTGATAGCAAAATGGAGTTAAAGGTGACACAAGGCAGGAAACCAGACACAAGCTTCCAGAGAAATGAAAAAGGCTTGAGCGAGACCAAATGTACCTAGGCCACAGTTCAGCAGAGCACACAAATTATTTGAAGGCACTTCCTTTGGTCAATGTACTTACTCACTTAAAGTAAATACTTCTGTGGTTCACTGATTGGCAACCTCATGCAGTAACATCTTACAAGAAATGTATTGAAAAGAAGAAGTAGGAGCAAGCAGAAATGTGCTCATGATGTATCAGCAGCTGAGATGAAGAATTACCTGTCAAAACTTTTCCTGTAAACTCTTAAGAACTATTTGGTCTTGAAAAGGAAGGTGCAGCTAAAGGAAAGTGGTTGAAACTAGAAAGGAGTTCAGAAAGACTCTGTGAATATGTTAAGTACATGATGTTCTTGATGGTATGTGCTTTTGGACATCTCTGAAAAGGAATAGAGTCCATTGTTTATTTCTACAGGTGAGTGCAAGTCATGTGTTTCCACTTAATGCACAAGGTAAGTTCAGTCTGGAAAGAGACTGCTGGGCATCCTCAAAAATGCAGCTTAGCCTTCAGAAGCACACACCAATGCCTGGAATATCCCACAGTCTTCGGAAAAGTACAAGAATATACACACTGCTATTGAGATGCCTTCAAACTAATAGAAAAAGGGGGGTTTTTTTGTTTGTTTGTTTTTAACTCTGTGAAATTATAAGTTCATACCCAGAAGATTTAGGTTTTATAGAAATCAGACATCTCTGCCCAGGAATATTCACTACAGCCAGATCTGGTCCTCAAAATTATGGCCAGCACCCAGGGTGGACTGATTCATCAATAGCTACTAGGAAGTTAGTCTAGATAGGACAGTGAATGCTAGGGAAAATCAACATATATCCCTCCATATCCCTAAATTAATCTCTATACATCTCAGTACTTCACTGGCAAACAACATTGCTTATTTTGGGCCTGTGACTCTGAATTTCTTTGAAAAGCAGCATAAGAAACATGTTTAATTAAAACCAAAGGCAAAACTTCCATGGGGCATCTGTACTACCTGTCATGAGCTTTACTGAGAGGTCCTTGAAAAGACAGACTTCTGTCACAGCACACAACAGTGCCACAAAGAAGCAAGCATCAGCAGCAGGTCTTCTGTTGCCCAAGAAGCGTGGGAACTACACTTAAAGATTCATATCCTCTGCTTCCCAGCCTCTCCAAGAACCTTTCCCACAGAGGGTGAATCCCAGCCGTTTCAAGCACTTCTGAGCCAACATGCCTGTGTGTGCCATACCCTGTTTCGAGCTACAAAATGCTGCTCCACAAGTGGTTGATCCTGTAAAACTAATTTGCTTTTCCTGCAAAGCAGGCAAACACATGAAAAACGCCAGGATCGTTTAGCCGCCTCTGACGTGCCGGCTGTAGCCATGCTGCGAGGTTCTGGAGAAGCATGTACCTCTCCTTTCGGAGAGCAGCTGCTCTTTGCCTGCAGCTGGTGGAGCCAGCTCCATCTGGAGACCAGATCAGAACCCATTAAGCACAGAGGTAGGAGACTGCTTGGAAGTGGAGTTTGCAAGGCAGGAAGGCAAGGGCTTGGCTGCAGAATTTCAGCTCTTGTAAAGAAAGGAAAAGAAAGAGGGAAAAAAGTAACCCACACAGCCTGTTGAGCAATTGCTCCTGCATAGCCTCTCCAGTCTAATTGATTTGGACACCACAGCTAATTTTCGCTCAGACATCTGTTAGCACACATTAGTGCATGTCATTAGACAGGGAAGCACAGATCAGATGGAGGGGCAGAGCTCAAAGGCCCTGGTTTGGGATGCTAGAACAAGCGAGAGAAAGGATGAGAGGGAGAAGATGTTTGTGCAGGGCTGGAATAGTTGGAAGGAGCTAGGAGTGAAGGGGAAGGACTTGGCTTGCTCAGGACATTCCCACCAAACAGTTGCGTATGTTCCACTCGCTTACCCGAGCTACAAGCACAACTGTTTCATTTACAGGCATGCCTCAAAGGGCCTGGTCCTCATCAGCACACAGGCAATAAAGCCAGAGCTCCCATGAGGAGCCCTAACGTGTATTCCTCCACATTTTTGCTGTTTGCTGGTTCTTTGGTTATGATTGGAGGTCTCAGAGACAAAAGAAAGAGACAAGAGAAAATTATCTTTCTCACCTCACTCCTGCATGGTGTCAGGTTGCCCTGGACATGTTCTATATTTAAAGCTTTACAGATATGATGAGTCCTTCCACTGGAGAAGCAGAACTGTATTTGAAAGGTACCAGATAGAAGCATGGGACAGAAGGGAGATAGTAGGACATTGGAAAACCCAATAACCTTCACAACCTTCCTCAGGGCTGTTTTGCAGCACTTTAGTGGCTGCAGTTCATTTTAACCACCTGTAACACTACCAAGTCAGGGAGATAATAATTTCAGCCCAGCTACAACTGGGTGCACACCAAACACACCACTTGATACAGCTTAACTTGTCCACCAGTGAGAAAACATCCTCCTACCCATTTTTTTTTTCAGGAACAATGTAAACCCTCTGCCTACTGTCACTGAAGCAATATGGAGGCATCTGCTCAAATCCAAGTCCAGCCTGCATAAGCAATTCCCCAGCTGAAGTCCCACAATGCAATGTTCCCCTCAGGAATGGCTGCTGCTGCAGTCATCCCAGGTTCTGCCACATACCAGGTGCCACGACTCTGCCGGCAGCGCACCCTGGCAACACCAGGGATCTGCATTAACTGGGAAAGGAGTTATTTGGAGTTATATTTGCTCACGTACATGGAAGCAAAGGTAAAGATGAAGAGCATAATGAAGTTTCTCTGGGCGTATTTCTGGTTTCCCACAGCTTTCCTGTGAAAGATGGAGTTTTTATATTGATTTGCTGATGTCTGAAAAAGAACTGAGCTCATTCTTTCATGTTTTTGCTCCATGAAGGTAATAAAAGAGGCTTTCTTTTCTTTTGGGTCATACTTTGCACAAAACGCATGGGAGCCCTAGTAGCCTTGAGGCTTTAACTCCTCCACCAACCGTGGTGGAAATTAGCCAAAAGGTTTTTGGGTTCAGACGACTGACTGTCACCACGACCATGCAATATTAATTTTCTTTGAAACAACAAGCCAAAAGTTGATGAAACGGCCTTGTTTTTCATGAACACACTGCCTGGGAAAGAGGGAGAGGCAGGATTTGTCAACTGAAACTCCATTGATGGAGTGAAGAGGTCAACATCTATTATAGGGATGATACAGATGAAGGTAAGCCTGTCAGTCATAGGATGAAAAATGAAGCTTTCATCTCCCAGCTAGTGCATAGTACCTCTGCTTGCTCTTTGTCTCATCCTCCGTTCTCTTGCACTGTTTTTGCTTTGGCATAGCTCAGCTGACATTAGCAGAGCTGCTCCCACACCTTCCCAGGCATTGTGCTCTGCCCGACTTTGACAGGCATGTCACTTCCACTTTGGAGAAGGACTGACACGTTAACATCTGCACAGCCCTCTGCAAAACCGCCCTTCTCATGCAAGCATCTGCCAGCTGAGAAACTCCATCCCACTCGACAAAGCACTGATCAGGGTGGCAAAAGGGGAAAATAAAAGCTGATATTCCCACCCAAAAACAGTGACTGCCTGAAAAATACAAAGCAAACAGCTCTCAGTCCAGGAAACCACTGCAAAAGCACCCTGGTTTTGATTCTCTGATGAGACAGAAAGCACATGGGAAGAGCTGCAAGAGGAACCACAGAATTGAGCAATTAGGCAGTGACCCACTCAGATTCGCTTTGTTCGCTCAGCAGCTGCACAGTGCACACAAATATCTGTCTGCACCATTGGGGTAAGCAGTGCTGGGCTGGCATCTTGTCCTTCTTTTTGCCACCCTTTTTTGGCCCTAACAGTCAAGTTTTGGTTTTGGGGGAGGGCACCAGGTGCACTGGGTGAAACATGTCACTCCCCAGCAGTCCCAGTTTGTCCCATCAGCTCTACAACAGCCAGCACTGATCCACTGCACCTCAATTCCATGGCCAGTCAGGGTAGTCCCAGCCCTACTGCCCCAGCAGGGATAGAGGAGGGTGGCACCACTGGGCCAGGGGACTCCAGAAGGGACATACAGGGAAGTGTGACAGGAGAAACAACAGGAAGCATGGGAGAAGGTGTGAGAATGCACACAAGGAGACTGAGGAGGGGACAGAGAAGCAGATACAGAAAGATGCATGTGAAAGGGGATGTTGCTGTGGAAAGAGCTGGGAACAGCTCTTAGATGTAGGCATGCTGTGCTAGGAGGTAATTTGGAGATACTGTGATTATGGGAGACCCAGACTGGAGCAGTGATATTCCTGAAGGGACTGCAGCCCATGAAGGACCTAGACAGGAGCAGGAAGAGGGTAAGAAGGAAGGGTTAGGGAAAACAAGGGTAGGAAACCAGGAGCAGCAACAAGAAACCATCACACACCAACTCAGTCTTCTGCACTGGGTATTGTGTCAACCAAGAGACTTACAGGGACTGAACATAAAGTGGTCAAAGAGGGCAAGAGTGGTCTCAAGGTGTGAGGGAGAGGTGTTGGTGTGAGGCCGAGTCTGGGGTAGCAGTTGGAAAGGAGTTTCCAGCAGTGTTTGTAGCATTGTTTCTCTTCTTTTGTTTCTCAATAGCTAAACATTAAATAAAAAGTTTGTGTTAATGGATATTAAATTAAATAAGTTAATTTGCACACACCAACCCCCAGGCTGGCTTCTGAGAACCAGTTGGTATTGACGTGAGGAAGCTTTATGTGGCTGCTCAAAGAACAGTAAGGTGAGGAAAAGTCTGGGGTTCGTTCCTCCCCCTTACATTATCTACTTGGACACCATGGCTACCAAAGTCTGTGAAGTCGATCATGAAAGGGAACTGAAAATGGGGTTTGTTTTAGTCTGTGCCAGGGGCAGCCTTTATTCTACTGTGTGTCTTCCCACAGCCTGACTGCATGGGCTTCATTATCAGTGTTTATCAAGGACCTCAAAGTGTGCTGTTCAAGCCCTGTAATTCCTGCACTGGTGAAACACCTAATTATCATCCTAAATATATCCATGCAGAAATTGAAGCATTAATGAGATAGGGTGGGAAAAGTGACTTACTGTGGGTAATATGAATGACTGACACACTAGGAAGAGTACCCAGCAGCAAACCCCCCAGGCTTGTACTTCAGCAGAAGGTGAAAAAATAAAAATGGACAACAGGAAGTGAGAGAAGGAAAAGGAAGAAATAAACGCAAGATGAGAAGGAGAGAACACACAGAGTGAGGAAAGCTGTCAATGGGAAAAAAGGCTGCTTCAGTGCATGCCAAGCAAAAAATGGAAGTGACAGCCTGAGCTGCAGAGCGAGAATGCCCCAGACTAAATGGGAAATAGCCAGAGTGGCCTACCATGACTTCCACAGTAGAAAACACTTTGTATTTTGGGATGCCTGTAGAGGAGGCAGGAGTGCCTCTGACATTTGCATGCCTCAGGGCTTCCCTGAAGGGCATGTTTCCATTGGCAAGGAGAGCAGTTGGGACAGTTGGATAAGATGCTGTGAACAAGGCTTGCAGCATTTAACCTGCATTAGGAAGTAACAATTTACTCACTCGCTCCCAGTTACCAGGCACCAGGGCTCAATTACATGGGAGCCTTTAAAGGAAGGAGCGTCCATACATTATCACAGCAAACAAGTCAGTGTGACTTCATTCAAGGGTATCACCCACCCTGGAACCTATTTCACATCTCGTTGGCCAGCTGAGTGAGAACTGATTGCACACACTCCTTGTTTCTCTGGCTGTGTGTATGGTGGAGGAAGACCCCAATTCATTAAAGGAAACAGAGCGAGGTAAAGAGCCGAGCCTCTCCCTGTTAACCTCCCCTGGAAAAATAGATTCCTACACAGCCAAGAGTTTGTATCAGCGAGAGAGGGTAAAGCACTTTGTTTTTCCTCACTCTTTACAGCATTACAGCATAGTAGTGACATCACAGGATCTTTGGTGCGACCCCCCCTGCTGTTCAGTTAAGATGTAAAATGCAGAGATTTTCTCCACTGCTCTCAAGGTGATTTTTTTGCTTCTTACCCCTGCACCCTCCCCATGACAGGGACTCTGGCTGGCTTTCCCAGGTACACAAAGCAGACAAGCTCCTCACCTCTTCCTTAGCTACACCACAGAATCACAGAATTGTTTAGGTTGGAAAAGGCCTCCAAGACCATGAAGTGCAACCATTAACCCAGCACTGCCAAGCCCACCACTAAACTGTGTCCCTCAACACCACATCTACAAGTTTTTTAAATACCTCTAGGGATGGGGACCCAACCATTTCCCTGGGCAGCCTGTTCCAGGCCTTGACAACTCTCACTCATGAAATAATATCCTAATATTCAATCCAAACCTTCCCTGGTACAACTTGAGGCCATTTCCTCTCATTGTACATTTGTTACCTGTGAGAAGAAATTGACCCCAACCTCACGACAGCCTCCTTACAGATAGCTGTAAATAAGGTCTCACCTGAGCATCCTTTTTTCTAGACTAAACAACCTCAGCTCCCTCAGCTGCTCCTCATCAGACTTGTGCTCCAGATCCTTCACTAGCTCCATTGCCCTTCTCTGGACATTACTGGGCACCTAAACATCTTTCTGGTAGTGGGGGATCCAAAACTGAACACAGAATTCAAGGTGCAGCCTCACCAGTGCCAAATAGAGGGGAAAAATCACTGCCCTGCTCACATGATCATACAGCCTCTGGTTCCCTGTCCCCACCACCCAAATAACAGCCTTAGTACCAATAGCACTTCTTCTCTGGGATATTCTCCCAGTTTGAATCTTTCTGCAGATAAAGAAAGTCCGGATAAAGATATGCATAAAGATAGTCAGGAACAAGAGGGTGGTATTTAAGCTAAAATTGGAAGGAGGTTGGCCATCAAACCCCTTTGTTTCTGCTGCAGCTTTCCAGTTAAGGCAGAAAATACCACCTGTTTGTGCAGTGGGGCTTTGTATGTTCATTACCTGGGATAACATGAGATCACTTCTGAGAACCTGACAAGTGCATGCCCCAGCTCTGCAAGGTCTGCAAGTCTTCTCCATGGAGCCTTTCAAGTGAAAGAGTTGAGAGTCAGAGAGTTTACCACCAAAGCTATTTGGAGGCCTGATGCACAGCATAGTATTGGATCTAGATATCCCCAGTAGGTACCAAACACAGGAGTAACCTTCCTCTCTAAAGGACAGAAAAGTCCTCTTTGCCTCCTGCCTCCTTTGATCCACTCAGGCAGTCTGGCCTCAGCTTTCCCACTGCTTTGTACCAGGAGCAGTTCCCCACTGAGTATTTAGCAGGAGGAGTGTTGACTGTTTGCCCATCACAAACATTTTGTTTTTTCTGCTCCTGTACTGCCCTAGAGATGAGACAAAGCTCACCTACAGACAGCATGGGTGGGATGAGCCAGGGACAGCCTGGCTGACACAGGAACTCTGCCTCACCTTCATGAGGTGATGAGGATGCAGTGCCAGGCAACAGGATGACAACAGCAGCTGGAAGCCAGCTGTGTGTGCTGCTCTCCTGGCTAGCCTGGGTACCTCTTCTCCAAATCCCACTGCTCACAGCAGGAGGTGTGCAGCCATTATGAGACATGTTATATTGTGGTGCCTTCAGGCAGAGAAACTCTGTCAACAACCAGCTACTTGCTCTGGAGGAACAGGGAGAATGCAACTTTCTCTTTTCTTTCCTGTTATGCCCTGTGGATGAGGTGCAACCTATTTTTTTAACCTATTTAAAGACTTTGATTCTGCTGTCTGTCACAGTATTTGACTATCTTCTGCAACAGTCAACAGCAGCATGGAAGTTGCCCACAGTTTTCTTGGGGCGCTAGACTGGTCAAGGGAAGCCTAACTTTAGAAAATATTTACTTCCTTCTCTTCTTTGCATTGGTTGTTGATCTTCAGCAGTTTTGGGAGCAAACACAATGGTTTTGAGTGTGTCCTGTTTACACCCCAAACAAGGAAGAAGTCAAACCTCTCAGAAGTCCAGATCCAAAGGATAGCAAAAGAGGACTGAGAGCCTTGCATTGCCAAACACCAGAAGATCACGTGTTAGCAACCCCAAATCTCCTAGGGAAGTGGAAATGTGCTACCAGAGTTGCTCAGAGAGCTATCTCCCTGGTCATTCCTGAGCCTTACTGCCAACACCATAGTACTGTACGTAGAGAGCTCCAGTTAAGGGGCTGGAGACATCTTTCTTCTTTTGGCCAGGAGCTGCCTAGAGCTCTATTGGCTCAAGAAAGTGGATGCTTCTTCATAACTAAAGAGTCAAAACCCTTTTAAACTCAAGAGACAGAATTTACAATCCAAATTTCCACCCTGACCTTTAACAGTGTAATAGTCAAACACTGAATAAAATCCTGACAGCATGCTAGAATCTCCTCCCTGTGGTGAACATTCTGTGGGGAAATCCTTGAGGATGGACAGCAAAACAGAGAAAAATGCTTCTAATAATTTCTTATAACATACGAAGCAAGCTGCACCAATATGGAAGGTTCCCTCTGATGCTTAAAACTGAACTGGAGTTTTTAGTGTTCAGCCAAAGAAAGACTGGTAGGCCCACAAGCACCTTATTAGTGACAGACAGTAATGTGGAAGAAGCTATTTTGTCTCAGGTTACTCAAAACCTTTAATGCTGATCCAGCTTTCCTCCTGCTTACACAAACATAACCCTATTTGCTCTTCCAGAGATAATCAGAATCAGGCTGTCAGTAGAGGCATAAACACAATTTTCTTAAGAAAACAAACTACAGAAGAATTTACACATCAAATTTAAGCTGGTAAGGATGGTAGTTCAGTTAATTTACTCTCCCAAAATAAAACATTTGATGTAAGCATTCCTGGAAATATTTGAGGCCAGGCTGGATGGGGTTTTGAGCAACCTGCTCTAGTGGAAGTGCCTGTGGCATGGGGCTTGGAACTAGATGATCTTTAAGGTCCCTTCCAACCCAAAACATTTGGATTCTATGATTCTATTATTTTTAACCTTACCCCATAGTCAATAAATAGAGAGTGATTTTGAGAGGCAGATTAATTCCAAGCATTTCAAGACTTCCTCAGGTTAGACACCTTTTAGAAGGATACAACTCAGCGAGGTAAGTCCCAGCCAAAATTTGCACAGTCACATAGATTGTACTGGCAGTATGCTGGGGATGACCCAGTTCAGCACAGTCCCCCAGGACCTGAAGAGCGTGGGCAATGCCAGATGCTGGTGTCATGGTTCATCAACAGCCCCAGATGAACCTGAACCAGATCCAGGGTCTGTGCAGGAAAACAAGGCCAGGGTTGAAGTTAGAGATATGCTACATAGCACCCAGGTCCAAGGTCCATCCAAGAGGTGGCACCAGAGACCCAGCTGAAGACAGAGACACCTAATAAGCTGATCCAGACCTGAGCTTATATGGAGAATAGGTGGATACCCCTGCAGAGACTGCTCAAGGTCCAGTTACTGCACTCACTGTCCTGGAAGACAATGTATTTCCTGAAGTAAAAAATGGCTCTCCATAGGAAGGAAGATGTTGTACCTGTCCAGAAAACCAAACAAGGCACATAACATCTCCATCACTAGCCCAACATTGAATTTTGTGGGAATAAAAATATCCAGTGGGGATGTATTTAGTTATACTAATGTCTTTCCTCTCTAGAAGTATAGTCACTTGCAAGCACTTCATATGCAGAATGACTAATTGGAATGAGCTGTGCAATTTTCAGCTTAAACCAGCTCCTTTATGCTCAACATCCATCCAATATGTAATGACACAGTTTATATTTTCACTGAGGACTCAGCATCTGGGCAAAACAGAGAAAGCTTTACGAGTCTTCACTCTAAGTCAATTAGAATTGAAATGTAGGTGGAATGCTATGGAGAAGAATGGGACCTGCAGCAATTCAGATCTCAGATGTTCACATACTCTAGAGACAGAAGAATCATTTGCACACTTGTTCTATCTTCCAGGGCTAGGGGCATTCGGAAAGGCAGGTTTGTTCTCTGCTGCATATCTAATAGTGTTTTGGCCAACTAGTCTTTAAACTTTCTGGGAAATGACTCTTCTACCTTTGCCCTTGGGAGGCTATTTCACAGCTGAATACATCCCATTCCTGATTTGCTCTTGCTAGTCCTAGCTATGACCTCAACAGAAGAGTACACACCTTCTTACTTGGTGAGTTTGATAGATGTTTGAGGGTGTTTTTGCACCAAGACCCAATCCAACACACTGTAGCACTGGTACAGAAAACATCAGGAGCAACTTCTGTGAAGTCAGTGAAATTGCACTTATATAAACCAGATCTCAACTACTATGTGGACAAATACATGCACACATATGTCTGTCACCCACTACCAAAAGTATCACTTCTAATCTAAACTACTTTCTTCTTTTTCCCTTCTTCACTCCCTCTGCTGCTCATTAAAACTTCTCTCTCCCACCTACATTGGTGAAGAGTCAGCAGGCTGCCCAGGTAGCATTAGCTAATGGGAACTGACAGCCAGCCACCATTTTCTGAAGGCTCGTGTTTTGATACCTGTCTGTCTTCCAGCCTGACTGCTTCTATGGAAGTCTTTTATCACAGGGAGATTGACCTCAGGCAGGAGACATTTTGTGTCACTGTGAACAACTGAAATGAAGACACGATGGGGATGGCAAGAACTCACCAGCAGCAAAAGGCAAGGAGAAGAAAACTGATGAATACCTGCTTTGCCATTGGCAGTGATTGGTCCTCTAATGAATGAATTCACTGAAGAACCTGCACTGTGGCATATTTTGAGACCCTATAAGAGGCAACATTAACTGATGATAAACTTAAATACCAGTCAAGTTATGAGAAGTATTTTCCCACTGATTTACAACAGTCTGGGATCCAATTAGAGAGTTCTTCTGCCAACTAGTGCCTTGTGAGGTTCATATGCTGCCTCACAATGGCTTATGGGGACACAGTCTGAATTACCTCTGATACTTGAGTTTTGGCACAGTAATTTTTACTACCTTTTACTGCAGAGATGTGGAAGCAAGAAAAAAGTAAAATGTTCACAGCATGCATACCTGTTCATACCTGAAGAAAGTAAACAATTCTGTTACTGTACTTCCCTGCTCAGGTGCTGTGTCCCACATGAGCCTTAGTCTGGAGGACTCACTATTCTCTTTATTTCCCAATCAATATTCCTGGCTGAACTATCTTCTTAAAGATACACTTCAGTCTCCACTCCAACTAAAAGGCACATCCTTGTCAAGAATCACAATTTCTTCCCATTTGAGGTTTCTGGGTTTCTGCGGCTGCCATGAAAGGAAAAGGTATTCATCAAAAAAAAAAAAATTCCTTCCCTCCCTGCATGGTGTCAAGTGTGCCCTAGATATGCCTTGCAAAAAAATCAGGTCACTCTGCTTTTAGTTCTATAGTACTGGGTTGGAAAGCTCCGGAGAAGGCATGATTGTACACTTCCTAAGAGCTCAAGACTCCTCTTTCTATCAGTGGTCTCAGCTTCCCCTTCCAGAACATGCCAATGGCTGAATGTCCTGGATCAAGGAGGAACAGAAACTACAAAAAATCTGGGAGTTATAGCATCCAAGACAATTTTCTATTTCATGTGTTCCCTTCATGTCAGACACTGTCCATGCATTTTGCCTGGGCGCCCTCTTGATCCTTAAGAAGTCTTTCTGCACGTAAAACTTAAATGTAGTCAAGCAAGTGCCCCTTGTGGGGAGCTCCAGATCAAAAATTTCAACGAGAACTGATAGAAAGCTTTTATGTCCACAGACTTCTCCCCAGACTGATGAATGCTATTGACACTTCCCTCCAAACAGAATGTGCCTGCACTGGACTTAACCCTTCTATTCGGAGATCCTTCTCTACATCAGTTATTCTGCTTTGGCTTATCTGCTGGATTTACTACATTCCCTAGGAGACACGATGCCTCTTAGGTGGTTTTCCGGCAGATACATGCAAGAAATTTACCCTTACAGATTCTCTGCCTCAAATTGGGTGGCACAGTATCAGTAGTCTTAGTCTGCCCTCAGTATCTTCAAATGAGTTTGCAGCTTCTGACCAAGAATACGTGCTCACTTCTTCATTAGTGGGACAGCAGACACTTAGCAACATAAATGGTGCATCAAGCATTGGGATTTACTTCTTAAAGATGGATATCACTCAGAATGGGCTGTAACAATCTCTGAAGAGGCCAAGTGCCCTGTAGCAGCAATGAATAAGGAATAACCATGTAGTTGGACAGAGCTGCAAAACCAAAATACAAATTCATACAATGCTGAGGGAGGCCTATCTCTGGAATAGTGGTTTAAGCTCATCTTGAGATACGGGAATTAGGGCTTGCATAGAAGAGAAACTGCAATTTTTGTATATTACCCAACACTGTTCACTCATCCCTACAATCATCCAACATGCCCTAATTGCTTCAGTATGTTCCTGTAAACCAGAAACCGAGAGTGACTTGGTCAGAGACAAAGACACAGATCTAAGATGTACACAGAAGCAGTCGTCCGATAATGATGACCAGCTGTCACAGGCAGCAGAAACCTCCTGGCACTTGGCACCGGTGAATTTTCAAATACCCGCTGGTTGCTGCTACCCCATTAATTGTGGGCACTTTGCCCAGTCTACATTCCTGAACAGCTTTTTTCTTCTGTTCCCCTTCTCTCTTCCTCACAGACTTCTAACACAGTTAATAAAAAATTTATTGGGGCAATGAAATAAACACCCATTTGATTTGATCTGGGAGCCAAAGAGAGGAGTTTCTGCTGTTCAGGTGTAGACTCGAGAGTTTCTGTGATTGCTGTCAGAAATGTGCCCACCAAACCAATATGAATAGATAAATGGAGATGGAGAGGTGTTTGAGGGTGTTTTTTTGGAAGGTGGAAAGTTTGTTTGTTGGGTTTTTTTAAGGGAGTGGAAAGGGCTGGGACACCAGACCACAGTGTGACCTTGAACACGGGGAAAAAGAGGATTACATTGTGAAATCCATAGAAAGTAATGGACTTTGAAGCACCAGACACCTGGCAGCACCCAGCACTGATATGCAACAGGCACTGCAGCTCCTGAGAACTGCATGTGCAAGCCAATAAATACCTGGAGTTTCTTTTTTAAATCCTATATAATTTTGCCTTCAGGGAGAAGAAAGAAGAAGGTAAGAAGCACTTGGGTCTAACACTAGTGACATCTCAAAGGAGTTCAAGGACTAGAGAGATGGGGCAGCAGGAAATCTGGGAGAAAAATTAAGTACCCTGGAACACTTTGGGCTAGAATAGCAATACTCATCTTGTGAAAAAATTAGCCTGTCCCTCAGGCTGTACTGGGCTAGTGGCAGAAAGTGCAGACATCTTTTCAGGGGAGTCCCTTACTCTCTGGCTCAGTGGGAGAGAGCAGGCAGGAGTATCCAATCAAGGAGATTGCAACCTTTCACTGAGATAACTTGTATGAATTTATGTCAGGCTTACAGAAAGAGATTTGGAGGGGAATGCAGCTGCCCTTTGCAAGGACAGGTAAATATGTCAGGGATTATAACTGAAAGCATTGTCCAGTAAAGAACAGATTATAGACTAAAACAAAATGTATTGTTATACTATTTAATGTCACACAGTGCAGGCTGTGGCAAAAGGAACAGTCAAGACCTGTTAGTGCAGCTGAGAACACAGACTGTGGGTAATGACAGAGTCTCCAGAACTAGTTTTTTACTTGGTTTCATCTTTCCTGCATAGACATACAAGGTGGATCCATGCCACCAAATTTTAGACATTGAAAAGTTTGCTGTGTAAATCTAAATTAGTCATACTTGTAGTCCAAAGTAAAAGAGACTTCTGAGGGTGATCTTTTGCATTATCTCAAGGCAGACAGCAGAAAGAGGAAGATGCCACCTTCTCACAACAGACCACGGATGAGGGCCAGATGACTTGTTTAGATTTGTGTTAGCACCACTCAGACGTTTAAGATTAAGTGTGATGAATCTCAGCTGCAGTGCATCACTTCTGCTTGCAAGACTAAGTATTAATAAGCTTCTGGTAAGCCTTTAATTAATATCGGGATCTTTGTCTTCAGGGGGACAGGGAACTTGAGTTGCCAGGCTAGCTCAGGCCAGGGCCACAAGGATACTCTCTAGCAAGCAATGATAAATATCAGCTCTTATAGTGATTTTAAGCTCAAGATTTCGGTTTTGCTTGCTAGGCAGTGGCTTAGCTCGGGCTTGAGGCTTCAGCAGATGGAGAGAGAGGAGAATGAGCGACATGGACGTTCTGCAGAGATGGCTTTATTGAAGAGGTGTGCAAAGGGGTCAGCTCTCATTCTAAGGAGTGGGCTAAAATATGCCCCTTTTATAGGGTTTGAAAGGATCCAGATTTGACCAATGGTAAGGGTTAGAGTGACCTGGCCTATAGGGTTACGGGGATAGGCTATAGGGGAGGGGGTCAAGGAGTCAGGAAGTAAAGTTGCTGTCTCAATCCTATCATTCGATTCTCCATGGAGCTTTCCCCATGTCTGTGGAGACCGCTACAACTAAGTGTCCATACGGACAAGAGATGCAACGCCTTCAGAGAGTCGCACTTAAAATACCAAGTGACAGATGTTTACCTCTGGACTTTGGTTTTAGTCCTGTCTCTGATAGGGTCCCTGTGTAATTTATTTTGCAGAACCACACAACCCCCTGGATTTGTTAAAAAGAGATAACCTTTAATGACCTCGAATGGCAAAGCCTATACTGCCAATGTGGTTTGTTCTCTTTTGCTCCAGAGAGCAAGCCATAGTCTCTTGTTTTTGCTCCAGTCCTTTGGACTTCTATGGATACAACCATGAGATAACTCTCAGGTTCTTTCCCAGAATGAGCAAGTGCCTCCCCTCTCAGAGCAAGAGCAAGTATAGCTGATATGGACAGCAGACTCCAGACATGCAGATGATGCCAAGTTCAGCTTCCTCCACCAGTGGAAGTCCTCCAACACCAACCCCACAGACCCTGGGCTTTCAAATTCCTCCACACCTTCTTGTGCCACGGAACACACACTGGCATGCCAGCCTGTGTCCCAGCCCTTGCTTTATTTTAGGTACTTCTAACCAGAAAATATAGTAAACTAAGCAATAAACAACCAAAACAGAAGCATGTGTCAGGACACAGGGTCACCACAGGGAGCATGGAGGAGACCAGCCTTCCCCACCAGTCCCCAGTGTACTGGGGACATGTTCTGTTTATTCCAAAAGGTAGTGTCATCAAGCAGCACAAACACGAGCCAGTCTATGCCATCTAGCTTAGGGTCCAGGGCTTTCCCAGATACTTATCCACACAGGATGTACAGGCAAAACCAAGATGTCTACTTGAATTATGAAGGTGGTCCACAGGCTTTACACAGCTATAAATATTCTCCTGGAAACCAAATATGCCATGAATTATGTGTAATATATTCACAATTGTTAAAAACACAGTAGGGGAAGCAGTCACTGCCACTCTGTTAACACTCCCTTCAAACAGGATCATGAAGGGTGATATCCCTATGAATTTTGGTTCTTAACCTCGTTTTGTAGGTCAACAAGTGGATTAATCTTTCAGGTAAAATTGTGAATTGGGAGCTCTATGCAGTCATAATCCCTAAAATCATAGCTGGATTTGTAGAGTCAAGGTCATAAGGCTTCTACCTTGCACAGTCTCACAGTCTGTTCTGTAGCTATTTGAGGAGATTTATCATACTTATTCCCAAAGACTTTTTCCTTTTCTTCTTTTTGCATTCAAAACAGGAACATACCCAAAAAGTCACATTTCCATCAGTCTAACAAGGGGACAATCATTTTGAAGAGACTCTCCAGAATACAGCTGCTGCTGCAGCACCTGCGTGAGGGCCATGTGGAATTGAGGCTTAGGATCTTGCTTCTTGGCTTCTCTCCCTGCAAAAGGCTCCTTACTCTTTTACTTTGCCTGCCTACACTTAACACATTAATGGCATACTTGCTGTATACCAAGGCTGAGAGCTGATCTTCCCAGTTAAGAAAACCTGAGGAGATGTCCCAGACACCCTCTGACTCAGAGTACAGTTTACAGTTCTCTAGCCCTAACACAGAACATCTTCTGATGACATCTCTCTGGTCTCCTTGCTGGGAATTTTCTCAAAGCACCAGGCAGTGGTACCAGCCTCTCTCATGACCAAGCCAACCATGGCCAGATGCCCCAGGCCCACCATATCACCTGTGCCCTGTGCAGAGCTGAGTATCCACATGCCCAGACAGTGTGAAAGCAAACTCACTGGTCCTGCAGCCTGAGTGAGTACCTTACAAACTGAGGGCACCTAAAGATGAGATGCCATTAGGTTCAAATGACAGTCCTTTCTCCACACATTCAAAGGGAGTGTCTCCTTACCTTATTAAAGGCAAAATTTTCTTATACTGCCGATAGAGAAGACACAGAAAGGAATAAAGAAGATAATAAATAGGCTGCCAGAGGCCCAATTTACGCACCTCAAAATTAATGAATCATTCCAATTAAATTATTTGTCCTAAATTAAAACTTATCACCAAAATCCAATTCTCGTTTCATTAAAGAAGACCTCCCTAATATTATTTTTTTTTCTCCACAGATTTTTTTAAAGGTAACCTTCCTGGAATGGGGAAAAAAAAGCAGTTGTAGTCTACTTTTCTGTTTGAGAAACACCAAAAGTTTTATTTTTGAAGAACTGTTCCTCATTCTTATATGTGTCAACATAATAAAGACATTCCTAGCTGTTACGAAAGACTGTTGACGCACAAGACCATGCAATCAAATAATCAATGTAAGGGAAATCTGATGCATGAATATGGAGGGAAATTTGAAAACAGCATCACTGAAGCCTCAGTAGCCTCTGGCTTTTGGTATCAGAACTGAGAAAGCTCACAACCCTCATTTGGGGATTTCCAAAGGCCCTTTCAGGAAAAGGAGGCAGACAAATGATGGCATTCCCAATGCATTTTTGAGAAACAATGGGATCTTTCAGACTTGCATACACCACTATGACTTCTCAAGCAGGGCTTGGCTCCTGCTACCAGAGTGCTGTTCACTGATAGCCTGAGCCTGGTAGAGACCCAGAACTGCTAGCAAGAGTGGCCATGTGCTTATGCACCCTCAGACTGCTAACACCAACCTTTGTTCACTTCCCAGGAACAACCTTTTTCTTTCCTATTTTCTTCTGGAGATTAACAGTTTTTAACCTAATATTTGGTGTTGTTTTTTTTTTTTTTTTTTAAAAAGCACATTTTCCAAAGCTGTGGTTGGGTTCTGAGAAAGTGCTCTCTGTCTGAATAATCTGTAAATGGAAGCCACATGTCTAAGTATCTGTTTCCTTTTTGTCTATTTTGTTGCATGCACATTTGGCAAGTTATTTTTCCCCTCTAACTATCACATCTTGGGCTTTGTTAAATGAAACTGCTATTCTGTTATTTTCTTGGTGTTTTTCTTATTCCCAAGCAGCCAACTACTGACATTTTAGCAGCTATACAGGAAATGTGATATTAAGTAATTATTTTCTCAGAGTATTTCTTCACTTTCTGGTGAGTAGGGAGCTGGTACTGGGGTAGCAATTTCAATGTTTCTTAAGATAAAAACAAGAGCCGGAGCTCTTAAAAAACCATCAAAATCCAAACCCTGAAAACCTTTTACCTAATATGATTTATCATTCACTGTTTTTGTGGAAAGCAGTGGGAGGCTTATCCTACAAGGCACAGCCTGCACACACACTGAAAGGACAGACCACAGATCTGTTCAGGAGTGATGAGGGCCAGCACTGGATAGAGACAAATGGGAGGAGAACACAGTTACCGTGGGTCAGCTGGGGTCAAGCTGCACCATGCAGGCACAAGGATGTGCTACTGGGCACAGCACAGAGACCACGCACACTTGCTTTTCCACACTCTCATTTTAGAAACACCATCTCCTTATTCCCTTCTCCAAACGGATGATTTCCTTATTTCCATAATTAATTCATATTAAAGAATAAAATTGAAAGCATTTAAGGTAGGAAAGAAATGTGCTTCTTTCTATAAGACTTGATGTTGGTTTTGAACTGCTGGCTCAATTTAGGTTTATTTTACAATCTGTTTCTAGCCAATTCCAATTTCAAATGGAATCTTGGCTCCAACTGAGCAAAATTCCCTTTAATTTCAGTGGAATCTAGATTTTGGTCCAGGTTTTCATCCACTAACAAACAGCTATGATGACTGTAGACGGTAACATAGCAGCCAAAACCAAAGAACATGAGCTGGTGGACCCCAGTAATCTGGAATTTCTTCCCATGTAGAGTTTTGAGCATGGCAGATTTACAGCATTGACTCGACTGGAACAGATGAAATAAGAAAAACAGGCAAAAGGAACACACTGTTCCATGACTGCTGGAATTGCAAGGCCTGGGTTACCACAGCTGCGTGCCCTAGGTCCTGCTGCCTCCTTCCTTCAGACCTCTTGACTGGTTTAAGTCAGGGGGGCACCTGTAGACAGTAAAGCTACAGAAAAGGTTTGATCTGAGTCAGAGAAATATGGAATATGATTAACCTTAGCTATCACCCACATTGCAAGTAAAGAGACAAACTGACCCTGAAGTTTCTAACGGAGAATAGCTATATATCTATTCTCATTATTTTGGGTTAGAAATCCAAAGCTTCAGATCAGATCTTTTGAAAAATTTTCTTTTTTAAAAACAGATTTTTTCTAATTTTTAAGCTACTAAGTAGTTACAGGTCTGCCATGTAAAATTAGTAAGATATTTATTCCTGATTATACCAAAAATTCTTTTCTGCAGTGAAATCTCAAGAGGATGTGGCAAAAAAATATATTATTCACTCACTACTGATAAGACACTGGCCATCATGGAGGGAACAGGCAAGGGGAATCTATGATGTAGGACATGCAAGGGGACATACCTTGTTGTGGGCCAATTAGGTCAAATGTCAAGGCTCACAACAAGTCAAGGCAACTACTGTGCTACCACAGCCCTTTTTTTTAAGCAGTGGCAGCAGGAAGACACTTGGCTTTAAAATGGATTGATATGTGCACTCTCACAGCTAATGGTTATTTGTGCTCTCCCCAGGGTTAGCAGACTTGGTGGTGGGACTAAGTTCTTGATGTGTTAGGAGCTGAGAAAAAAATACTGTCCCTACTCCCCTCTCTTACAGTCCAAGCTAAGACTTGGGACTGCAGACTGAGCCCATCAGACTGAGAAATAACATGGCAAAACCTTTCGAAGCACTCTGTGAATCTAGAATCAGCTGATCAGACAAAATCACACAATATCAACTGATACCACTCTGAAGAGTCCACTCAAGCTAAGCTGATTTATATCACTAAGGACTTGGATTATCGTATCAAGAGCCTTCCTCCCAGCCACAGGAGAGTATTCCACGTATTTTGTGCTATACTTCTTTCTCCAAAATGAGTAAGCACTTTTATAAGTATTCCGTTTTTGTCTCCTGCCTGCACCTGCAAAGCCAGCACCAAAATATTTCCAGAAAAAGCTCCTGATTTATGCACTAAGAAGTGCTAAGCTCCAACCAGTATAACAGAGCCAAAGCCTAAGCTGCATCATAGCATTCCAACCTTGCCTGGAGATAAGAAAGCAGAAGAGGCGTCAGGACACCATGGGGATGCAATAAAAATACTAGATGGGGAGTGAAAGGAACTTCTTTGGTAACTTATAAAACACCAGGTGCCTTTTCCTGCAGTTTATGAGTCTGCCAAAACAAAGCAACACAGAAAACCTAGAAAAACTACCACCAATACTATTGTGCGCCTGACATTCTGGAATTACTTTTCTGGTAGAAATGTACGGTCCATGGTAATACCAAAAGTGGTGCAGCAAGATCTCAAATGCTTCAGCTGCCCAAGACTATTCCTTGCTCTCTCAGCTTATTTCCCCCACCAAACTGCTGTCATTTCCTTCCAAGTGTACTGGACTTCTTGCTTCCAGTTCCTCTAATAACCTGAATTTATCTCCTCCCTTCAATCTTTTTTTTTCTCCTCCCCCACCATTCCCAGTAAAATGATCTTTCTTCCTTCCTCCCAGAAAATTCATATTCCCATGTTATCTCATTATTCTTTGCAACAGCATGCCAAATACACTGTCAGTTTCCCATTGGCGCTATGTCCTGAAAAAGACAAAGTGGTCTGTGCTTGCTCTTACCTACTGCACGCTCCCTGGAATGAAAAACGCTACAGTGTTAGTGCTCAGAAAGATCCCTCCGATTTCTGGGCTCTGCGCCCACAAAGCAGGGAAGCCAACATTTCTCAGAAAATAGCATCTGACTCCAACATCCTTGCTGTCTAGCTAGCAAAGGAAAAATAGCTTCAGCTCTCTTCAAACTGCTCAGCTCCCAGCACTGGCCAAAGAGGTGGGAAGGCCAGGAACGCCGCGAGAAGATAGGCTCCCACCAACAAATCTGCTGAGCTCAAGACCAACCCCACTCCAGTCTCTCAGCAATCCACCACAAGCAATAACAGCCCCCAATGCTGTACTCTGGCAGGAATAAACACCCGTGAGGACTGACAGAAAGAGGTGTGGAAAGGCTAAAAGGATGCATGGCTCCAAAAGGACTGCTCTGACTGAGCTCCTGCCTACAGCCAGGGGAGAGACAATGACATTTCCACTGGTCAATCTGTATGATGAATTTTGGATGGCTACTTAAGGATGAACTGGATTGGGCCTGAGAAAAGTCTTGTCTCCTCACTTATGACAAAGGGAGTCCAAGACAGCCCACAGCAATAGTAACATCTAAATTTGGTCAGAAGAACCTAATTCTGTGTCAGGTGCCAAGCTGGTGACTGTCAGAAATTACCTCCACTTGATACCTGACTTCAGGCTCCTAGAAAACATAGTCTTGTGCCTTGCATCAGTTCTGCTTAGAAATCTTTCTCACAATCTCAAAGTCCAAAGCATTACCTTTCCCTGTTGCTGCCCTCAGAGATGAGGGAAAGTGCCAGGCCTATCACAGAACTACAGAGTTGCTTGGGTTTGAAAAGCCCTCTAATGTTGCCGAGTTAAGCCAGCACTGCCAAGCCCACCACTAAACCATGCGCCTAAGTGCCACATCTACACATCCTTCCAATTCCTCCAGGGATGGTGGATAACACCCTCCCACATCAGCCCTAGACCCAGCTCTAACCAAGGGCCTTGCTGGCAGAGCAGTTTGTGCTGGGGAAGCCAGACTGGCCCCAGCTGCCTGTCTGGGTAAAGGATCTCTCTGTGCTGTACCAGTCACCAGCACAAAGTCTAATTTCAGGAGAGTGGACTGAGAGAGGCTGCACAGCTAATCTACAAATAGAGTTAATAATAAACTATCTATAGTTGAATCCCAGCAACAACAAATGCATCTTTATATCATGTTAAAACAATGACCAGCGGCTCTGAATCTTTGCAAGAAAGGAGCACTACAAAGGCAATTCATAATGGAGAAAGGGTACACTCTGCACTTCTTTTCACACACTGATGCCTATCAGTTAGAAAGAAAACTGTAGGATTTGGCCTTAGCTGCTATGCACTTGACTTTGGGTGTGTGATTAGGGCTGGCCAGTAAACAAGCACTCCTCTTTGTGAACATTTGCTGCTGACATTTCCAAATTTGTTTTTGTTTCGCCAAAATGACAAAGCTCTTAATCTTTTTTTTTTTTCATGAAATGAGCATTAAACGAAGGGAGAGCCCACAATCTTTAGAATCAATAACCAGGAATCACAAGACATTATTGAGTCTGCAGGAATCCCAAGCTGAGAGTGAAAATGTGAATGTGCAGCTCTTCATATCTCAGCTGAGTATAGTTAGGTTTTAAATGGGCTGTGGTAATGCTATACCTTTTTGCCTTCATAAGTTTGACCAAAAAAAGCACCTCAGACCTGTAAAACCTTCCTGATTAAATTTTAATCAAATTCAAAAACAATGGAATGTTTTTGTTTCACTGAAAAGTTACAACTACTGCCATTCACAATGATGCCTGTACGTAAAGGTTTTGGACAGGAACAATTTGCTTCCTCCTAGTAGAGTTACTTCTCCAGATTGACTTAGATAGGCCTAGGTCTTTACTGCAGAAATTTTTAAACCTCATGCATGCCAAGATCTCTGTGCCCTTGCACCTGTCATCCTGATAAGACAAGTAAGGACCATAGGAATTTCTCCACTGTTATCTAATGCCTGAGAAGGGCTTGAAGATATTGTGCTAAAAGAACAAGAACTCCTCAAGGTAATGCTGGGAAAGGGGCAGCCATTATGTCCCTGTTATGACTCGATTCTCCTGGAACAAGTCACTCAGCATACTGGAACAAATGATTAAACATCCCATTTATAAGCACCGAGAGGATAATAATGAAGTAAAGGGGAAAAAAAAGCAATGTACTTTTGGCAAACACATATCATGCCACCCAGGCCTCATTTCCCCTTTTTTGTATGATAGCTGGCATAATAGATAATGGAAAAGCAATATTTGTGATTATGTGATATATCTTGACTTCAGAAGACCTGGCAGTCTTCAACAAGCTAAGAGAACACGGTGGATGTTAAGTCTCCATCAGGATGCTTCAAAGAGCTGCAATCAACAGATCGCTCTCCACCAGGGATAGAAGGTTTAGTGGGCTGCTGCCACAGTCTGCTTTTGTGTCCTGATCTCTTCAATACTTTAATTAACACCTTCATGATGGAACAGAAACAAGGCACCTGACTTTTATTGATGACATTACACTGGGGGCAGCTGCAAGTGCTTTGGAGCCCAGGATAGTAAGGAAACTGAAGTGGTCTCCATGGAGAGACCAACCAGATGGCATCCAACAGCAGAGAGCACAAAGCAGTATTCTCAGGAAGGGGGGAAAACAATTAATGTTCAAATACAAAAGTGAAGAATGAGCTGCACACCAGTAAGAGAGGATTATAAAGGCAGAAAGACTAAACTAGTGAAAGCAGTGAGGCACTCATATAAAAAGGTAAATCTCATTTCATTCTGGGGTTAGGTAAGTGAAGTGTGATATGCAAAACATGGCTGGCACTTGTATCTGCATGACTGAATCCTGAACTGGAACTCCTGTTTTGGTTTTGGACAGTACATTTAAAGAAAACATGTAGACAAATCAGAGCAGTGAAATATATATGCCACAGGGGTTGAAAAAATATGACCTCTGGAAAGCAGTGAGCCTATTAAGCTGCACTAGAGATCTCTGAGACAGAAATTTAGGGGCTTCAGGCAGATAAAAGGTAGTTTTGAGGAAGAGGAGAAATAACCACTATGTGTCTTGGAAGGCCCAGAAATAATAAAAAAATCAGTTTGGATCATATGTTAATAAAAGCTTTCCAAATGTAAGGAGAGTGAAATAATGGACATGCACCAGCTACACAGGCACATCTTCAAAAAATACATGTATAGGGCAGCAACTGTAGAGCTGATCTTGTCTCACTGCATGGGGAAGGACCAGACCATCCATGCAGGTCCTTTCAAGTGTTTACTCTTTTGATTACATACCAGCAGAAATAACTGGGGTAGTAAACAGAAAGCTTTGCAACTGGCCATTATACCCAAATTGAAGCAGCACAAAATGCTGTGAGTGAGGTGGTGGCTCAGGGCAGTCTCTTGGTGCACTCACCCCAGGGGAGAGAGCACCTGGTAGCAACTGAGCTGGGCAGAGACAACCACTTCCAGTCTAGAGGACTGCAAGGAGTGCTGCCCACCTGGGTGAGAAAGACGGGAGAGATGGCCACAGCTGTACTAATGAATATTTTGGCAGTGAATGCCTACTTCTACTAGCAGAGAAGCTTTATGTTTACTAGCTTTATTTTTCAAAAGATGGAAAGACTTATGAGGACAACTTTTTCCACTTTTAGCTCCATGAAGTTCACGAAGTTCTGATTTTTTTTTAAGTGTCATTTCATTATGCCCCTTTTAGACCTCTGCAATATGCCCAGTTGAGAAGGATCTTCAATCCCAGTTGAGAGGGACCTTATCCATGGACCTACACACTTAAGAGAGGAAAGGAATAGACCAAGTAGGGTGTTTTTGCAGAAATTGTTGCTGGCAAAGTAAAACTGGTTCTTCCCATGTGAATACTAAAGGACTTGGGCATATACATTAGAGAGGTGATGTCCCTTTTTCTGTGATATACTTCTGCAGCTCTGTCCAGCAGAGTTCACCAAGCAGAGCTCACCTCAGGGAAAGCTGATTTTCTCAAGGCTGGAAAGGGCCTGGTCCTAGAATGCAACTCCATTAGACTACAGTGATCTAAGCACAGAAAACATTCAGGATACAGTGAAGACTGACTACTTCAGCTGCCATTGTGGACATGGAGTGGTCTTCAGTTTTCAGGGCTCCAATAGCACTCCAGGATCTGCCTACCCACTTATTAGTCTCTGATGTAACTATCCCATTTGTGTCTAGGGGTAAGAGAAGTTGTGCTTTTACAGGGGCTAGACAGATGAGGGAGTTGAACTGAGAGAGACTAAGGATTTGTCTTTGGTAGTGGGATGCAGAAATATCTGTGACAACCCTGAGTGAGAGGAATAGGATGCCTGGCATGGCCCTAAACCAACCCATTGTCTCCAGGGCAGGAGCAGCTGTCATTGCAGTATCTTTCACTGGCAAATCCAGGCGTCAACCATGTGCTCAAAGGTAGCAATGAGTCTCTGATCCTGGTTTGCTTTTGTTTCCCTGAGCTTGTTCAAAGGAGACCACTGACCATCATTCCAGAAATTCTCCTCCCAGATTACCAGGGAGGAGACCAGTTAACTACTTTGTCATTTAAAATTTCAGGAGTTGTATTTTCTTTTACTGATTTATTTTTACATTTGGGATGGCCAGAGCTTCAAATAGCCTATGTTTTGAAATGTATGAATACAAAAACAAAAGAAGCAAATAAACTGCATAAAATAAATAAAACTAAATAGTTTAGTATGACTCAATATCCAAACTCCTTTAATTAGCACTAGTAGCAGACTATTTTTCAGGCTAACAACCTGCAAATCTTGGAAAAATAGCAATCAATATAAGAAAATAATACTCTGAGACTACAGGGATTATTTTCTAACATACATTATTTGTACTGAATTAGTTTTACTAGTTAAGATTATTTTTAAAACATGTTTAAAATGAGACTAAGTCTTCCAAATTGGAAAGGATTTTGTATTTATATTTTCCTTCACTTTTTTTTTCCAGATTAAATTTAGTTTTAAAAAATTAAAGCTATGAGTTTTATCTAATTACAGGATTATACAGTAAGCATAATATCACAATGGGTCTTTTATGAAATCTGTGGCAGGTGTTAGAACAAAGATTACCCACAGATACCTTATTTACAAGCATTTAGAATTTAGGAGTGTCAAAACCTAAATTTTCTTATTCTCAGAAAGGTGGCAGTACTTCAGAGCCACATACCCACGTATTTAAGTGAAAGCTAAGCTAGAGAACTCAATTTTGCTGCTTAGGCCCATATCTAATAGGCACAAATAAAATTAATAATACATATGCACGGCTCTAGAATTCATTTGTCCTTATATTTTTCTTGACAGGTAAATGGAAATTGTGTGCTGTGAGATTTCACCAGTAATAAACCACCTACAGAGCGCTGACTCTGCTCTGCTGTAGTGAGCAGCAAGGCAGGGTACACCTCCAGGGCTGGGGAATGCATCTCATGCAGCAAGCAGTCAGCCAGGCCAGGAGAGCTGCTCTGTGTGTGGGTGTGGGCCACTCTTTGTGCTGCTGGGGGAGGATTCTGGGCAAGAAAAGCAACCAGGAGCCTTCTGGCTCACTACACCTGTGTGTAAAGCATCACTTCTGACCACATGCCCAGACTTTGTCACCTTGCAGATAAACACTTAGGATGCTACTTAGTCCCCCCAGTTTGCCAAGTAGTACCAGCAAGAGGAAAAGTCCTTTCCTGCATGCATCTATAATCAGAGCTATTCAAAAACTTGTTGGGGGAAATGAACTCTGCAGCCTTATGGGTTACTACACAAATCAGAAGAAATAACAAATTCCTGGCTGAAGGATAATATAGAAGTTGAACATATCTGTAATATGTATCAAACACATTCATAAATATCTATCAACTAAGCTGCTCTGTAAATATTTTAGGTAAATAGGCAGATAGACAAAATGGCATGAAGATTTAAAGCAAAACTAAACAAAACTGGGTAAACTCACTTGTTTTGTGTTCTGGTCTGGACAGGATGGAACAAGAATAAACTCATTAATGACCTTACCAATAACTGGTGAACTTTTTAATTTGCTTATTCTCTGTTATACCATAAATGCAGGCAGAGAGATAAGACAATACTGGTTTGCCAAGTTTCCTGTTCCTTATAACACACACAGGAGAAGGGTAGCTAAAAAAGGAAAGGGCAACATAAGGTACGTAGCAGGTCCCTCAGGTACCAGGTTTCACACATGCCTAGTGATGGTGCACCCTGAAAACCAATGACTTAGCTTGGAAAAACTCACAGGAAAATTAATTCCTTAGCCTGGCAAAGAGCTGACTATGGAAGGCCAAAAAACATAGCACAGTAGCTTGTTGACACAAGAAAAAAGAAAAGAAACCTGAGGAAGAAGGAGGTGAAGAAACCAGAGGGCTGGCTCTCTGGAAAGAGATAAGGCACAATGTTCTGAAAAGTGTCATTATAAACAAATGCTTTCCCATCAGTGCCAAACAACCAGAGCCAGAAGCCAGGTTTGCATTGTATTAGAATATGGCTTGGTGTCACTGGTGTCCCCTGCTCTGTCACCACTTTTAAAAGGACAAACTGACAGCAGAGTAAAACCATGCTATGCCACAGTGGAAGGGAGGAGTTCAGCTGGCTCCTGTGTAAACATAAGGGACAGACAGGCTACTGACTCTCGAGTTTGTCTTTGAAAAATAAAGCTCCCTCCTCTCACTGTGTCTTTTGCTCTTTGCTCTCCTATCAGGCACGCTGCTTACCTTGTACAATCAAGTAAACCTGGGAAGTCTTGGGATGATGCTGTGTCTGCACTGAACATGTGTAGGACCCCTCATCATAGACATCCACTTTCTGGATCCGCAGGCTGTATTCCAGGGGGTTTCTCTTCTCCAGCTCTACTCGAGGGTCCAGGGACCACTTGTCCTCTCCAGCAAAAATGATGCCGGAACGATTTAACCAGGCCACCTTGGAGCTTCTGTCTTCTACATAACACCTGCAGAGGATGAGACAGATAAGGGGGAGATTAACAACCCTCTCCATCATCTCCCTTTTGTTCCTCTTCTTTGCTGCTTTGCTGAGAAACTTCACACCACACTCCTGCCTTGCCAGTAAACCATAGAATCTTCTCATTATTATTGTCCCATGGACAAGTACTTAACAATTTAACTCTGCTGAAGAATTTCAGGAATCTTTGGTTCATAAACCCATGGGATTTGGGGAAGACATGTCTCTTGCTCTCTCTTCCTTTTGCCTATGGCCTACATATGCACCAAAAATTAATTTGGAAGGCCACAAGAGATCCTGATCACCAAATACTTTCCAACCCTGCCAGTGAGAGAGGTTGGAAGTAGCTCTTCCCATGCTTCTTCTTCACCTTCAAAAAGTTGGATATACAATAGATAAACGCCCAGACCCCTTCCAGCCTGGAGAGCAAAGGTTCAGAGCTCCACCTTTGTCAGCTCAGGGCACAGTTCCTCCATCCCTCAGCTTCAGCAGCACTAGTGCAGGAAACTATAGAGTATCTCCCATCTACATACTTCTGACAAAAAATAAATTTCGTGGAATTATTTCATTGTTCAAACATCACCCTCCTAACACATACACACACACTTGCATCAGCAAGCACAACTGCTTGTTTGTGCAGGCAAGTGCAGATTTCAGGCTGAAAATGAGAGGCTGTGGGAGTGTGACTGTCATCCCTGTGACATAGCCAGCATGTCTCTTTAACATCTCAGGTGGACAGAAGAGGAGGAATGACAGCTAGGGGTGGCAAGCAGAGGAGTAGCAGGAGGACCAAAACTGCCAGGGCCCTGAGTGCCACCTTCTAAAGTCAGAAGACAAACGAACTCCATTGCAACTGTAACTTGACAAGTATTTTGTTTCTTGACAGAGAGCAGAGTAGGTGCTGTGAAGACAAATGCATTTTTGGCAAAGACACCTGCTCTGTACCACTTCCCACCACCAGAAGGAGACTTGCACAGAAAAGACGAGGAGCTGCCACTGAGGAGACACGTCCTGCTCACTCTCAGCTGCATCTCATTCAAGAGGACCAGGGCTGAAGAAGACAGGCAGACATAACTCCTCTTTCACCCTGGCAGCTGCACCCCCAGGGCCGGGCTCAGACAGGCTGAGAGCAGGTTTGCCCTGCTGCAGCTCACATCACATTAGCTCTGCAGATGAACAGGGAACCTCAGTCTCCAGAGCTGTTGCTCCTTCACCTCTCAAGAGCTCTGTCCACAGTGTCCCAGCATCCAAATAACCCAGTACCTCTTGCCACTGCTATTACAGAATCATGGAATAGGTAAAGTTGGAAGGGACCACGGTGAGGTTGTATGGTCAAACCTCCCTGCTCGAGCAGGGTCTTCCTAGGTCACACTGCACAGGATTGTGCCCTCTTCACTATTCATGCAGATGTTGTATTTGAAGGAAGAAAGAAAGAGGATAATGATTATTGCTTCAAGATAAGACAAATATTTGACAGTAGGCTTTCATACAGCCTTTTAGCATGGGTCAGACATTTTCCAAGTTCCTCTATTTGAATGCATTTCATTCAAGGCTGCTGCAGCTGCCTTCCCTTGTGATGTGACCCCACCATTATGGCCGGCACCTCACACCCACTCCCTTTTGGCAAGCCCATGGATGCTGTCCAAGCTGTTCTGGGGTTACTTGTGGGCAGGAGGAAAGCCAAGCTGCGTGGGCATCCATGGGAGCCATGCCATGCTGCTAGCCAAGCTGTAAGCATCTCTGTCTGATCTGACAAACAGAGAGCAGCCCAATAGATTCCTGTCTTTTACTGACAATGTCCAGACAAGGAAGGGGAGTGAGAATTTGGCCCTCAGGCCAGAGCCCACCCTCCTGGCCAGGCAGGCACTTGCCCCCAAGGTGAACTCTCAGGTGTGATCTGAGTTGTTTTCAAAAAGCTACTCTTTGTCAAAAAGAAGGATGCAGGGGAATCTGTGAGCAGTCACTTACAGGCAGAAACCAGCACCACTACAATGAGGCATGGCTCCAGTTCCATTGGTCACTCCAGGCAGTAATCACCAGTGATGGGAGGTGAAAGCCACGACCCACGGAGCACAGTGTGCTCCAGGGCTGAGGGCAGTGGCCCTGTAGGAACACCCAGACTGTCTCCAGAGCTGGCTGCCTTAGGGTCAAGAGCCCTCTTGCAAATGCAGGAGTTGTAACAGCACCAAAAATCAGGGGTCAGGTATTTTCGTAGTGAAAAGCTAAGCAGATTAACAGTGGAAACTGAAGTCAGTGGGAGCTGAAGTTTCCCAGTCACTTCTGAAAATCCCCCTGAACAGTTATCAGTGCTGCTGGACTCCAGCAGATCCATGGCACCCCACCATCCCCACCAGGCTGCTCTCCCATCCCCACCAGGCTACAGCGAGCACTCAGCAGCTCTGCCCTGCCCCTGATGATTATAACTCTCTGGGGTAGCAAATATGACCCTGTGTGGTGTCTTGTCAATGACAGTTCAGTGGTGTGGTCAGCACAAAGCATTGTGCTTTTGCTCCTGTGGGTAGGCTTCAACCAGAGACCCTCCCTCCTCTCCCTGGAAGAGAAAATGTGTCCTAACCTGTCTTACATGCATCCAGGTCAGCCCTAGGACAGTGATCAATAGCTACAGTCAGGCAACCTTGCAACTGGCCCTGAAACAAGTTAGCAGGTGCTACCAAAATAAGGAAAGGAAAGAGGACAAAGAAAAGAGGAAAATGGGAGGAGTGAGTGAAATGGATTTGAGCCCTCTATTCACCATACCTGCTCCTCTCAAGCTGTCAGGGAAAATCAATGTACAAATGTGGAAATTCCAAGTCCTGGCATGCTCTGAACATGCATTCATGTGGATGATGCATCTCAGTATGTCTGTCTGCACACACACACACACCCCCTTCTTAGTCTGCCAGAGATGCCACCCAGCTCAATGGATCACGCTTTAATAAGGATTTATGGTGATGATTTTCACAGTGTAATAAGTGCTAATTCAATACTAATAGAATATTAAATGGCATGTTAACTGACATTTTAACTGCAAAGCAATAGGAGCGTGGCATCAGCCAGATATCAATGGACTCTTATCGTTCACTAATAATCAATAATCAAGTTCACAGAGACAGTCAAACGCTTTTCATTAGACTTATTGGAAGCATTACCATCAGCCTCGGTGAAAGCTAATAAACAGTTTGTGATCCATGCATTATTCTTTTCCTTATGGTTGCAGGTTTGATTTCTTGACATCTCTGATGTGGCTAACAAGAGGACCAGTGAATGGTGATAGGCACGACTTGCATGATCACTGTAAGAACCTGGGAACTGTTGATCTTGCACCATTTCAAACCAGAGACACGGAAGGACAAAAGAAAGATTTTGCTGCCATGCCCCATTAGTCCTCCTTGCCTCCTTGTAAACAAACACAGCCAAGTTTGGCACCTGAAGTTTTTTAGAAACAGTTGGATGTGGAGAAAGAAACCCGGTCATCCCTGCACTCCTCCCCCATTCTCATTTTTCCTACATGCAAATGCAGACAATGGGGCTGAGCTGTGCTGCAGGAGGGAGGGGATGGGGCAATGCTTTTCTGCAGGAGAATGATTTTGAACCTTCAGCAGTAACCACTGCATTGGATGGGATAGAGGGCTGCCCACCATCATTCCTGGTCCCTGGATTTCATGACGGGCTGGGACATCTGGCAGCATGCAGGCAGGGGGAGGGCAGGAGCAAGTTCTGCTGCTTGTCCTCCCTCCTCCATCCCCTGCTGGTCTAACAGGCAGCGCTGGGCCAAAGCAGCGCTCCTGCAAACCTGCCCCTGTAAGCTCCGAGGAACACTCCATCTGGAGACAGACACATTTTTTCCCCCCTTCTTCGAAGTATTTGGGCTTGTTCCTATTGATGGGTGAGAGAGCGAGTGAAGAAAAGGCGAGTGAGGCTTGGGCACTCACATCTCCTCTCCCGGCCACGCAAGCCCGGAGGTTTCAGCGCCCGTTCTGCCTCACTCAGGCCCCGGCGCTTGGAGCACCGTGACTCCCGCTCCTCCTGCGGCGGCGGCAGCGCCGCTCCGCGCATTGATTTCCCAGGGTGTTGCTGTAACACTCATCGCAGTTTATGTTGTGCCTGTCACTCCAGCAGCTCTCGGCCCTAAGCTTTCCGCCCTCTGTCTCCCACGGCGAACAGACGGCCCGGCTGCTGAGAGGCGGCGTTTGCCTGGGCCCGCCGCGGCCCCCGGGGGCCGCGGCCAGCCGCTGCCGGGCTGGGCCGCACGGGCTGAGGGGGGCGTGCGGCAGAGCCGGGATCTCAGCAAGGGCCTTCCCATTCTTCCCATTCTGCCCCAAAGAAAGCAGCACAGCAGCTACGGCCGAGGCTGCGGAGATGGACTGGGGGTATTTCATCCCTTCGGGAAGGGATGGATGATATTTACAGCCTGGAGTGATGAAAGAAGCCCTTCAGGGCCTGGTGAAGCTGCTGTTTAAATGATTGCTTTAACATGGAGATTTTACAGCATTATCAATGATGTATTGGGTTGCACTGAAGCTGGGATAATTATTTGGGGTTTTTAAATTGCTGTTGTAATTCCAACTTTTTAAAAAAAAAATTTTTATAGCAGACCCAAACCCACAATTCTCTGCCAGAACCCCACTAGTGAGAAGAAGCAAGCTGCTAGGATTAATGAATGTTTTGCCAGCAAGCCACAGCTCTTACCTCATTTTGGGGAAAAAATAAATAAATAGTGAGTTTATGGACTGCATTTTCTGCCCTCTTTCTCCAAAGCATGTTGTGGTGACAGCTCTGTGCCACAATTCCCACACTCCTCTTTAATCATCTTTTCTCCATTAACCCTTTGATCATCTCTTCTGTAAGACAATCTCTGTGCATCAGGCCAAAACTCAGCAGCCTGCTGCACACACAATTAAGCACCCAAACCCCACCCCTCTGCACTCGCTGAGAGACCTGCTGCCCTTTTGCCAGAAGATGCCACAACCCGCCCTGCATCAGATCTCCTGCCTTTGCCTCAGTTCTGTGATGAGCCTGCTCTAATCTTCTCACTTCACACATGCTCTTACAAGATCCAGCTAACAACTTCCCCCACTGCCCTCTACCCCCAGCAGCAAAATGGCAAGAGGGAAAAGAGAGAGGGATCAAACACGGCTCATTTGGCACAAAACAACGTCAGCTCCTGGCTGCCAGCTCCAAACATGCAAGACAAATTCTCTGTTGTGTTGCAAAATATGATCCTGGAAAGTTAATGCAGTGGTTAAACACAGCCTTGCTCCCAGCCTGGGGAGAAAAGTTCAAGAGCAAATCATGCTTGTGCTGCTTCATCTTGTCTCATCAAGCTCTTCAGTCCTTTCCTTCCTGGCAAGCAAGGACTCGGACACAGCCATGGTGGCAGCGAGGGTCTGGATTGTCCGCTACGCCCCAGCAGGGGTATGGGCAGCAAGGGCTAAGGAGAGACCACAGCCATGCCAGCCCTGACCTCCCAGGCAGGCTTTTCAGGGGAGAGTCCAGCCAGGCTCCACTGCAGTGCTGGATCCTGCCAACATCTCAAGAGCAATGCAGCGCTGCTACTGCAGTCCCCACCAGAGGAGTACAGAGTCTGGAGGAGCAACATGGGAGCTGTTGGCCCTGGGTGGTTCCCACTGCTCTGGATCAGGAGATGCTACAGAAGACACCCATAGCTGAATGTATTTCCACCTCTGTGAAGGCAAGGCTCTTAAGTGGATAGCACTACCATGGGAGATCATATCAACTGAGCATCTGAAACCTCCTTTCAGCCAAGCACCAAAAGCCTCATTTTGCTGAATTTGAATGCACATGGGCATCAGTTGTTGCTCAAAATTCTCCCTACTGCCACTGCTGTTCTCTTTCCCCAGCCTAGTACAGCTGCTGCTCCTCTCCTTATGTGCCATGATACACAGCAGGGTCACTGTTTGAGAGTGAAAGCTGTGCCACAGCAGGATGGATTTCCAAAATGTGGCATAAATAGCTCCTGAGTAACCACTGCCAGCATGACAACATAGGCCCTCGGAGGGATTTAGAAAAGTACTGCTTAAACCCAGTCCTGTGCTGGAAAACTGGCAGGAGGGAAGATCTGCTGCATCTGTTCAGCCCATGCCTTCTCTCAGCTGTATTATGCTGTGACCTTGGTCGTCGCACCTGTCTGCAGCTCCCTGGGTATTTCAGCACTCAGGTGACAATTTTTGGCCACCCACCTATTGGGAGGGCGCATGGCTGATAAGATGCCTGCACTTCTGTTCATCCTCTTTAGTAAACTGCCACTTTAGGAGTGTGAGGCTAGGATGGGCTTACCAGGGCAGAGGTTGGGCTTACCCCAACCTCTGCCAGCACAGCCAGCTCTACTTTATCATCTTTTTCAGAGATGTACCTCATTCCTACTTTAGCCTAGTGTGTTTGGTGGAGGCATATCCTCCCCCTGCTTTGCAGGTCAGACTGCTCAAAGTCTTTCTGTTCTGCTGATTAAAACCTTTTTTTTTTTTTCTCTAAGTCTAGATTTATTCATACCTGGCTTATATCCACTTCCTCTCATGCCAACACCATCTTTTAGCTTAAAGAGCTCTTCTCTCTCCTGGGTGTTTATCTTTCACTGTGTTCAGAGAGAGCAATCATATTCCCTCTCAGCCTTCATTTTGCTGGATTCAACAAGCCAAACTCTCCTGGTTTCTTCTTGTATGATAGATCCTCCATTGCCCTAAACATCCCAGTAGCCCCTCTCAGCACCTGCTCCAGCCTGAATTTCTCTTTCGTGACCAGAATTTGTACCCAGTTTTCTAGAAGAGGAGTCCCCAGTGCCTTGTAGAGAAACATTTCTGTCTGACTGTCTCTCCCATCAACTCTTTCTAATGAAATAAAAAAAAGAATTGCAACCAGAAAATATGAGCATCAGTGCAGAACTGCTCATGTGCTGTAAACATCCTTGTCTCTCGGTCCATGTGGTACACATGGAAAATGAAACCCAAGGGAATTTACAAAAAATAAACTGGCCTAAAAAGACAGCTAGCTGCCCTGGCTCGCACTAGCAGACACACAGCTGGTCTCACATGGGTTTTCTTTCTGTTAAAATGACTGTTTAAAAGCAGAGGTTCCTGTTTGTGT
>NW_005054320.1:3681892-3733137 GCF_000277835.1 Geospiza fortis
TAGGGAAAAAACACAAACTCACAACAGAAATCAAGCCCAAAATACAGTGATTTTTATGCCAGGACTCTCAAAGGGTGGATGCAACTATATCAGAGTAAGAGAACTTATACTGGCATGATTTATTGCTCTTCCCATCTGTTGGGGATTGGTATACCTGCATAAACAACTTCAGTCCACATCCACTCCAGCAGAAGAACCTTCTTAAAAATACCAATATGACCTGCTATGAGCTGCTATGAGCTTAACTCCGTCCCAGCCATATCCCAGCACAGTTTAAGATTTCAAAATACAGAAAAACCTCAGAGCGAGACCCACCACTACAGTACCATCTCTTCTTATAATCCACCATGCCCAGGAAATGGCTTCCATTTCTTTACAGCATAGTCAGAGTCAGGAAATGCTTGGATGGGTCTTTTCCCATTCCAAGGCATGTTTCTAGAATGACTGACTCCAGTCCCAGGCCTCCTGCCAGAGGAGACTTGCTCCCTACGTGTGCTCAGGGGGATGACCTGCTCTCTGGCTGACGCTTGCAGAAATGCCAAATGCTATGACAGCTTGCATCAGGGTCTTGCACTGAAATCAGTCAGGAGGTTCAGGCTGCTGAGGAAACAGACTCTGAGCTCCCTCTTTCCATTTTGGGTTAGCTGAGCACTTCCCCCTCTTCCTTTTCGATCCAGCCAGAAACCTGGCTCTGCTCTTGATCCAGAATCATTAGGCAATGCTCATCAGCTATTGATCACTTGGCCTTAGTGAAATAGCCACTAGGAATGTATGCCTTGGTCTGCTGTCCATAGCTTCCTGTAGCATCCCAGGGCTCCTGCACTATCAAAATGGCAGGGAAAAGCAGAGCTGATGAAGAATGGCAATGGGGAACATTGCCCAATGATTTGCCTTTGTGTTGCTCTGCACTTACACTAAGGATCATGTGCTTTTGTGATCACTAAGATGCACAGGCTGATATTTAAAAAGTATCTGGGGTCACTTAGGAACAGAAGTTCATCAAAAGACAATGATAATTAGTCCCTTATGTGAACTGGGTATTGGCTGTTATGCCAAATTTGTAAATAAACTGGAAACTAAACTTCTGACAGGCCTCTGCACCATTATGACTTTTTTCTATTTTGGGGATACACCAAAAATGAGAATAGGAACACTAATAAGGCACCCATACAGACTGTAAGTCCCTTTAGTTTCCTTCACAAACTTCAGCTGTAGAAATCACCTATTTCTTCTACCTGAACCCCCAGTGCCTTGTAGGTAATTTCTATGTGGTCACCACCAGGTAACTCCAGAAAAGCTAATCCATTTTTTTCCCTTGAATTTCTTCTAGTAAAAAATAATAATAACGAAAATGCCACAAAAAGGAGAAAATGAGTTTCAGAGATGTGATCTCCTTCTCTGACAGGAGGGGAGGGAGGGTTTCTCTGGGAAGTCCACGTGACTCTGTATCTGGTAATTATCCAGCCACAGAGGGAAACTGAAACGTTCTGTGCTGTCGCAGAGAATGACAGCACCTGGAGCTCCAGCACCCAGATAAAAAGCAGAGAGACAATCAGGCAGATGGAGAAAGGCTATGCTACATCATGGGCTGGCAAGCAGAGGGAAGAGAAAAAATGGGGAAAGGCAAAAGCTGGCAAGAAACATTAAGGCAGCCGGCACAGCTACTGGGGAATGAGACTATGCCACAGATTAGCAATGCATGGGCACAAAGAAAGAAAGAGCATAAGGGCAGGTCAGGAGAGAGGGTGCACAAAAGGGACAGTGCAAACACAAGAGGGAATAGAGTGATGCTAGAGGGAGCTTCAAAGCATTTTGTGTGGTCCAGGGTTGCTTCCTCCCACCCCAGTCACAGGCTAAAAATGCAGGAGGTATCACCACAGGCTGTCACAAAACAAGGGGGAGGTTTGAAAATCAGCATCTCACAGCTGAAGAGAGATGTGGCACTGCAAATAACACCTTCCGGCTTGTGGATTTCAGTGGTTTGCTCGGGGAAGGGGACTACAAAGATTAAGATCCAAATAATTAAACCTGGAGCTTTGGAGCATCACCTCATGTATTTTGTATGGCAGAGAGGCAAGAGGGAGGTTCCCTCCCCAACTCTCCCTTTCACAGTTCCACACACCAAGACACATGTAAGCCTGCAAAACAGCCCACATGATTGCTGCCATGGCACCATGGCCTAGTTCCAAAAGCAAGGCACCTCAGGTGCCCTCCCACACAGCAACGTGACAGCGCCAGCTCTCGGGGCTCTCTGAAACAAGGGCTGTGCCCACAGAACTGGCAGCAGCCTCCAGTGGGTCAGGAGGAGCTGATGGCCAGAAACCATACACCACGTCTAGGAATGTTTCTGACATGAGAAAATACAGCCAAACAGACAACCAGGTCAGGGCCATCAGCTTGTCAGGGGCTAATGCTGGCCACCAGCCTCAACAGCTGTTGGGGTAAGTGACCAAAGTAGATCTGTAATGGCTGCGTATCTCCAAGGAAGCAAGAAAAGCTAAATGCTCAGATGTCCCCACCTGAACATTTGGGGAAGGAAATGGAAACAGTATCAAGGTCTGAGCCACACAGTCACACAGCCACACAGCAGCCAAGGTATTGGGCCACACAGTTCAGTGACCAACTCTCCTATGCCTAGTGACAGACATTACAAAGAAAGGTAGAACATTTCCTGAAATGACAATGTAAATCACCTTTTACATAATTTCATGATCTTTTCTATCCATAAAAACCTATAAATTTAGCACCAAGCTAATCACAGAATGGCTTGGGTTGGAAGGGATGTTAAAGATGATCTAGTTCCATGCTCCTGCCATGAGCAGGGACAGCTGTTATCAGACAAGGTTGTTAAAAGCCACATCAGCCTGATTTTGAACGCTGCCAGTCAGGGATGGGGCATGCACTGCTTCTGCTTCTATAGGTAACCTGTTCCAGTGTCTTGCTACCCTCAAAGTAAAGAATGTCTGCCTAATATCTAACCTAAATTTAGCCTCTGTGTAAATTAGCTTCCACTCTGAGTGACAGCTTGCAATCCACCTTGTAAGTTTGTACGCTGGCTTTCTTATCCCCAGGCATTTCTCAACCCCCTGCCCCCTTTTTCTTTTTTTAAACTCATTAACATCTTCATCTTGGTGATACTTTCTGGCTGAGAATTTAATCAGTTAACCATTAACTGGTACAAGTCTGTGAAAGAATGTCAGATTTAAATGTTGTGTGAAATTGGCAGGTGTCTCCTGTGTTTTGTACTATACAAAAGAGCTTCTTCCAGTACCTGAGGAGCATGCTACCTGAGACATAGTACTGCACTTTCTATTATCTGGATCCTAATGTTCATTTCATCTCAGACTGCCTCTTCTTCAGCAAGGGAAAGGGAATATCACATCTGAAGCATTAGTGCTTGTCCTGGGCAGGTGGGACAGGAGGATCCACACCAAGGAGAAATCAGTCTTGAAATCCTTTGGAGGCAGATCAGAGAGGGAATGGGAGCAACAGCAGGGAAAATAAATCTTAACTTTGCCTTCGTTTCTGAGGTCATGAGAGTATCACAGGTGTCCCAACCAAGCTATCATCCCCACTTCCAAGTGCTGCCCTCAGGTAGCCAGCAGCAGACTGTGAAGGGTGGTATTTCAAGATGAATGAGAAACTGGGTGCATCCTGTCTGCTCACTTCCAGCTACTGCATTTCAATGAAGGACACCTTCTTGATGTGCAAACACTCTAGTTATTATTTACAGCTGACCTTTTCCTTCTCCAGCTCCCGCTGCCGTGGCACCGCTGGTGGAGTTGGGGCTTGCAGAGATTGTGGAGATGATGTGTAGCGGAACATGTTCGATTCCCTGCCTGTGCCAGAGCTGTCATTAGTGCCACTGTGGATTGAGCTACACCCGTGCAAGCAACACTGGGAAATGTGAAGAAAAAAGCCTGATGTAGACAAAGCCTTTGAGGAGCTTAACCCCTCTTCCCCTTTTCCATCTCTCTCCCACTTGAAAGCAGAGAACAGCTTCTGAGCTAGACACATGCTCTCATTTCCATATCTAAAGCCAGTCCCGAAATACCATCGTGAAATAATGCTCTCAGAGAGAAGACCATGAAGCAGATTCCCTTTGAGAGACTCTGCTGCTCTTTTTTTAATTCCGTCCAAAAACAACAGCCACCAAATACCAAATGCACCTGGAGTGGAGCAGTCAATATTAGGCACCTTGTTTTCAGACAGATATGGGGGAATTGGAGGGAATTCAGAGGCGAGCAACAACAAAATTCATCAAGGGCTGGAAAGGGATCAGCATCTAAGGGAAGCTTAAAAACATTAAATATGTATAACTTGACTAAGAGAGGACTTAAAAGCGACATGTTGACAAGCTATACCTCTTTGAAAGCTGAAAGTACCGAGAGAAGAGAGGAATTATTTAGCAAGATGCACAGGGGTCTACGAAGGAGTAACAGGTCAGGAAAAAAAAAGAGAAAGTAGTCTGTTCAAACTTGAAGAAAAACTTCTTGTCATCTACAAGTGCTAGTCTTGTAAAAAGTCTCTCAAGGAAAGCAAGGAAGTGCCTATTCTTTGAGATGTTTGGAAAAAAAAGGGGCTGTGGACCAAAGGATCAGCCTCACAGGGGCTGCAGGGAGAGCAAACTACAGTGACCTGGTCTTACTACTTTTACCACCTTCCTCAGAGTTCAGCAATATGTCAGGAGAAGACAGCTCCTCTTACAAATTTCTTTTAGATGAAGCAATGTTTTTAGGCTTTTTCACTTCACATACAGCTAAATATCTCTTGCCAATACCTTAGACCTCTGTATATCACACTGGAGTTACCTGGCACAGGTTTGGATTTGTTTCCAAAACTGGATCTTCTAGAAAACATGCATGAAGAGGTTAAAAACTACTGATACAAACACTAACAGTCTCATTATTTCCAAAAGACATTGGCATATGGTTGTATTCCCAAATATGCTGTGAGTAAAGTTGTCCAGCACTTAAAAGTCACACATGAGATTTGACTTTTTTAAATGCTTAGCATTAAAATCTAAACCAGATTTGTCAAAATACTTTTGGGCCTACCAGCTGCCAAACTAACACACAAGGACCGAATCTTCAAAGCAGCATTTGGCACAGTGAGCTTTTTTACCAATATATCCAGTTTTCTTGCTGCCTAAAGTGAGATACTTTTGAAAATCCATCCCATGAGTGTTACAATCATTGCATAAAAGGCTGCAAACTTCAAACTCCCATGCTGTATTTATCCTGTGCCGAAGAACTCCTTTATGTGGAAACCACAGCAAACCTGTTACAGCAACCCAATGCCCAACTCCACTTTCTTTCCTTTGTTTAGAGCTTTGCTAAATTTTGCCTTTCCCTAATGCCTCACTTTTGTCCATCATCAGTTCTTGTGAAAGAAGGCATTTGAAAGAGTTACAGGGAAGGTAGAGAAGATGCTGTGAGGGAGAATTCCCAAGAGCTTTGATCTCAGCTTACCTTCATTCCCACATGCACAATATGCTTGCAGAGGAGGACATGTTTATGAATAAATAAATAGAGGAAAGGAGAAAGAGTAGAAAAAATTTTCAAGATACTCTGATGGCGTTTCTGCTGTTGACATGAAAGCCAGAAGCTTGTTTAAAACCTCATGGTCAGAAACAGAATGGGAAGAAGGTACAACTCCTTGAGAAAGGGGGAGGAATAATTCCCACAGCAAGATCTTCTTGCCATCCTACTAATCATACTAATATCTGGCACTCTTTTTCCTCCGAGACCCTTGCAGGGCTTTGTTTTGCAAGGCAATTCAGCATGTGCTGAACAGCACGCAGTGTTTTTATCAAAGGAAGTAAGCACCGTGGAACTAAAATTCTTACCTTTGTAGAGAAGTGTTGTGATGCATGTTTTATACACACAGGGAGCCAGTGGGGAAGGAAAGAAATAGGTTGTGCAAAGTCATACAATGAAACTATTTTATTTTCAAAACCAAAACATAACAGACCTGACCTGTCTTATACAAAACTTTGGTGCGTACTGGTTGCATGAGGATAGCAAGAGAGTGGTAGTGATGACTGCAAAATAGCCTTCACAAACCCAGATGTCACCTCCAGTATCTTAGCACTACTGCAAGAGACCATACTTTTCTGTATAATTGGGATCTGCCCAGGGATATACAACCACAGCAGAGAGGTCTGGCTGAAGCATAAGCTCCTCCCCATAGTTTGAAGGCAACTGGCTTGGGTCATTTGGGTCTGTGCTCTGGAGCCTGAACTCCAGCCTGGCTACTGACTGAAGGACAGGCATAACTACAGGGACTGCTCTGACAGCTTCTGCACCTCCTCACCCGCAGTCTTCTGGCCCTGGCAAAACAAGCTGCACAAATTGGCTGGAACCCTTTTCATTTCTTAGGGAAGACAATGCTGCTTAATCCTACTGGAAGCATTTACCCAGGGATATCTTATCTGGATCCACTGACATCCCTGCCTCTTCTCCCAAGAGCCTGCTGTGAAAGGAAACCTCTCCCCCATGCACAGCTTATCCGCAGTACAGATAAACCATTTCCCCATGGAGCTCCCTTCTGTACAGCTGTCTTACTGAGAGTTTCTTACACAGCAGGGTCTAAGGCTGTGCACTTGGGCTTTGGCTGGTCTGAGGCTGGGTTCCTATTTCTGCTCTTCTGACAGGTCACTTGCTCTAAATAATTTCCAGAATTCTGTACTGTACTGTATGGAGAGATGCCAAACTGTGGCTTCAGCTGGCATAAATCAAGGGCCAACAAGGCACCATTACAGTAAATGGGGAAGCCTAGATTTACACTAAATAAGGATCAGTCCTGCTTCCTTCTACCAGACTCCAAATGAATTCATTAAATACAGCACTTCAGTCTGCTCAGCTAAAAGTAGCTCCAGCTGGCAGGAGGTTTCACATCCAGGGAATGTTTTAAAGATAAGGATTTGCAGGCTGCCCTGAGTTTACACTTGGCTAAAGGTAGGCTCTCATCAGCCATGCAGAGTGGATGACATCATGCCCACCTGGTGTGTATCTGTGCATCCCAAGGTCTATGCACAGCGTGACATTGACACAGGACCTCACAGCCTTGGGGGGAAAACCTAGGCTCAAATCCTGTCATGAAGAGGCTCAATTCAAAGTGCTACAGGGCAGCAGAAGAGAGGTCCTGCAGCACACTGAAGGGCTAGTTTTTGTTCTTTAATTCTTTTAAGTTTTCACTGGGGGATGTGGGGTGTGTCTGCTCTGAATTTGAATCTGCAGTAAAGCAAGCAACAGCACTGGGGCAGGAAGAACAGTTTGGGATTTTTGTGACAAGAGTAAAATGCTAGTTAATTTTGACATTAAACCCTAAATGAAAGGATATTAAAGTTATTCTCAGGTTCAAAAAGCCAAGATGTGCTGTGATGGTCTGGCCTGCTCTCATGTATTGTACAGAACCCATGATTCCTGCAGTTTAATCTCTTATCCACACACTAAAACAGATGGTGTTGCAGGCTCTTTGCAGACTCTGACAAATAGGACTGCATTTGGAACACTATTCATATATGCACACTTGCTGTACAAGCCTCAGGACAAGATACACTGGCTTGAGACCCAAGTTCACATCCAAAGCACAATCTGCAGTAAAGAATAGATCCAAGTCTCTTTCAGCATTGCTGTTGAGGTCTCTAATATGCAGTCACACACAGAATATCTTCCTAAAGGGAAACATAAAAGTCAAATCTGAGATCCCAGTCAAGTTCTCTTTGTTTGCTAGAACCAGGGTGCACATTGTTTTTCCTCAAAGAACTAGTTCTGCCCACTGAACAGCAATGATACGATGATATTCCAATAATCTGGAGAATAAGAGAGCCCTAACAAAAATGGACCTGACACCAACTCCTCTCTGATTTCACATTTACTGTTTCTTCCTTAGTTTGAGAAAAGAGGGTTGGTCCTTGACAGCCAAAGAGAAGCAGGGAGAGAACCCAAAATTACTTGCTTATGCTAGACTATAACCAGTGTTTTCCCAACTTGTGTGTGTGTGTGTGTGTGTGTGTGTGTGTGTGTGTGTGTGTGTGTGTGTGTGAGATCAGCCAGTACTCAGAAAGACAAGTGAGGTTAACCGAGCTACATGCATTGCTCCCACTAGAGCAGTATAAAACAGTGATAAACCACAACTGGAACCACTCTGCACTAAGTATCTGGCCAGAGGTGAAGCATGAGGTTACAGCAGCAGCTCCACTCCCCTGTCCCCTCTGCCTGATGGATCCTTGGTAATAAACCACCCTTCAGGCTTTCCTGTCTTAAACTGAAGCTGCTGGGATTCAGGGGAGATAAAGATTTCAACTACCTTTCACAAGAGCCTTCGCAAGAAAGTCCCTGTTGGCATAAAAGTAGACATGTAATGGGCTTTCTCTGTCCCTCAAAGTACTGTAGCACCGCAGGAAAGTGCAGCCCTTTTAGGTCTCTTCATTATTTAACTAGAGTTGTTAAAATAAACTGATTTCCCAGCCAATTAATTATCAAATATCTGTAACAGCTTTCAAGCCCTGCCATTACTCATTCTCAGAGGCCCCCATAGGCAGTGCGGAGCTACACTCTCTTTACCTGAGTAACCACTGCTCCTCCAAGTCTGCTGCCTTTCCCTAAGCTAATGGCAGCACAGAGGCTGGCAAAACCCTGGAGGGGAGCTGTAAACATCCCCTTCTCCACTTTAACAGCAACTCAGCCATGCATGTGCCAGGAGCCAGGAAGTTTTACCACACCCCTTGACCACGACTCAGTTCCCAGGTGTCAGCCACTCGTACACAGACCCCAGCCCCACTGCAGGAGCAGATCCACTCTGCCAAGACTCCTGATGCTGCCAGGGAGATCGGCAGGCACCTGAGAGCAGATGCTGCCAGCTGAGCTGAAGCGTGGATGCCAAGTAGCACGAGCTCAGCCCAGCGTGGGGCATAAGCTTCAGTTTGAAGCATGTGCCAGGAGCCAGCTTCTCACCCAGATGTGGACAGGGACAGCTCCTGCCATAGCCGTGTTATTCTCTGAAAAACCAGTCTGTACCTCTGGTTACTGGAAAGTTGTACTTACCATAGGTACATTAGCAACAGCCCTACCATCTATTTTATAAGCATTAAACGACACTCATATGTGGTTTCAATTAGGAGATTTCAAATGAGATCGAAGATAATGCATCCCACAATTACTCACCCTTCTCCTTTCTAGAAACTCAAGCAGAATCATTTCCAGGCCAAAATGCGGTCTCTCTTGATTGATGATGTTAATAAAATGGCTTTATTGTGATATAAATAGCCTTAAAAATGTCCTGGAGAGTCAATATCAGTGGTTGATGGCATTATGCAAGCAAGGTCCTTATCATACAGTGTGCTAAAGCTTAACGAGTTGTGCTTCTGAAAAGTCTGACATTGGATTTGGGTGCTTGTTTGGGGAACTACAGAAGAGTAGCTCCCGAATTAGACATGCAAAGTGGGAACTGTTTAAACACCTTTCCTCTTCCTTGCGCTCCCTATTAATAATCTCTTCGCTTCCTAGCTTTCCTGGTGCCAGTTCAAACACAAACACCGGCTGAGCCCAGCAGGAGCCATGGGAACACTGTGCTCCAGCGCCTCTTTGCTGGAAGGTTACCAGCCACTGCTACAGTAATTGGAAAACCTGAAATTTCTTCCAAATTGTGCACGAGCTGAGATTCTCACAGCCCCTCCTGCAGAGGCGTGTGGCCATTTCCCGAACAAAGAGCCTACTCTGACTTGCTCTGAAGCACATCCATGATAGGTTTTTGTTACTCCCTTGTCGGGAGAGGCCAACCCCACCATGCAGCTGGGAGTGAAGCACTCAGTGCCTCAGGCTGCACTGGAAGCTTGGGGGTTCTAGAAAATTTAAGTAATTTTTTGAAATTAGTGCCCTCCAGGCAGTAGCTCACTCCATGAGGACAAAAGCAGAGCCTGCTTCAGAGGACAAGGGAGAAGATCTTTGGGAATTCACAATGCCCAGAGTGCTCCTCCTTTTTCTGAATAGAAGTGAACCTCACCCTTCATAACGAGAAAACACTTGTTTTAAGGCCTTATTTGAATGTGGAATCCCCTGGAAATGTGCCGTTTTCTACCAAGATTGTATCTTCTGCATGCAGCAGTATGAGATACCGCTGACCGTGCTTTCCAGTAGTGCCGCCCTGGCTCAGATCTGGCAGCAGGCTGGGTGCTAAAGAGCTTCACTGGGAGTGACAGAAGCATATACACCTGTCAGAAAATGCTGATATCATAGCAACTGTGACAGTGATGTGATCAGGACCTGACAGACAGTCAAAAAAAAAGAGGGAATGATGCACGAGAAAGGGCGATTGAGAAACTTTCAGGGAGAGCAGTCAGAGTCTGTGCGTGAGAGGCGGTGAGTAAGTGACGCTTGGTGCTTGTCTGTGCATGGCAGATGGAATGAAGACTCTGGGGACATGTTCTCCCCTCCACCTGAGCAGTGCTTTGTGTCTCTGAAGAGTGAAGGGACTGCACAATTTCCCAGCCTTGCTCCCCTGTCTCCCCATCTCTGCCATAGTTACATCCAGTCTCATATCCTTGAGAGCAATTTTCCCTGCAATAATAAAGCCTTTGCAAGCGTGTGGGTGGCCGTGCATGTGTGCTTTTGTCGCCTGTGGGAGTGCGCATGTGCCAGGCTCTGCTGAGATGAGAAGGTGGTTTTGTGTACGCGGCAGAGCAGGAGTGAGGGTGAGACTATCAAATGTGTGTGCGAGGATATGAGAGTGTGCTTCGCACAGAATCAGACATCGAGTGAAAATGAGAAGGTGCTCGTATTAGATGGTGTGCATGTCAGCAAGGAAGAAAGAGGTCTTATTCACAGCCTTCCTGCATGTGTTTGATGAGTATCACAAGTTTTAACCAAGAAAAATATGTATGTATTCAAATCAAACACAAACCACCCCTTTTGCCTGGAGCGCTCCTGCCTTGCTTGTTTGTTCTGTTGCAATCTGCTTGTTAGAGGAACACAGGAAACAAGACAATTGGAAAAAAACCCAGGTTGACATATTTAAACACTGCCAGCTACTGAGGCAGTAACAAAGCAAGGAGAAAAGCAGGTGGGATAGTTGGAGAGCTGTTGTGATGATGCTGGAATGAGAGATGCCTGTGAGTTTCTGAACACCATCCCTCAAGTGGATTATGATCAATTTTACTGTACACATACTGCGTTGACTCTGCAGCTAGCTACAAGAAAACACACTTAAAAGCCTATTGCTTACAGCCATTTTGCAATAAAGAGTCAAAAGACAATGCAAGGAGTGCTGGTGTTCAATCCCCTGCAAAGATTTCTACACTGAGTCTGGACACCGCTTGTCAAAATTGGAATGGAGGGACTGAATTTATGGACAGGAGGAAAAACAGTAACAACAGATTCAGTCCCAAACCTACTGGGTCTAAAGGCCTTTCTAGAACTGCAGGTCAGATAAACATGAATACAGGGACAGGGATGGATTTGAAATGATTTTTCCCTGTTCTTTTACACTTTGTTTTTGCTGGTAAATTTAAGCACCTTTACAAGTTTAAGGCTCTTCAATATTATCATAATCCACAGGCCTATGCTGCCCACAGGCAAAATTCACCAATACGCATGTCCAGTCAGACTTGCTAAGTCTATTACAATGCCACAGGCAATGCATGGGAAGACAGAAGCATGCCAAGAACTGACTGTAAGAGTGGCAAAACAACCAGACCAAAGACACTGTGTTGAAGAGATCCAGGAGAAGGGTCAGAAGTGCAGATGAAGCTCTATCCTGAGGCAATTCACCCAAACTCCACCCAGATCACAGGAAGATTCCTCCAAAATAAAGGCAGCTATAGGCTTTCTGTCCCTCCCTCGTCCATTTAAAATCAGAGTGAACAGCACTGATTTATAGCTGAAAAACAGAACTCTCATTACACCAAGGGAAGGGAACCATGTACCTTGTCTTTGGGGCTACAGAACTGGTGCGGGAAAACAAAAAGGGTCACACTTGGGTGCTTGAGCTTGGGTGCAGCTCTTTCACTATCACCCCCCCAGCATCTGACCAAACAAATCTTTATTTGCCTTTGGAGACCAAAGCAACCCAGGTCAGACTGCCTCCTGCTTTGGGCAGTCCTTGTGCTATGCAGAGCGGGTCCTTCCTGATGGGGGTCCCTGGGATGCTACTACATGCTCATTAACAGTTATTATTGTTCCAAAAATTACCCAGGAACTTGACAAGTCCTTCTGCAGTGTTTGACGCTCTGACCTCAGGAGGCAGTGTGGATTTCACAGACTGAATACCTGCTGTGTGAAAAAGTGTCTCCTTTCATGTGATCTAAATTAAGCTACCATTAGTATCTCTGAGTGACCTCTTGTTCTAGTATTACAGGAGGACAGAAAAAGGAGGGACTGATCACTTTTCACCACACTCTTCATTACTGTAAATAACTCAATTATAAGCCTTTAGTGTGTCTCTTCAGGAAGGCTGTGGATGGCCACTGCTTGCCATCTCCCATTGGAGCAGGCCAGGATTGAGTGAAGCCAGCCTGAGCTCAGGGACAGTAGAGGGCACGATGGCAAGAAGGAAGATGGGAGAGCTACTGGGAGGGAGAAGTGGCATTTTTGCAAGCTTGCTACACTGAAAAAGAAAACCCTGTTCAGTCCAACTGACTGCCTCCTTGTAGGTAAATCTCACAAGATTACTAACCATGCTTCATGGCCCTCTGGTAATTCTACACACTTTCATAAATGAGGGTGTAGCCAGTGTTCAAGATAATGTCATTTTTTATAACATATTCCCTATTGTTTCCCTGTCCCTTAAAGGCAACCAAGCATCTTCCACGTTTTTGGAATTGACGCAACCCACTGAAGAAGCTTTTATCGAGTTACTCACCGTGACTCCCAATCTCTTCCCTCCAAGGAGCCTGGGAGCTCAGCACTCATCACTGTGCAGCTGAAGTGGAGACTATTTTTGCAGTCTGCATTACCATACACTCATCCATGTTATAGTTCATCCGTCCTCCTGCTGCTCTGTCCCCGTGGCACCTTTAAACCCTGCTGAGTCATGGATGTGGCAGCCCATGCTTGCTTTTGGCTGGTAAGATGGTGAGGGGCACTGGGGGAGGACCCAGCTCCTGGCAGGACACCCCAGAGCAGCCAGGCCAAGCCCTGGGAGTGGGTCCCTTTGGATCTCCACAGCTCAGGCAGCAAGCCAGCAGAGGATGCAATGGGGTGGGCCTGGTCCTAACATCTCCTATGGCTTTTGGCAACTCTGCTGCACTTCTCACCAGCCAAACAAGGAGTCGGTATCAAGGCACCAACATGCCAGCCGTGGCACACAGGGCAGACTGAACACCTCCCCAGTGTGTACTGACTCCTACTATTAACTTGTCTCCATGCAAAAGAAAAACTATTCTTCTTTAATTAACAATCCGCTGGGTTTTAAACTGTGACAAGACCTTGCCCCTTTGCCCATGGCTATTTATTTCCCTTCATAATTTTGTGTGAAAGGCCTTATCAAAGGCTTTATGAAAATCAAAGTACATTATGTCTGGTGGGGATCACCTTTATCTTATTTTATTAAACTTTAAAAAAAACCCAAAACAACAAAACCCACTTGCAGCTCAAAAAGGCACAATTTTCTTTTCCAGAAGCCATACTGGATTGACCCTGTCATGTTATACTTAGCTGAACATTGTACTAGTCGGTCTTTAATTAGCTTCACAATCAGTTTGGCTGGAACCGAAAGAAAGCTCATAGATCTGTAATTCCCTGGATATCTTTCGATTATTAAAAAAATAATAATAGTACTTAGCATGCCTGGAGCACTCCCTCTCTGAGGATCTCAGAGCACTCCACACCAGGGTGAAGGCAGAGCAGGCTGCAGACAGCTGTTCAGCACCTTCACCTTGCAAGAGGGAAGGAGAAGGGAGAACAACTTGCCCATGAAGTCCACATCACAGCTGGATATGGAGCTGCCACCCCATTCCTGACCCTCTCAGCTGTCATTAAAATCACTTGCTTGATTCTCAGGGCTAAGGAAGGGGCGGTGTTTGCCCATCTTCATCATCTCGCCTGAGCACAGAGAGATTTCAGCATTTTTCCCCCAAATCCGACCCTGCAATATTAGCAGCTCTGCATTCATTAGAGAGATGCTGTTTATAAGGATCCGTCAGACACTGCTGTCAGTATATTTCATGCATTATTTACTTCAGAGCCTTGAGACTAATGCTACCTCAGTCCCAGTGATTTACTGCATTTGAGTTTCTCAAGCTGATCCATAACTTTGGGTAATAATAACAATAGCAAAATACTCTGTATGCATGTATCACACTCGTCAGCAAAAACCCACACAGAGATGAGCATACGATGCCAGAAGAGCTGCTGCTCCAAGGTACCGGAGCGTCAGCCATTTGGAGCTACAGCCCCCTCCTCACAGGGATGCGACTTCACACCCCAGTTTTAGAATGCTTTGTCTCAAGTCTAGTACATGTGAACCCTTCAAAGTCAAATTCCATATCCAGGGCGTTTTCCCCTTTCCAGGTAAAGTTCAGCAATCCCTGCACAGCATCCTCTGGCAAGGACAGACCTACTGAGGCAGAAGAACCTCATGACCCTGTCCCAGCCCACAGATGGGGCCCCTCTACCTTGGTGAATTAAAAATCCCAGGGGGATGCTCAGCACCTGGGATGGGGGCCGTGCAAACAGCTCGGCACAAGCCAGAGATTCAGCTTGTTGGCTTTGGCTCAGCTCCTTAATTGCATTCCCCACCTGTGGCTCTCCTCATCCTGCTCCTGGCATTGCATAGTCACAGTGCCCTGGCCATTCCTCTCACTCCCCTCAGCTCCCTTCTCATTTACACCTTGCCTACTGCTTCATTTGACTCCTGGCTGTTTGGCCGTTCATTAAAAGGTGCTTGATGAACCCTAATAAAAGCCCACTCTCTGCTGTGCAGCTGCAGATCCTTTCTGTTCCCTTTCCATACCGTCCTCCTATGCCCTCCTTGCACACCAAGGCAGTGATAACCTCCAAGCCAAGTCCAGTGCTTTTAAGGATTGTTTTTCTTGTTTGGTTGCTTTAATTTATATTGCCTTTCAGCCTTGTATTTGCTGTCATCCTTCTCCTCAAGCTTTCCTGCTGCCCTGTTTGAGGCTCACCTCTCCTGCACATGCCATGTGGGGGGCACACTTAACGAGGAGCCAGCCCCCCAGCCCTTGCTGACAAGATGCTGACAAGCCCTCAGCACTCACACCTCTGAGACATGCTGCTACTGCCCACGCACCCACCTGCTCCCTGATGTCTCCCCTGACATGGCTGAAGCCTCGAGAAAGGGAATGCTGTGTCCTGGCAGGCTCTTAACATGCTGCAGGCCCTATAATAATAATAATAGTAATGAAACCCACTGAGAGATGTCTGCTTGCCCAGACAAGGCTCTAGAGTGGAGGCCAATTCCTACCACTGTGCTGACACAAAATCACTGAGATCAATGAAAACATCAACTAAGTGCTGCGAAGGACAGTCTTCTCCCTTGCCTTTCACATTTCACCCCTGCAAAAACAGTTTCTTTCTAGGAGTGGAGGTAACCCTTCCTGGTGGTTTGACAGCTTTGGCCTGATCTGACCTGGGGCCATATGCCCTCATGCTGCCAGGATGAGATCTCTCCAGCAGAGAGAGGCCTGCAGAGCTGCGTGGCTGCCTGTGAGAGGCACCAGTCTTAGTATGGGACACTGAAGCAGAGAGCAGGCTTCTCCTGGTGCTGCCCAGGGTGTGGACACCACACACCAGCGATGGCAGGGGCTGTAAGAGACCACACAGGGACTGGAAGGACAGGGGATGCCAGGCAGGACTGCGTGCGTGCCCTGTGTCTCGTACACACATGTGCTCACAGCAGCCCAGCTGGCTGTTCTGTGCCAGGAGGGACACCCCAGGAGTCCCACCTGGAGAGTAAATACTGCTGAACATTGCCCTAAATCAGGAGTTACGTCTTCCCACATAGGTACCAAGACAAGATGCTCGAAAAAGCCATCATTTATGGTGTCAATAAATCTCCTCTCCAAATCATGCCCAGATGTGCACTTTAGGGCCCAGTCACCTTGCCTTTTTGTTCTCGCCTGCAAAGTCTCTGCTCTCCTACAGTACTCTCTGCCTAATAATTCATGCCAAAATACATTAAAATAACCCATTATTGTTATTAATTACTATTATTGCATTAGCAGATTTTACTACTTCCTTAATCTCTCCAACAGCTGAAACCCTCTGCTCACTGAGGAGGGAACTGAGTGGGTTGGGGTCCTGCCTCCTGGGCAGCTCTCAGCCTTGGGATGTGCCATGCACTGACTCACACGACCCCTCCAAAGAGCAGGGCTGACAGCGGCTGACAAACCTCCACCCCAGACATTTCTCTGACACAAGTACTTAGGACTAGCACTTTCTGGGTACAAAAAGCCAGGTGAAGGGAGGGAGAGAAAAGCAAGCTCCCCAGCTTATCTGCAGGCTAGATAATATCATAGCACAGAGAGTTGGGCAGCCTATGGCATGTTCACCATGTTTTCCTAATACTCAGCAAACACAGTTCTACTCTCAGCACTGAAACTGCATGAAATATCAACTCAAGCAGGTCAAAACATCCCTATGTCTCGATTTTTCCCCTGCCCTTTCTCAGCTGTGTCTATTGAATTTGCATCCTCTTCAAGACATAAGGATTATCATACTCTTTGGTACCTCACAGGCTGGATAGGACATCTCGCTTTCCACACTGAAAATCACAGTAACAGAAGCATGCTAAAGGTCTCTCTTCGTTCTGCACAATCAGAAAGAAGGGTGCACCTGATCATCAGTAACCTGCATGATGGTACAGAAGATATTGACTGCTTCAGGAAAGAAACCAAATTCAGGGGAGTGGCTGACTCACTGGAGAGCAGAGCTGCCATTCCAAGGCCCTCGAGGACATGGAAAAATGGGATGACAGAACTTCACAAAGTCCAACAAAGATAAGTGTAGAGTCTTCCACCTGTTGAAATGATCTCTGTGCAACACTGAAGGATGAGGACTTGCTGGCTGTAGAGTAGCTCTGAAGAAGACCAAAGGTTCCCAGTGAGCAAAAGTTGAAAATGAGTGTGGCAGCATGCCCTTGCAGCAAGGAGGGATAAATGCATACCTGGCTGTAATGATGACAGTGTAGATAGCAGGCCAAAGTAAATTATTATTCCCCTCTACTCAGCACTTCTGATGCTGTATGTGGAGCAATTTTGGGCTCCCAGAATATTTGGTTGGACATAAAAGAAAAACATTTTCATAATGAGGGTGGATCAGCACTGGAACAGGTGCCAAGACAGGTTGAAGTATCATTGTCTTGGGAGATTTCCAGATTTTGACTGAGCAAGCTGATCTAATGTTGAAGTTAGCCCTGATTTGAGTAGGGACTTGGATAAGAGACCTCCAAATCTCCTTTCCCCCTGAAACTTTTCTGTGATTTCAAGGAGGATGCTGTGGTTTTTTCTTCTGTGTGGGACAGCTATGGCTTGAAAGCTGAATTTGGAAGGGTGATGGGATATTTCTCCCATATCAGTCCCTTAAAGTCTCTTGGCAGAGCTCTGTGTGTGCAGGTGCCAATGCACAGCACAAGAAGAGCTGGTCTGTTCACCCTGCTGCTTACCTTCCCCTCTGTCACACACTTTCACCAAGGAATCTGTTGTGAATGGGCTACAAACTCCCAGGCACCCATCTGCTTATGCAACCAGAAGATTTCTGTGCACCTCTGAAGGTATAGGTTGTTCCCGAAATGTGGAAAGATGCCTCTCTAAAAGGCAGGGTATTTTCCTGGGAAGGAACTGGGATGGGCATATAGAAACTGTGTACCAATATCCAAGCCCAGAGAGGTTTATGTTGCAGTTGTTTCACTTAGCACAGAGAAGGAGTCACTTCTGGGTTAGCTCACAGCAGTCACATAATGCATTACAGTTCAGAAAGTGAGAACCTAAAGCCAACAGAAAGGGATTGACAAGTAGGTCAGCCTGCAATTAGCCACTCTGAATGCAGTCCTGACTCCGGGGACAACAATCTGGGATTTTAAACAAACTGAGAGAGATGTTTAATAGCTGAGAGAGGCGAGATTGTTGATTTTATGTCTCCTTCAAAACACAGCTGTCCATTATTGCTTCCTTCAAGTCATTACTCTCCTTTTATTGCTTTTTTACTCCATTCACAAACCTGAACTCCTCCTCTCTCCTCAATTTCCTCTGTACTGTCCCTTCTTGCAGCTGATTTCCACAGGTTGCTTCCTTGTTGCTTAATCCTTTGCAAACTCTTTGGCTCTACCCCCACATCTCAGAAATGCCTGCAAACAACTACGAAGCTGCTTGCAGAGAGATTAGGGGGACTGCTTGACAGGAGCAGGGCCAGCAGTTTCCCCTGGCTGCAGCAGGGACATGTGGCTGGACTCTCTAATGTGATAATAACATACGAAGTGTGCAGTGATGGCCATATGTTGTACTAATTCCTACGTACACAATGCCCTCTGCAGAACAAACAGCCAGGATGGAGGGCGCTGACAGACATGCAGGCCCATGGAGGGGCACCTACCCTCCAGAGATAGTTGTAGAGAAGGAGGAAGGCTAAAATTGGTTCCTGGAAGTGAGCTACAATCATCTCTGGTTAGGTCAGAGTGAAGCTGTAAATGTCTTAAAAAATAATTAAAAAAAAAAAAAAAGAAGAGAAACAAAACAACTTCCAGGGAACATCCATGGATAGGGGCAGATAGGGAAAGCCAGGTGACCCTTCAATACCTCTGAACAACCACGTAGCAGGACATTTCAAAGGCTCTTGAAACGTCCCAGGCCTATGCCCACATTTTGGCTTAAATGCTGTGAGTGACAATTACCTTTGCTGCTATTGGCTTATGAATGACTGGCAGGGACCCAAAATTCTCCGAGTCACCTTCCCCAGCAATTCAACAAGGCAAGGACCAGAATAAGCACTTGATGTAGTTGGGATTTCTCTGGTGACAGCAGGCAAGGAGAGGAAAACAGAGATTCTAAGCAGATTTCCTAGGCTGGACCAGCTCCAGTTTTGCTTGGAAGTGAAGGGTATTAGGGCACATTTTCTGTGCTGTACAAAAGAGAAGAGTCAGCACTTCCATCCAGATGCTCAGACCCATGGGCTAGGCAGAAAGAAGACAGCTGCTCTACTTCGTACTCGGGCTTGCACAGAAGAAAGAGCAAGGTAGAAAAAGCCTTTGCTGAAGAACAGGCAAGGAAGGAGAGGAAGATGTGTCATATGAAAAAGCAGATACTGACTAATGGCACCATAGCTTAGTTGTCTCATGTTAGAGTCTTAAATTGCCCACAGTGGGAGGAAAGTCACTTTAACATCTCAACATGGCACATAAAACTATTGTTTAAAGAAAAAAAAACCTGAATATTGTTGAAGAAGTGATGTAAATGAGATTGTTTCACAGCTGCCTGTACCAAGTTAGAGGTTAGAACTAGATAATTCTTAAAGTCCTTTTAACCCAAACCATTCCATATTCTGTGATTCTAAGTTGGAGTCTACTGGCCAGAGGTAGGTGGGAGTCCCCATATCAGCTGATGTACTGGGGTGGGGACTGATGACCCCAGCACTGAAAAGCACCCACCATTGTAGCTTGAATGCTTCTTCATCAAGGATTGAAAACTCTCATCTTTGGGGAGAAGGAGTGCAGGCCCCAATGTGATTTTTGGCCATCTCCAGAAGAGGTATTGCAAGGCAGCAGAATGTATGGAGCCCACATAAGTGGGTTTTACTTGATCAGATAGGTTTTGATGGCCCTAGGAAACACAGTGTCAAGGAAGGAGGGAGAATGGACATGGGAGGTCTTCACAAAATCAATAAAACTGGAATGGAAAGGACTGTAGGCCACCATTAAACACACTCCCCAACTCTACAGCAGAATCAACTATGCATAAATTATCTCAGGGGACAGTTTTTCCTCATCTATTCTTAAACATCACCACCAAAGGAAACTCCACACCCACTAAATGAAGCTCCTCACCCACAGGTGTACCACACTCCCACTTTGTGACCCAGCATGTGAAGAGCTGATGTGCACACCTCATGATGTCCAGCATAGGTGAGGATGCTGTGGCACTGAGTAATTTAAATAAGATGTCAAAAGTCTACGAGGCCATTCTGAAAATGAACAGGAGAGACTGTGCAAATAAAGCTGTCCTCAATTTTTAAAATGTTTTGTGCCTTCTCATTTTATGTGCTTGAAAGAATTCTGTGGTGAGCTGGCAACTAGCAGAGATAAAGTTATTGACGACAAAGCCTTCGGCTCAAAATTAAAGCTGATTCTGGAGTTGTAAAAAAAACCAGAAAAAATGTAAAATAAAACAATGGCAGGTTAATTGTGATAACATAATTAAATTCGTATCCAGTCCTCAAAGCACATCATAGTTATTTAGAGACAAGTGATCTAGAGAGTCAGAAATGCAAGTGATTATGGCATTTCACCTCTTGGGGTCTATTTTGCAGTGAGATACAAATAAACTGAGTTTGGCAGTCAGAAATACTCTCTGACAAAATATTTTCCTACATCCTCAAGCTGATTAAAGGAATGAGCTGGAAGAGAGAGGTCAGTGGGTAGGCACATAGATAAGCAAGAGATAAGATGAAAGGAGACAGTGCTTGAGTCTATGTAGTCAATATCCTGGAGCTCATAAAAGTTTGTTACTGCACACAGCTTTCTCTGTCTGGCTTTTCACATCAGATCTCAGCAACTACTGCTTATCTGTGCCCACTTGTTAGATTAGGTCCCATAGCAGGTAGTGTGCAGAATCTTGCATCTAATTCTCCATGTAGACCCAGTCAGATTCCCTACTGCTCCGAGAAGGCAAAGATTGGCAAGGAAAGACTTCTGCACCCAGATCTTTCCACTTTTCTGGCAGCTGTCAGAGAGCAGTGATAAAGTTTTTGGTGTTGATAAGTGACAAAATCCATGTGCTGTCTGGACAATGCACAGGTTTTATCCCTGGTCAGTAAACATATTAGAATTGCCAGGATACACCTTAACCAGAGTGGTCCCCAGAAAAGGATGGGAAGAGGCAAATGGTATATTTAGTCACAGCCTTTGACCCTCTCACATCAGGGGGATATAAGCAGCACACCTATGCTAATATAACAAGTTGCTCCTAACAATAGATTTCAACAGTGACTGCACCTCTAGTCCAATTAACTGATAATGAGAACTGGCTGCCAGCACAGGAGGGACTAAATTCTTCTCTAACATCATTAAACGTGGAATAGGTGACGAGTCACCAAGCACTGAGTTCACATTTGGCCCCATGCCTGCTCCTGCCATTCAAACCATTCCCGGCAGCAGCGGAGGGGCACAGTGTGGGGTCTGCTGGTGACAACCATTACCCAGGTAGGACATTCCTCCTCTGTGAACTCACTACATGTCCCTTCCTGGCTTCCCACCACATGAGTGTTTCCAACCTAGTTGAGATGATATGAGAAGGGAAGAGGGCACAGAGCCAAATGCTGTGCTTTAGCAAATTGCCAGTTGCTAGGGCTCACTCTAGCTGTGCACTACAAAGGCACTCTGGTTTGGTGACATTTCCAGCCATTAGCTTGTCTCTCCAGCACTGCATACAGGGTAAGCACTGTCACCAAGCTAAATGAGCTAAATGATGCCTAGAATCCCTTCCTTCCCTTGTTCCCTTGCTGCATGTATGGGAAGAAAGAACAATCCTCCCCACAAGGAAATCATGACACGGTGAAGAAATAGGAGGCTTTTAAGTAGGGGCAAAATGCCATGTCCAGCATGGTGAAGGAAGCTTAGGCAGAGGTGGAGTGGTAAACAAAGCATCTGAAGCTGCCACTTCTAAACCCCCTAAAATTGGCAGGGAAAGTTGAGCGCAGACAATGTGTGGGATAAGGAAAGGTAGGTTCTGAAAGAGGTCTCTTCCACAGAATATAGTGGTGCAAAAGGAAGATATTTAAGATCCAGAAACAAGACGAGAGCCTGAAATAATCCCCCCATGGACCTACCAAACAGACTCCACCTAATCTCCCTCTCTCTTTCCATTGTCCTGATTGTCCCCAGCCACTCTTTTCCAGAAAGGCACACAGGGACTGGCAGAAAACACCCCTGGCAGAGCACAAGGAGAACAATGCAACATAGCCAATATGCTGGCTCTACTGCTGCGTCCCCTCTTGGTTTAAATCAATAGTTTATGACATCTACAAGGGGAAACTGTAAATTTAATTTTGTCCCCTGCAGTGCGATTCATATCTTGTTTGCTGGTAACATAATGTGTTTGCCCTCTAGACCCCCTGCCCAGTAGACCATTTTAAGGATAAAGGGAGAGAAAATAGCAAAGTATAATTAGGGAGGTCGATTAATGCTGGATTAACCAGTACCTCAGCTAAAGATAGCTTTACAACACTTATACATAAGGGGCAAGAGAGAGAGGGAAATAGAAGCCCACAGAAGGAATAGAGAACAGGATAATTTTTTCCTGGGAATAAAAAACTTACAGGGGACTCAAAGGCTCATGCTGCTTCCTAAACAACTGATAGAGCCTTGCATCACCTGTCAGCCTAAAGCCAAAAAACTAAGATGCTTTGCCCCACTTGATGCTCATCAGGTGTGATCTAGAATATAACCCAAACTGCCCCAAGGACACAGGTTAAACCTTTCTGAAACTCATAGGCTTAACTGTTCTGCAAAAGCTACTGGAGTTTGTCATCATAGCAGTTAAAGCACACATGAGCCTGGGATTGCTCAGAGACCTTGCTGGAAATGCCAATGGCAACGGAGCAGTGGGGGTAGAAAACCTGACAGCACTCTGGGGCTAACAGAGAGGAGAGCACTGATGAGCAACGGAGATGACCCAGTAGATGGAATCCAGGGAGAAGGTTTCTCGCATCAGGGTGCTCTCTGCAAAGCAGTTGGAGCAGTGGATGAAGAAACAGCTCTGATTGTATGTACCCTGCTGCACAACAGAAAGCAAGACTTGATACATTCTTGTGAACAAGCAGACCTTGCCAGAGAAACCTGACTTCACTGCCAATTTCTTTTTCCAGCTGGCATAACCAGCAAAACTCCAAATTAGTTTGGCTAGGTAGATAGGGCAAAAGAAATAATAATATTTTTGGCCAAAATCTAGAGCCAAACTTTGCAGCTAGGTCTTAGCTCTACAAAGAGAGGAAGCACAAATCTCCCCACAAAATCCCAAGAAACCAGAAAAAGGGCAAACCCATTAACCCGCAAACAGGAGATCAAATGCCAAGGGATTTGGATCTGTAAAGGCACGGTCTAGAGCTTTCAGTTCATGTCTCTCTACTTTGTGGTTACAAAAGAGTTGCTAATACAGCATGTCTAGCAATACTTCAGTGCTCCTGCTCTTTGAATTAAAACGAAGCAGTGCAAAAGTATATGGAAATTAAAAGAAAAATAAACTCTCAGCTCTCAGAGAAGGCTTAGGTGAGGGGCTAAGGACAACCTTGCTGTTTCTGAATTGATCTGCTGCTCTCTACTTAAAAACAGTGTATTTTCCTGCTTTAGCTACCTCTTTAAAACACTATCTTTACATTCAGCTTCAGAGACAGCTCCCTATGGATAAGCATTTTTAGATGGATATAGTGTGATCTTTACCAGTTGCTGCAAATTGGCTCTGAGGGCACCTTTATATGTCAGTTCTGCCTATTTTCTCTACAAACAGTAAGACAGGGATGGAGAGGATGAGGGGAAAGGGCTTTACAAATAAAACAAACAATAGGAGAGTGAAAAACAAAGTCACAGCAGAGTCACACATTCTGACCTGAAACCAGGGTTCCTCATCCCAGGACCATTACAATCTCCCTAACATCAACTGCAGATGCTGATCAGACACACAGGTGGGGAGCTACATTCACACACAAATGTGCAGTTTGCAATGTTTGGGAGTGACTGCTTTGGGATGCTCTCCTCAGGTCATAAGTGACAGCCAACAAGCTGTGGAGACGCAGCACAGAACTGAGTGTGCAGGAAACATGGGCATCACTCAGGTATAGCTGTGTCTAAAGCAGCCATGGGCAAAGCATCTCAGGTTCAGCCCTTTCCCCTTCAATTCACTCAGGTATCCTCACATTCCCCAGACTTTAAAGATGAAACCACATCAATATTTGGACCCCATAACAACACAATATTCAGGGCAGTTGTATCTTAATCTGCTCTACTCTATGGTTTGAGGGAAAGACTGAAGGAAACAAGGTTGTGACTAGAGAGAATAGAGATGCAAAATGTCATACGCATGTAGAGTTTGTAATGGCAAAACATAGTTCATCACTACAGAGATACTGTTTGGTTTCAGTCTGCTGAAAATACTGGGCATCCTACTAGACAGCAGATGCAATCACTGTCCCTGGGCCTGGAGCAAACATTACTGTCCAATATGCTGCTACAGTAAAGCTTGGATAAATGATACAGCTGCAGCTTGTGCAGGGGTACTGCTGGGCTCACAAAGCAGTCTAGGTTGGAAAAGACCTCCAAGATCATTGAGTCCAACTGTTAACCTAACACTGCCAAACCCCCACTAAGCCATGTCCCCAACGGCCCCATCTGCACGTCTTTTAAACAGCTCCAGGGATGGTGAATCCAGCGCTTCCCTGGGCGGTTGTTCCAATGCTTGAAAACCTTTTTGGTGAAAAAATGTTTCCTAATATTCTTTCTAAACCTCCTCTGGCAGCACTTGAGACAACTTCTTCTTGGCCTATTATTTGCTACCTGGGAGAAGAGGCCAACCCCCCCCGGCTACATCCTTCTTTCAGATGACTGTAGAGAGTGATAAGGCCACCCCTGAGCCTCTTCTTCTCCAGGCTAAATGACTCCAACTCTCTCAGCCTGTTCCCATAGGACTTGTGTTCCAGACCTTTCACCAGCTTTGTTGCCCTTCTCTGGGCACATTCCATCACCTCAATGTCTAGTAGAATGTGTAGTGATGTCAAGGATGTCAACAACAACAACAACAACAACAACAACAACAAGTGAAGGCCCAAGATTCTGCATTCCATAAAAACGCAGAGTCAGAGTGTCTGTCAGAGCTATGGTTGTCTGTGTGATGATGTCTAACAGTGAGATGCCACTGCTACCTTTGCAGCCTGGGTTAATGCTTGCATCTTTTCTTGTCTATGCAAGGAAATCTGTGACTATGCATTTACAGCACCAGTGCCATGTGTCCAACATTGCCTGAAGTGGCAGCTTCTGCTCTGTCCCTGAACATACCGGTGCAGTTTAAGGACAGTAGGGTGGAAGGGATCTAGGGAGAGAGAGATTTTTCTCTCCTGCATTACTAGATGGAAAAAGCAAACAATTTTTTTCCTCTACTGGCCTCCATCTGTCTTTCCAGCTCTTGTCCCTCACGCATACACCTTCCTCTGTCCTTACACTGCAATTACATTTTGTAGAGTTTTGTCCTTCCAGGACAATGTTTCCTGCCCGTTTTGAGAGCCTAACATACTGATTAAACACTTCTTGGTCTTCACAGTCTCATACTTTTTAGTACTGACAGTTTAATTTCCAGGCTCCAAGTTTTTCTGATTCAAAAAATGCCAGATTGTGCATTGTCATGGTTAAAAACAAATTGTTCCCATTTATTTTCCAGAGTTGGACAGCTGTCTGAAGACTTTTTTTTTTAAGACCCAAAAGATTATTTCTTAGAATCTGAGACTGCAGTTGGCATCAAGTGTAGATTCTCCACAACTAGCCATTTAAAAAATAAAAATTATTGGTTTTTTTTCTGTTAAGAAGCATTCAAAATTACTTCCAAATGTATCCATCTTATCTATGATAAACAGCACATAATTTTCAACAAAAGAACCAATGATTCAGATTAAGAACCAAAAGCACCAAAGGGAAGACACATAAAAGCGAGACCCATTACTCTGACATTGCCATCCTTTTTGTGAGCTTTCTGAGGTCTGGTAACAGCTGCAGTTGGCAAGGGCTCCTATTTTACTTCTGTATTGGTGGATAATACTATATTTGCTAGTCTTAGGTGCACAGAAGAGTAAAAGGAATTGGTTAACATCTACAGAAACAAAAGAGCTGAGTTTGAATAGCCGTGGTTCATGTTCTCATGACACTTGTTAGTTGTGAGCATTTGTCAACTTGCTGGGTGTCACATGAAAATTTGTTAACTGCTAAGGCTGCTTCTTACCAGACAGCAAGCTATTTGTTATTCATAGGACTGGCCAAAATAATTAAAATAAATTAAATCCAGTGCATGATAAATTTGGAAGTTCTGTAATCTGTTCCCATGTTTTATTACAGCCTTTTAATTTTTTTTCTTTTTTTCTTTTTTCTGCAAGAAAGACCCACTCGTGAGCAGATAACAGTCTTGTCATTAAGTTGTTTGGTACATGCAAGATACAGGTACAAGTCTCTGCCTAATTTCTATACAAATGCTTGGCTGGAGTTTTCTACATCTCACACAAGATCCCCACTCCTTAAGTTGCTGGCCATTTCAACCCTGTCTCTGTCTCACCTTTTCACCAGAAATTTAAATACGGGGCCTGAAAAACTGAAGATCACTGCATATAAACCCCACATGTTTCTGTGAAATGTTTCCATTTTGACATGTCAGTATTTCAGATGGAAAAAATACCCCAACAAATTAACTGGAAAAAAAATATTGATCAGTATTTTAGTTACTCAGTTGAGAAAGACAACAATTAGCATGATATTCAGTTAACCAATAAAAGAGTGCAAATACTAAGCAAGAAATGATTCACTGAAGCAAACAGGTTGTAAAGAACAGCTGGAGGCCTAAAAATTACTCCTTTTTAGTGAGTACTTATCAAGCCCTAAAGCACTGGAAGAAAATCTGAAGCTGCTTACAAACAAATTGCTTATGACACAGTGACAATGCTTTAACAGTTCTCTGCTTTTCTCATATCCTTATTCTTCCCACCGCCGCCTCCGAGTGAGAACTTCCCCTGTATTGGGTGACACACGCTGTAACAACAGCAGAACCTGGCCTGACAAGTCAGATTTGTAACTAATATTTCAGCTTCTCTACCACTGGGCTAGAGGGTCAGCAGTAGCTCGTAGGGACAGAGTGACACTACCGAATCAGTCCGTGCGTTACCCTGACTGCAGCGATCAAGTCTCACAATTAACACCACTCCCGTGGGAGTCTGGCACAACAAATGCCCCCGGTCTTTGAAGAGAAAGAGACAAAGTGGTGCACACTAAAATGGAGCTGCCAGCCAGCCTGTGGGCATGGGCAAAGGGATTTTGTCATGCTGCTGAGAAAAGACTATTACCCCAGGCACTGCTTGCACTGGGAGGTCTCACTTGCAGAGCATGTACTAGAAGATCACACCTCATACCACAACCCACTGACCCCAAGCCAGACACTACTCTGCCCATTAAATGGCAGTTGTACAAAGTAAAACTGAACAGTGGATAATTAATGTTTGTGAAACCCATTGGAAAGACATGAAATGCCCTCGTTGCTCCAAGTGCCAAAGCAAAGAGGCTGTGCTCAGTCCCCTACTGCCTGCAAGCACCAGGCTCCACTGTTTGCTGCTTCATCCCAGCTGAAGGGACAGAGGTCACTTGTTATCTATGGCTAGCAAAGCTTGATTCTTCACTGAGCCAGAGGAAAGATGAGGCCATCCCCAGAGCACCAGCAGAATGCCTGAGTGAAGCACCTAATTCTCTGTGATGACTGAGTAGAAAGCCAAGGTCTGGTATAAAACCTTCCTTGGCTAAGCATGCCACAGATGTCTGGACAGGTGGACATCTGAGCAAGACCGCAGCTCATGCAGGATGTTTGTAAGAGCATGGAAATTAATGCAGATGTCCCAGGCCTCAGGCTACCAGGTTAATCACCAGCCTTGAGAACTTACCTTCTCAAGAATGCTCATCTGTACTGCAAGGCACAAAACAGGTTTTGGGACATATCACCTGCTTTCTAACTTCAAACACTGCTGTGGAAGCTCAGTCTTCTCCACACAGCTTGAGCTGGTCAATTGCCTTCTACCAAAACGCTGCATCACCCCTAAGGCAGGAAGTATACAAGTACTGGTTCTCCAGATAAAAATTACAGTGGTCTAATTCCTGGAGGACTGAGACTCCAGTGATTGTGTGAGACCTGCCTACTGACTCAGAGGAAATACCCTCTGAGGATGAGCCAGTTCCTAGATGGATAAGTGCCCATCCTGGAGACCCAGCAGTCTGCTAGACAGGTGGTTGCAGTGGGAGAAGCAGTGGGCAGACAGGCTGTAGAGTCCTGACCCTGTTCTCATGTTGAAGCAGAATGGTTTAGGTAGATAGTGGCATGGGAAGATGCTTGCTGGCTGCTGAGGAAAATGAAATGAGCTCCATCTTTGGCACTGCTGATCTATTTCTCGTCAGAGTGAAACACATTTAAATGTGATGTGGAGATTGCTGAGCAAGCCACTTGGAGTTATATGTGCCACTGCTGCCTCAGACTGCTGCTTCATCTCCTATTCATGCAGAGGGTTGAGTAACAAATGATATGTGCTCAGGAGCCGACCTCCAACAGCAGGAGAAATGAGAAAGACCACAATCCTCAGTGCAGAAGCTGCAGGAAGACAAGAGTTCATTGTGCTTCCAGAGCCAGAAGAATTCGTGAGGAGAATCTCATTCTTATATTTGCCTGTGGTTCCTTCTTGAGTTTGGGATTTACAGTGCTCTGTCAGCACATCTGTCTTACTTTTTATTCTTTTGTTGCTTTCCTGGTGTTTCATTGCTTCTTCTCCTGCATTAGAGACTATTAAGCATCACCTGCTCTGGTCAACAAATGAGCTAGCAGCACATCTTTGCACTTTCACAGCTAGTGACTGAACTCCAGAGCTTTGATGGGCCAGTTTTGTGAACAGAAAAACAGTGTGGCAGAGGAAGAAGACTGCCCTTAGATCCACAAGGAGAACGAAATGCTGCTCAAGGTCATAATCCTAGGGTAGCAAGCAAATCAGATGTGTTCCACATGCTGTAGGTTCATTGCAATTGGTGTCAAACACAAGGACAACTGGTGTTCTTCTTCTAGAACCATCCTCCTCGTGTCCTGTGGTTCCAGCCAGCTGGGTGATCATCCCCACTGCCTGAAAAAGCCAGGATGGGAGCTGGCTGGGTTTAATCTCTGAGGCTCCAAACCTAAGCTTTTGCCCAGAATCTCCAGTATTGGAGCGGACCAGCACGCTCTCACATGTTAACAAAAGTTCTGCCTGGGCAGCAGCCCCCTCCTGTTTCCCACACCATATTCTCTGCAAATGCCTCATGGCTCTGTGTGTCTCTTCCAGGGGCTTTTCAGAAAGGTGACAAAAAGGACATCAGAACCACCTCTCTCTGTAACTGCTGCCATGCAGAACCTTGTAGGAATAGCTCACATTAATAGCTGCAGGTTAATATTTGTCATATCCTCTTCAATTTGCCTGTGATCACTGCAAAGGCAAATACAGAAGCAAATCCCCAGGGCTGGCCATCTTATGTGCACAGAAATAAATACCAGGGAAGGGGAGAGGACAGTGCTCATTTGTGTGGCAGAGCACTTGCAAGGCAGTGCAGGTGGGGGCATGGGGGAATGGCAGCAATATTAGCATGTTGAGTGTGTGCAGCAGGATGTGCTTACCACTGGGAAGATGCACACGAACACATCCAGAGGATCACTACATTCAGGTAAGGGCATTCCCATTCCCATGACTGGCAGCAGGGATGAGAGCAGGTGAGGAAAAGTTGCACAGAGTGAGGCAGGGCAAGTGCTTGTGGTGGTGTGAGGGGAAACTATGAGCATGCAGAAGAATTTATTTCTGAACCTTTCCCTATAAAATGATACAGAGAAGCACAGGTTAACCTGTTCACTTGGAGGCTTAAGTACTGAAAGTGTCCTTTCCCTTGAATATTTCTAGCACATAAAAGCTGATTCCTTAGCCTGTGTGGGGTGGAAGAGAAAAGAAGATGGAGAGTCACAGAGCTCCAAAATGTGAAAATTCTGGGAGCAGTACAGAACACCTGAACTAAACTCTTCTTTGCAGAGTGGTACCCAGAATGCTTTCTGCCACTTTGCTCTTAAATGCTACACTTCTAGAGGTCACCCTAACCTAATTAAGTCTCTGTATCTGGTTAAAGCAACAGCTGCACAGTACACACAAGTTCAGGGTTGGCTGAAACCAAGAGGCATGTTCTACATTTGCTTCTCTAGTCGTGGCTGAGATGCCCATGGGGAGACTCAGTTTGGACAATTGCTGGGAAAACAGATTTGTGTTTTGGTACAGCTGTGCAGCCAGTGTGGCTGGGAAAATGATGTTTGCTGTTAACTCTCAGCATGCCAAATGGAACTGTAGGTCTGCTGGCTGGAAAGAGCAGCAACGCATGGTAGAGAGCCACAGACAGCCTCACTGCATCACAGTTCTGGCCCTTCGTGAGGTGATCTTGAGTGCATTGTCTTTGAGTTCCACAGGCTTGGAGCCCCTTCCATGTCAACACACTCGCTGAGATAAGAGGTCCTGACAAGAGGAATTACATTGTCCTGGAAAGAGGAGGACTGAGAGCGCACAATCAGAGTTGCCTGTAAAGCATTGTGTGATGCACTTAGCATTTGTAGCACACAGAGCCTTTTGCACAGAGTCCCATCAGCATGTCCTGCCTTATTAGCTCAAGTTAGTTTGGAGAAGATCCTGAATCCCTTTTGTTACATCTATTGCTGCCTTGTGCTCAGGACAAACACATAACTACCAGTACTATAACAGAGGGCTGTAGGTTAGGAGGTAGCTTTAGAAACCCTCTCAGCAACATTGCAGAGTAATGCTGAGAAAACAATGACATGACCACAGCCAGAAGACTCCACTTTAGGATGTAGCAAAATTTTCTTGTCCAAAACACACAGATGATGCACCGAACCATCCTGGAGAAAGCAAAGGGAAGGAAGGGACAATTTCAAGTAATCAGCTTCCTTGCAACAGTTTCCTTCTCCTTATTTATAGCCACTCTGTGATTCAGTCAGGCTGGAACTGTGAGTGCAAACACGTTTTCTTTGCTCCTGGCTCTCCTTGGACTTCATTTGCACAGCAAAGCATCACCCAGTGCCAGAGATTTATGATGCGTTCAGAGTCCAAACAAGGCTGGATCTGAGCAGCCACATATCCTCCAAATTTCATTGTGGGAAATGTGCCTCTAGTGGTCTCCCAAGCAGCTCATGACAGATTCACTGATCCTCACTGCAGCTGTGCATGGGGAGGGACAACTCAGTCTGCTCCAAAGTATTAGAGACTCAACCAACTTGGGCTCAGCTTCAAACCTAGGAAAAACTACTGGATGGACCTAAAATTTTGTCAGCAAAACTTCTGGGCCTGGAGACTTACAAACAGACATAGATTCAGATCCAGTGCCAAATTCTGTAAATCAGGTCTTCATCCATCATGTTACAAGTTTCATGCTTACAACTGGGTTGCACCAAAAAAACCGCAGTGGTCATGTGTCTCCTCCTGAAGGCTTGTGAAATACTTGTCCGGGACTCAACACTTTGCAGCTGAGGTTGCTTTTCATCAGGCTGGCCCTAATCTTCATTGTGTCTATGTGGGAGCACTGTCTAATCTTCAGTGGGGACCATGAAGTTGTTGTCCTGGGGCTCGTATAAAATCCTAGCAAAAAGAGATTTCCTGTCCAGAGCTCAACTGGGTGCTACCTGGCTCTAAGCTCACAGTCATTCACAGTTCCCTATACTACAGACACAAGCCTCTCATTCTTCAGCCTCTCCCCACACCTACCACAGCCCACAAGTGATAAAAGAATTTGTAAGATGAGGAGTGTGTCGTCTGTCCATTGCTTTTTTTCAAAGCCAGAGAAAAAAAAGTAATGATCTTGTTCTGGAAGAAAATCAAAGGCTGCCAACAACAGCATGATATGTCAGCTCTTTTAATTTCATTTATTTATTTATTTAATCCAGTTGCTTTAATCCTTGGAGTTTAAAGGCAAAGAATGAATGCAACGTGCTGGAAAATGAAGAGCATGTGACAATATCAAAGAGTGAAACCAAAGGAAAGGGGGTGTGTGTGTTGGGGGAGCCTTGTTAGGAGACACATTAAGGCAATCCAGCTGATAGATGAAGCCTTTTATAAATGAAGAGTAAAGTCTTCATGTCACTCTTTATCTTTCTTTTTTGTTTTAACTATTGTCTCTCTCTTTCACCTCCCCTTGCATTTCTATCCTGCCTCTCCTCTTGTGGTCTCCTGCCATAGGTCCCACTTTATAGTCGAACTGTAGGGCTGCTGTGGCCACGGAATTATAAAGTCTCCCTCTGTTGAGGATAGCAGAGTCTGTGCTTCAACAGGTCATGGTGGTACCTGCCACTATGAGACCCTTCAAAGAGACTAAAATGCACCTGATTCGAGCCAGGCTGGGATGCTGGCTCCTCTTGGTCTTTTGGAGTTATAAATAAGGCATGCCAATCAATCACAGGCAGTGGGAACCTGGTCTCCAGGGGATTTTGGCACAGAGGTGGGATACATGAATCACAGAAAAGCTGCTGTGCTGTGTGTAGAAGTTGCAGTAGGGAGGTAGGGAGGTAGGTAGGGGGAAAGCAACCCAGAAATGCCTTTTATCCTTGATAGAAGAGCAGAAAGACAAGGAAACAGAATCACCACATTCTTCTGTTTCAGTCATAGTTTTGACATCCCTGGAAAACAACTCCAGTGGAAAAAATGCTGTTGGGTCCTGTTTATGATGACATTCAGCAGGGGCGACTCAGTTCTCATTGTCTTTCACACACACAAACACAGAGCTTATTTGTGATCTTTCTACATAGTGGATGTAAATGCCAGGCTTGCCTCCTTTGAAGCCTCCTGGGCTTGGTCAAGCAGGAGAGTTTTACACAGACCGCAGCAGCCTTCATGCCTGCCCGTGGCTCCCTCCCAGCAGAGGTTGCACAGCCTCACACACCAGCACAAACCTCTGGCTCTGGTGGTATCCCAACCAGGTGTCACACCCCACCAGAGACCAAGCCATGACATCTCACTACTGGCAAGCGGAGTTGGAGGGGAATGATCTTCTCTCCCCCTTCCAGAGACTGGCCCTTCAAAGTCACCAGACAGAGTCTAAATGTTACTCTCTTCCAGCCTGAGACATACTTGACCCCTATCCCCAGAAACATTTATCATGGTTTAACCCCAACCATGAACAAAGCCCCAGGCAGTCATCTGTTCACTGCCCCACCAGCGGGATCAGGGAGAGAAGTGGAAGGGTAAAAGTGGAAGGGTAAAAGCCGGAAAACTCATGAGTTGAGATAAAGACAGTTTATCATGGAAAGCAAAAGCTGAGCACACAAGCCAAGCAAAGCAAAGAATTAAATCACCATTCCTGTGGGCTGGCAGGTGTTCAGCCATCCCCAGGAGAGCAGAGCCCCATCATGTGTAACAGTTACTTGGGAAGACAAACACCATCACTTCAAATTTTCTTCCTTTCTTCCTTCAGCTTTACATACTGAACATGATGTCATAGGGAATGGAATATCCCTCTAGTCAGTTTGGGCCACTTGTCCTGGCTGTGTCTCCTCACAGTTTCCTAGGCACCCCCTACTTCCTTGCCAGCATTAAGAAAAATATCTCTATAAGATCAATCCTGTGTTCAGCACAAATCCAAAACACAGCTTCTTACCATGCACTGGGAATACAATTTAAGTGTACTCCAGTCAAACCAGCAAAACGTCCCTGTGAGGTGCCAAGGCCACAGTCCTATGATCTGGAGAGTGACTGAGCGGGGACGTGATGTGTGGCTGGGGTGGGCGTGCTGCATAAAGACCCATGGGCAACCCCAGCTCTTCCCTGTCCAGAGGATCTCCTGTGGCGGGCACTGGCAAAGGCAAGAGTGCTTAGCACACACAAGGCAGCACTTTAAGTTCTGCCAACAGCAGGCCTCTGGGTGAAGCAGTTTTAACCACACCTCCGTGTCCCTGATGGCATGGGATGTGTGACTCTGGGAGCACAGGAGGGAATGACAGGTGGATTGGCAGATTCTGTGCTGAGGCTACTGCACCCTGACCAGTCTCTCTGGTTTTCTCCTTGCTGGAGTGTGTTGCTTAGGATCTGTATGCAAGGTGTCACAGTCCCAAAGTAGATTAAGTAGACTTCAAAGAGACTGCTAATTTCATACAACGATAATAAAACTGGTCAGTCTCACAGAGGGGCAGCAAGCTTTATATTATTAATTCTTGCAAGATGCAAGTGATCTGAGATCTTTGCAAGAAAGGGAGTGTAAGAAAAGCCCAGAAAACTAATTTCTCCAAGGTGCAGTTTGCTTTTTTCCCCAGTCCTAAAGGAACAAGAAAAAAGAAAGAGGAGAGACCCAAAGACAAATACAACAGAGCAGGCAGAAGGCAGGTTGGACTTAAGATGACAGAAAGGGCCACTGGAAGCAGAACAGAGGAGGCACCTTCACCCTAAGGCTGGTGTGAAATGCAGCATGCACCAGAGTCATGCAAATGCATGCCAGCAGGACCTGTGCATCAGTCCTGGAGCACAGGTCACTCACTCCAAGGTGCAGAGGGACACACAGGACAGACACCATTTAAGTCAGATGTTCTTTATCTTTTCAATACCAAAAAATAAGGAGACAATTTTCAAAATGCAGTGACTGTCAAGCAGGAGTCTGGAACAACTGAATGTGATACTTAATTAAACATCTATACTTCCATGGAATGCAAGATTTGCCTCCTTTCTCCTTTTTAGTACAGGAAGCCCAGAGATAAAACCTTCAAGTTATGAGAAACTATACCCTGCTGAGAAGAGTGATGGAGTGCTATGCTCCAGAGAACTTAACCAGGCCCCAGAAAATATGGAGTTGAAACATAGAAGGTTTTCTTCTTATTATTGCTGCTGTTGTTATTATTATTATCATTACTATTTTTCCTGACACTAAAACTCTTCCCATCGTGTTCCCAGAGGGAGACAAACAGTGTGTGCCTGCATGTTAATGGGAATAAATGGGGCCATTCTACTTTTCTGATGCACGGGGTTCAAACGCTGGAGGAACTGCTGGAAGCAGGCATACTTAAGTGAATGCTGGGAAAGGCTGTAGGGCTCATGGATTTTGCACAGGAGAAAAACACAAATACAGGCCTTGGGAATGCATGATCAGAGCTCAACTCTGCTACTGACTTGACCGGCTTGGTCAGGTTACTTAGGGTCCCGCGCTCTGGCTGCTTCCTTGCAAAACAGTTCAGGACTAATGGGATGATGACCCATGCTATTCCAGGGACATGGTAAGGACAAGGACCTAAACGTTTCTGGCATGTTGATAAAATGGATCAGAGAGTGATATAAATACTTCATACAAGGTGAGAAATGGCCTAGAGGGGAGATTTCCTACATTGCCTGATCAGATCAAGCTACAGAGATTAGGTGCAAAAATCAAAGGTGAGGAATCAAAATCTGAAGTCTTTCAGTTTGCATCATCATTTACTGTGGCCAAATGAAAAAAAAAACACCAAACGAGGATGTAAAATTTCTCATCTGTAAGATTTCCTCGTCTATATTTTACTGCCTTAATGTGAATAAACAACTGTGCATGGAATGGGACACTGGAGTGAAGAAACATGGCTGGCACAGAGCAGATTATAAGAGAGCCAAAACTCAGGTTGTGAATATGAAGTGTTAGTTTTCTCAAATGTGATTGAATATTACTTTAAACTTGAGGAAAAAAAGGCATTGGAGACTTCCCCGTTGATGTGAATAGCTATCAAAGATTCATTTTCTTCCCAGGGGGGTCATGGAGGCCAAGCCTGACATAGCACAGAAGAGAAAAGCTGTTGTACGAGTTAAACAAATACTCTGTTTAGCTTTGTGTCTTGCCTCCCACAGTGACCAAAAGCTCATGCCAAGGGATGCCTAGAGGTAAAGAAGCATAAATGATACTTTCCTTGAGTATTCAGCCACAATGCTTCTCTCATGTTTTTAGTACCATCTTCTTTACTGAAGATGTCTCTTGTAGCTTACCTGACTTCCCTTTTCCCATACACAGGACTGCAAAACACCTTAGACAAGAAATGCCTCTGTGCATGTACCTTATCTTTGCCCAGAACTCATGCACCTGTGAATTCTCTGAAAGCACTGCCATATTAAAAAGGCAGAGGATAAACTTGCTAGTCTTTGTTTCCCTCCTCCCCTCAGCTGCTTCATTTCCCATCGCTTTGAAAGCTGTGGCACCCATAAGCCACAGGTTCAGTTGCGGGGCTTAAGGCTGAAGGTGAAAACACAATCTTTCCTTCTGGGCTGCAGCACATCCTAATCATTCTCTGCTCTTCAGAAGTCAGAGGGGTCACTGGACCATGCCAGGACAATAGTGGTACTTGGGAGCATTTCCTGATAGCGCCTTCTCCTAAGTCTCTTTGCTGGAGGGCACACTGTGCCCAAATTCACCTCTGTGACTGCCCAGGTGCTGTAGCTGAGGAAGTTGCAGAAGAACTGGATTGAGTTTCCCTGTGCTCTGAGGCAGAAAAAGTCCCACCCATTCACTGTGGGTTCTCCTGTCACCTCCCATCATACATACTGACTTTAACTGGTGTGAACAGACCTCTCTCCCTCTTCTTGGAGACCTGCTCTGCTGCCAAGACTTGAGCCAATCTTATCATCAGGGCACTTTAGCATGTCTTCTTTTGGTAATGACACCTCACATCTTACAATTACATAGCCTGGAACCAGCCACCCACTCCCTCAAAAAACCCAAAAAACCCTCATGTCCTTCATGGTGTTTACCCTTTGAATGCTTCCAGTCCAGTGAAAAGCCCAGCACCCAGAGAAGGTCTGCCAGGCATAAAGAAAATGGAAGATGCTTTTCAGGAGAAGAAAAAAACTCAACTTTTTTCCTTCTTTTTTTTTTTTTCAATAAATATATTAATAAGGGAGGGGAATACCCTAGCGAACCAGCAGAAAAAACAAGACTTCCAGGGTGACAACTGCAGTCATAGTCTTCCCAGCATGCTTGTCTGAGCTCTGCTGATGCTAGTTCAAAACACAGAGAAGGCACAATCCTCAGTGGTGCTGAGCAGACCCCAAGGAACACAAAAGGTACTCAGCTCATAATAGAAATTGCTCATAATGACTGAGCCTCTCAAGTACATAAGCTGCTCTGAGGGGAGGCAAAGCCATTTTCTTGCTGAGTTTGAAACTAAGAGCTCTGTTTGGCAGCTGCCATTCAAGGCACGATCAGATCTGGCCTTTCATGAAAATGCAAGCTCATTAAAACATCCGGAGAAAGGGAGGGGAATGTGGTGCAACCCTCAGCTACAGGGATAAAAAGAGTGATTGCAGTCAAAACCAGGGCTTGGTAGTTATAGGCACGCAAGGCAAAGGGATGAAGGGGATCAAGGCAAGATAGTACCCAGAAAATATTTCCTGTAACTGTCCTGAATGAAAGAAGAAATGGGTATTTACCTTTAGCTGTGGTGGGATATTTTTTCTCTTTTTTTTTTTTTTTTTTTTTGCCTGCCTTCACAAACACAGCTTGGCTGCCGAACTACGCAGCAGATAAATGATGTAGAGGCAGTGGGAACTTGTGGCCTTATTTAAACAAAGGCTAGATAGAGTTATCTGGATCGATTGAGCCAATGCTTCCTTGAGTACTAATTCAGGCCAAACAACTGCTACTGAGAATAAGCTCAGCTGACCTCCCTAGGAAGTGACCAGGCAAAATGGAGATGTAAAGAGCAGCTTTTGACACAGGTGCTGACTGGGACAATTTTGCTTCCACATGAATGCTACTTTACATAACCAAAAAGTGGTCTCAGGCTGTCTGAATTATCTCATTACACCCCTACCTAGCAACTTAGCTTAAGATGAGCCCTGCTGGGTAGGAACAAGGCCTCTATAATCCTTTTTCCTGAAAGTGGGCAGTGAAGTATGCTTAAAGGGGTTATCCATCCCCACAATATCCTTTCAGCTTCCAGCAATCTGCCCTGAGTGGGCCTGCCTTCATTTTAGCTCCTATAACTTAGGAAGAGGTTTCAAAGTGAACCAAATCCTCCTGTGCACTACTGTAGATCAGTGTATATGACCACTCTGTTACACAAGCACCCAATTATCTCTATCTGGTAATGATTCCCTGTGTGCCTCTGTGAGCTGGGGAATACACCACATTAAGCCACACACTTTTTAAACTCTCTTTCAGTCATTAATGCCACTTGGGACTAGGCTTGCCACTTCTGCTGACTATTTAGAGCACTGGAGCCTGAGTCACTGCCTCTGACTCATCTTTTTACGCCGGTGTGACTCTGGGTGTAATGGAGCAGTGGTGAATCAGGCCCTATGTATCTGCACTGGCAACAAACCAGTAACTCCCCATTCTCTGCTCCTTTCCCTCATGAGACCTGTAGGAAATGAAGAAAATGCTAAGCTCCTAACAACAGCTAAGCAGGTTCAAAGCATGGGTGACCAACCACATCCCAAGGAAAGAAAGAAAGATCACAGGGTGAAGCTTATTTCAAATGATGCCATTTTGCAGAATCTTACATTTGTAGCCCTGGGTCTGATCCTTAGAACAGTTACTGGTTCAAAGCAAATTTTACATCTTTAAAACCCATCACCTCATCTGCTAAACAGAGGGAGGGTGCAGAGGCACCAGCAGCACGATTCTTCAGAGGTCAGAGTAGCTTCCCAGCACCTTGGCTTCCAAGACAATTGAGACTTGCAGCCTCAGTTTAGCCTATCTTTGACTGTGATGTAAAAATCAGTGGCAAAACAGCTCAATAGCATAACCCTCTCCTTTCTCACAAATTCACTGCAAATCTAAATGAAGGAAGATTGGAAGGTCTCTTTTAGAACAAGAGGACCTCTGATGGGAAGAATTCACATCATTCACATCATCGAGATGCTGGCTAAGTTGCAAAGTCAAAAAACTCCTCATAGGGAGCAGCTCTGAACTTTTTTCTCCCAGCATCTGATAGCAAACTTTCCCCTCCTCATTCCCACACACCAGCCTTGCAAAGCTGTGAAAGTGACTCCACGAGTCAGTGACGAAAGCCCTTGCTCCGAAGCATGAAGTATGGTGTTGGGCTAGACCTTCAAACATCTGTTCAAGATCCAGTTTTGTTACAGGCTGTGGCAGACCCTTCCTTTGAGTCCTCTGGGCTGAGGGTGACCAGTGAGCAGCCCCTGTGAGGACCCAATGCCTCAGTGGTGTTACGGGACAAGTAAGAAGGAGGGATGCACAGTGAGGGAAGGGTGGCTTGGTCACAAAGCTGGTGTGTGTGTGTGTGTACCATTGTCCATTTCTTTCTTCCTGTTGCTTTTAGATAAATAGGCAACCAAAAGCTTGTCTGAAAAGCAGTCTGTGTTCCTTCTGCCTTGTCAAACTCTTCAAGGGAAACATTATTGCCTTAATTGCTTAATTCCAATTCACATAATACGGCGCTCTGACAACAGCAAAAACAGAGATGCAAAAGGAAGATTAAGAACGACGCATGCATGCTGCCAGCCTTTCACAACTGGGAAGGTTAAGCTGAGAACCAGAGCTAGGAGGAGCAGCCCTGCAGGCTCCCAGCTCCCATCTCACTCACTTCCCAGGAGCCTTTCTCACCCCTGCAGCCCCCGGACCCCTGCACTCAGAGGGTTTTCACTGCGCTCTGGTGGGATTCCCAACTGTATAGCGCCATTCATGGACTGTGTGGTCTAGAACCTTTCAGAGGGTCCTGGTGGCGTGAGCTGCTCCTCAAAACCCAAGACAGCAAAAATGGAGACTTGTCCTTTGCCTCGCATTGAAAAGAAATGAGGGCAGAGCATGGCAATATCTAAGCCTAGACAAACCGATCCCTCTAGGATCCCCTATTCTACTGACCAGTCCTGATATTTGAAAGATTTGACTAATTTTTTACTTCACATGTCAGTGCCTTTCCAAGTTCATGCATATTAGATGTAGGACTTCCTAGATAGTCTCAGGAAAGCCTGTTCTGCCAGTGCTTCTTGCTTGACTGGCAGATGTAGATGTATATTAGAAGACCTCCAGAAGCACAAGATTCCCATAATTACAAGCACAGGACATCTCTCATGAGCCAAACTCATTCCCGCTTCTGAAATAACACAAGTGCTTCACTTGCAGAAGACAATGGAACCATTTTCCTACTTTAAAAAGCCAACAGCCCTAAACTTCCAAGCCCAACTGCAGTGAACACACAGCAGACCAACAGGGAGATATGAGCGTTCAGCATAAATTCTAGCCATTTCCTATTTTATCTGCATCAGCTTCACACCTTGTTCCAAAACAGAGCACAATCTTACAGAAGTTCTGTGCATATCATGAGCTGTGTTTTGTGTCTCTTCATTCTATTACTCCCTCTTTCCCCATACATCAAGCCTGAAGATTTATGCTGAAGATGAGTCTGAAGATTTATGTAAAAGTTAACACAGACCCCACTGATTTCTCAGAAAGGAAATGTGGGATTGATACCTCTGCAGATACAAATGGGAATAAAAATCCTGAGTTGGACTTTGGCTGCATGTGAGCATGCCTGTACCAGAAAATTGCATAGATCTCATGTTTACACACTAACTTTGGTGCTGCTAAAGCAGCTTTGAATGGTGTGGAATAACCCTCAAATGTGGGCACGTGGATACTCCTACAAAAGTATTTGTCACTTATCCCTGATCTATTTATGTAGTTGTAGTGGTACAAACGAACCAAGCCCATAGGACACAAACATCCCTGGATTTCTGATCTGAATCTGCAGCTTGTGCCTGTCTATATGTAATTGAGACACTAAACGAGATTGTAACAATACAGAGTAAAACTAAGAAAGGAAACATGTTCCCGGAGGCAGGATTTTGCTGCTTCTTGACACAGTTTGTTGAAAAGCTGTGTAACAGCCAGAGGCTATTCCTGGTCTGGGGCATCTGGGAAAAATGAGCCTTGTATCCTGACTGATAAATTGGGCTCAAAGTTAGGGAAACGTCTCTAGTAGGAGTCACCAGTGGTGTGACCTCTTGACTGAAATAAAACAAGCAGCACACAGGCAGAAGTAAGAAAAATCGGAAGCCTGCTGGCTTTTCTGTTTGTAATGAGAAGCTACACTGTTTTAGTTGGACTACAAAGGAATTTGCAGTAGCAAAGCAGAAGATGCTTGTGGAAGAGGTGCAAACAGTGCTCATTTAGCAGCTGGGTATGAAAAAATCAATGAATGAGATGTGAACCAAGCAGATAAGTCAAGATATACAGAGCAGGTAAGCAGAGGAGTTTTAACAACAGCCAGTCTCAGAGGAAGGAAGAGGATCAGCAAACAGCTGAAAACGAGCAGAATGGGAGGGAGATAATGAAAAGACCAAGCAGATAAATGTGAATGTCAGATGGCAGCAATCACTCTGCATCACAGCAAGAGGACTTCTTTTCTCTCTTTCACCCTAAAAGGCATGGGAAATAGAAGGTCAAATTGGACCCTTAATATCTGTGGGCAGAAGGGGAGAGCTACAGTTGGTGGGTTATAAAAGCTGCAACATCAATCCCTGCTACAACAGAGTAGGAAGCAGCTGTTGTCTTTGCCATTAAGCCCCTTCCAAGAGAGCTTATTGAGGACTCAGAGAGTGCACGGATGAGTCAGAATCAGGAACTATTTAATATGGTTATTTAATATGGCTGTTTAATATGGAAGCTTTTCCGGGAACTATTCAAAGTGCTTGTAAGGTTACTCTCCCAGTGCCCTCCTCCCCCATTCCAGCCAAGACCCAGAAGGGCAGGAACAGCACCAAAATGGTGCCTCCCACGGCCAATGCAATGTGGATGCCAGCAAAGCAGGTAAAGGAGGCTTGGGGGTTGCTTCAGCTTGCAGAGAGCACTCCCTGCAGCAGGCAGCAATGGCCCCAAGGAAGAGCTGTTAGGAATGTGCCTTTCGGTGACTGCAGAGGGACAGACCACACCTCACAGAACATCAAAGGTTTAAAAATTAAATTCACGAGGTGTCCCATGGGCTCTGAGTAATGAAGAGGCCTTGGCAGCCTGGAACCAAGGTAGGGCACAAGTGGGGATGTGCTCTTTCAAAGGTTGAGCTTAATTAAAAGAGCAGGCTGCCAAGAAATGATTCCCATGTTGGACTGAGAGCAGAATGGAGAAGATGCAGTGGAAAAGTGCTGCTCCTAAGTGAGGCCACATAATATACACATTCTCACCCTTAGCACAGGCACACAAATCTACTGCTGGCCCTGGTGCTGTCATAGTGGGTCTGTGGGGAGTATGGAGTTTAAACATGAAGGTCCTGCGATCGGTATAAGGGAGCCCTGTTGTCTTGGGAAGCTGCTACCTGGTCCTATGAACACTCAGGGGCCAATCAGACAATGTCCAAACATGTCTGTAAGGCTGGGGGACTTCCCCCTGCCCCAGTACTTGCTTTCACCCTCAAATCTTTAATAAGTTGAAGCACAACTCCACAGCTCAACAGCCTCGCCTTCTCCTTCACACAGATGCATTACAGCTATGGCTTTGATCAAGCTCAGAACCAGTGATTGTAGATCCTGCATAAAGTATGAGACTCAGTTATTTATTTCTCTCTCCCCTCCCTATCCTCAAGAATTGTAGCAGTCCTGTCCTCTGTGGGAGTATGGCAGATCTACAGATACAAACCAGACGGTGGTGGCTCTCCCGCACTCCTCTGTCTTTCCTGACTGTTGCTTTTTTTCCCAGCTCTCATCTGCAAGGTGCCCTCTTCATATTGCTCTTCAAAGTAAAATGCTTTTCTCCCTGCCTCTCTCCTGATGCAAAATGTCTGAAACCCCGTTACAGACCTCATATGCAATGCCTGCTTGGCTGTAACTCACAGTGAAAAATGCCCCCTCACCAGCAAGAGTCTCCCTGAGCCTTTTACCTATCTCAATATGCTACATCTCCACCACCCCCTCCCTGCTTTCATTTTCAATTGCATGTAATCAGTTTCCAGCTCTTTAACCTTATTCTGAGTGCTCTCTTTTTTAAGAATTTGCTATTCCACCCTAAAGCACTCGAAGGGAAAGAAACACACACATTTTAATTAAATTTCTCTCAGTTTTTTTCCCTTTCATTTGCATATTTATTTTTATTTTTTCCCCATTTCCAACCCTAGGGAAGATAAATAAATAAATAAATGCAAAAGGGAGAAGGATGTGGAACAATGCATGCAAGGTGACTGGGATGCAGATGACAGCCATGGGCTGGAGGTGGAGGGGAGGACAGCTGAAGGGGAGAGAGGGGAGGGACAATCCTGCAACTAAGCTGAAAATCATACCTAAGGTCAGGCATGGCAGAAATCCAATGATGCTCACGAAAATGCTTTTAGGAAAGGAAGAAAGGAAGAGGTAGAGAAGACAGAATGTTTTGAAGTATCATAGTGCGTTGATGAACGTGAATCAACTCCCCAAACTCTAATCTTCAACAGATTCCTGACCAGATTCTGCTCCTCCATTGAATTTGCAGCTTGTATACCCAGGGATGTGTGCTTTGGGATGCTGGGCAGAGGCCATGCTAGGTTCCTGGGCTACAGGACTGAGCAATGCCCCTCATTTTGGAAATGACAGCACAAAAAATAAATCAGCCCAAAGTCTAATGTGAGTGACAAAAAAAGGGGCATTTTGGAATGGGCAGAACTAACAGCAACAATTAAAGGGGAATACCAGAACGGATTAAGTTAGTACAGATGAAGACTTGATCATTAAAAAACAAATAAAAACCAACAAAAAAACCAAAAACCAAGCCAAAAAAAAAAAAAAAACCCACAAAAATGAAAATGAAAAAAGACCAGAAAACCAACAACAAAAAAACCAAAACCAAACCTAAACCAAAACAAAACAAAATCAAACCAACCAAACAAAAACTCCATCAACTAAACAAACACCCCCCAAAACAAAACAAAAAACCCCAAAACAAACAAAAATCCCCAGACATTATATGCCTGTGATGTAATCTTTTCTTCTTTTTCTTTTTTCCTTTTTTTTTTAATTAAATGTGAATAAGCCCATGAAATTTGGCATTTGACTGCACTTGTTCCTATTTCCTTTTTGTTTCCAGGTTTTGATTTTAATTTTGGAACATGGTGTGACCTCCCATGAACCTATTAAGGGATTTCATCTGGTAGCAGTCTACTTGTATAGGTTCACATTTCATACCTGCTCTTTTCCGGTTGCTTCTTCCCCCAGAATCTATGGTGGTATTGGGGTGATGATCAGGGAATACAAATTTTTCTGTGGAGCACTGAAAGTCAAAATTGGTACCCGCCAGCATGGAGTCCCTTTGCAATAACCTGGAGATCTGTTACAGCCCCATTTTGCACACAGTTTCATTATTACTCACACATCACCCAAGGACAGTGTCATCATTTTTTCTCTGCAAAATGCATGCTGGGGTATTCAGGGTTCTCTTCTCCCCTCTACTAATGACCAAGTCTTTTCTGCAATCTCTATTCATCCTGATTACCTCTTTAACTGACTCCCCCTGGGGCTGCCTACTCTTGGTATGTAAAGCATTTATCATTGCTTGTGTTATCTTTGGCTATTTGTTCCTCAAATTTTTTCTTAATCTGTATTTCACATCTCAGTGCTCCATTTTATGTTCCATTCTATTAGCATCACTCGGATGGAATATCCAATTTTTAAAGTATTCTTTATCTGACTTGAATAAACCAACATAACTTGGTATTTAAGTGCATGCGTTTCTCTTACCTTTTTGCTTCCAGGTTTTTATTTTGTTTTTCATGTGGGGGTATGGCGCTACCTTCTGTGACTCTAATAAGGGACTTTTTTTAAAGCACTTTCCCTGCTGGTTCTTTGGGTTTCAATTTCATAACTTTTTGCCTTCAGGTTTTTTCTGAATAAGTCCCTTTTTTTTCTTTTTTTTTTTTTTAAACCTCTTTTTTTTAATGTTCTGCGCTACAGAATTTCTGGTTGGAATAAGAAAATGATAGAGATCATTTTATTAGGATAATTTTCACTCCTTATATCTGTCCTTTCACAGGCTCTGACTTAAAGTCAGGGCCATACAAAGACACATCTTCCAGCTCTTTCAGGGAGGGTTAGAATGAGACTTCTTTTACAACTCAGCAGAGAGGTTTTGCCATGGCAGGAGCAGACAAGGTTTGAGCCAGAAACAGGCCAAAGCAAAACGTGGATCAGCACTTGCTGGTTTATTCCAAACTTAATGGGAGTAACAGAGTAGCAGAAGCAACTCTCACACTGTGAGAGTTTCTGCTTGCCCCAACTGACTGCAGAGGTGCCTTTCCTGTACCATCCTTCCCTTCCTCCAAAGGCTACCCATTGTCTGACAAAAGCAAAGCTACCTCCATGTTCCAAGCACACTGCAACATGGCCACATTCCAGCTTTCTCCCCTCAACTGATTCTACACCTTCCTCTTAGGAAAAAAATAAAAGGAAACAGCCAAGATGCCTCTTAATAGCTCAAGATGGAGACCCAAGAGCTCTTCTCCTACCACTGCCAATGCTGTTGACACCTCTTTCTCCAAGCCCAGTTCCCTGAGACATCAGGTTCCCATGGCACCTGATGTGCCTCTTCTGTATCACCATGACTGTCAGAAGAAAGTGCAACCCTTCTACCAAATCCCTTCTTTTAAACACAAAGTATTTGGGTTTATGATTTTTGGTCACTCCTCAGGGTCCATTCAGAGCTGAAGCAAAGGGTCACATCCTCTGGAGATGGGTTCACTTTCCATGGCTGGACAGAGCCCACAGTCAGCTCCCTACAGTCATCTCCACTTGCCCAGATCATCAGAGCTCTACAAATATTCCGTGCACAAGGATCCATTTAGGAAACAAGGGTGACACTTGGATGAACTACCAGACCAATGGGACTTAGACTCCCTGTGCGTGCTGAGATGTAATAAACATACATCAAGACTGAAACAGGTCTACTGGCATCTGTTTTGGAACAAAGATCTTTTCCTGTCCCTTCCAGCCCTATAGTTTAAAGACGCTCTGTTTCATCCCTTCCAGATGCCATATTCCAGTGGATGGCTTGAGTTGATTTGTGGTTTTAAAAATCTCAGGCTGTTTTTTACTCAAAGTGAGGCTCTACTGTGGTGAGGCTGCCAGAAGAAAAAAAGAAAAAATCCCACCAAACCCTTTGCAGCTGTCACAGGCGCTCATTGCCTCAGTGCCTCCAAACGCCACTTGGCTCCCATGCGTTGATGCATTTACTGTACTGGTAATTAATGCCGTTAGCTTTGTAATTAAAAAAAACAACTTTTTGCCTTTATACTTGGGGTGATAACGCTGCAAGTAAAAATTAATTAAAACGAGATGAATTGCCTTCAGTTAAACGAAACGGAAAGAGAGGGAGAGGAGGGGGCATGGAAGGGAGGGGGTCATAGTGGTAGCGAAGAGAGGAGGAGGCACGCCAGAGCCCTGCTAATGAAGCAAAATGATACTGTCGGCATTTTAAAAGATTTTTCCCTTGGCTATGGTACCTTCTGTTGGGTTCTGGGTTAATGGAGCCTAAAGCTATACGTCTGGCAGGGAAACTGTGTGAGCCACCATGGCCCCATCTCTTTCATAAGGTCCACAAACACACCCGCCCATGTTGCTTCAAGTCCCTCCTCCTCCTCACCTTCCTACCCCCCACCTGGCTACGATGTGTAATGGGCTGTGAAATTGGCTTTTCTATTATTATTAATTAGATCTGATGTCAGGCTTTTTGTTTTGGTCTGTGTCTGGGGTTTTATTCTCTTCTTGAAGTAAGGAAAATACGTAGATGCCTGAAAGAGGGGGCAGACTTCTTACAAAGTTGATGCTGGGAGCCAGTCCGAGCAACTACAGCACACTTTTTTGTAGAGGACCAGAGTCCCTCTCACTGCTTTTAGATGACTTCTCTGTTCACTGCTTAACTCTTTCTGTCCCTCATATGAGTCCCATCTCTAGTCAGACCAGAGAGGGAGCTGTTAGCAGAGAAGATAACAAGTAATTTGTATAAGAGCTGAAGGAAGCCTCTGGCAGCAGAGGAAGTAGACAGCCTTGATGAGTGTATGAGAAGAGAAACTGGTCAAGACGGGAGAAACAGAAGCATTTCATTAAGTCATACATGAGAGAGAAAAGCTTTGTTGGACAGACCTAAATGGTTCTGGTCTAATTGAAATTCATCTTTGGAAATTACTTTCAATTTTATCGCTGTTACGCCCATCTCATTTCCTTATTCCTAATATGTAGGAGTTTAGCAAATGAGGGAAGAAGAAATGAGCAATCTGTCCCAAACCAAGTGATAAAGAGCATCTACCCCCTACCCACCCAAATATCCTGTAGCACCCATTACTTTTCAACCCCTCCAGTCCGGGAACTTCTGAAGTTCCCCCTGTACAAACTACCTCACTGCAGAGAGCAACCTACTTTTACATCCATCACAGCTCCTTAAGATTAATACATGATGCCCATGGGGACCGCTGACTCTAGATAGAAAATAATAAATATCCTTCTCTGGATAAATATCCTTCTCTGGATCTATCTATCTAGAAATACTTGTCTCTTCTAGAGTTAATGTTAGACTATTTAAGAATCCTGGGTCAGGAGGAAATGCTGTTACTATGAGAAAGAGCAACAGTTCCTGCAGGGTTTTCGTAGGACTTAAAATTACTCAGACCCTATGGTTTGAGTTTAAAACTCCTGATCTGTAAAAAATTCTGCACCTTTTCAAACCAGCACTGCCTGCCATGCTCCCATTTTCCCTCCAGAACACCCTGTCACTATGATGGCCAGTTTCAGACATGTGTGCAAACCCACTAGAAACTTAAGTCCTTAGGATCAACCCTCCTGCTCAGCCGCTCTAAGGTCAAAGAAACATGGCTTGACAGCAAAACAAAATCAGACAGATCCTGTGGCAACACTGAAGAGCAAAGTCCTGACTGTTTGCCCTAAAGCCTCTTCTGTCTCCAGGTTGAAATTCAGCTTGATTTTGAGCAGCTGGACCCACTGACACCCAGAAACAGGGGAATTGACTTTGTTGTCAGGGCTGCACCCACAAGACCATGAAGATCTACTCATTCTGCCATGGCTGACAGGAACAGGGTGCTTTGTAGGCCTGTTTGTGACAGCAATGCATTCAAAAACCAACACCCACAGCTGCCCCACACATGGCAGAGAGATGGGAGAGATGTTTTCTCCACTTTTGAGAAGAATGCTAGATTTGCCATTCAGGGAGAGCTTCTGAGGCTGGGGAAGAGCAAGACCAGCTCTTTTCCATTTAAGTTTTCCTTCTTGTTTTATGTTTTCTTAGCTGCAAGTGTGGTGTGGCCACTGCATGATGAAAAAGGATAGAGAGGTGACATGACCCTCCTAAAGGATTTTAGAGCTAGGGCATATTCCAGGCCTAGTCTAATGCCTACTGGGTCTGGCACCTGGAGGCATCAAGGCAGCTCTGGGGGACACACTGTGCTGGCCCTGGCAACTCTTTCCAAAACCAGTTCAACATGGTTCAATTTTTACGGCTACAAAATTAAGATAATGACACTCATTCTACTTTTGCAGGACACCAGGAGTTCTGCTGGTGAAAAGCAACATACCAGAGCAAGTATGACATCCTGGAGAGCTCAGTGCAAACTCTTGTCCCGCTCTGGTCTTTCCACCTCAATTTCCCTGCCTATGAAAGCAGGACAGTACCATGCATCCAACTTTGCAAAGGTGAGGCTGGATTATTGATTGGCAGGGTAGAGCCACTGCCTTAAACAAAAGTAATCCTGGTGTAATGTTGTTGAAGCAACTGAGTGAAACCAGAAGTGACTTTGGCCCTTCACCAGAGCCAAGGCATTGTCTTGACCTTTACAGCTATTCAGGCTGTCCACTTCAGATTACTTCAGAATTTCAGGTGAGACCTTAGTTTGGCTGACAGCTTTGAAAAGACAGTCAAGGAAGTCAAAGAGATACATAGAAGGGTGAAAAGTGAGTGCTAAGAACATTGCTCCTGACCTTTTAAATGGGATTTTACAGCCATTGTTTGGCTGAACTTGGGGCCTGACTGCTGCAGTGCCACGAACTTCTGTCAAGTTATTCCTGAAGTGCCATATATATAAGCAAGAGACAACATCATCCACCCCCAGTATGTACATCTGAACAGGGGATTTACACCGGTGTGAGAAGGCAGGGAAGGAGGATGTTGGAGCCAAGGGTGGGTGTGGACTATAAAGAGTCTGTGTGAAAGGGCAGCTCTTTTTACTGGAATAAGTCTCTCATGTGACTGTGCATTCTCCCCTTCAGTTCAGATGGGTTTCATTTGTCAGTCCTAAAGGAAATAAATAAACTGAGAGTGATGCTTTTCTGACTGTCATGGTAAATCAGGCGTCATTTCATTACAATCAATGGACTTCCACCACCGGAGAGCTGATGTGAAAGAGATGACCATTAACCCCAGAGTATCTAACCTCTCAGCCGTCCCCAATCCCCTCCAGATCTGAAAATCAGCTGTTCTTTTCTGGCTCTTAGAGGAACCCCAGGAAGAAAGAGCCTGCAGTCAGACTATAGCTGCTGAGGCATGACGCAAATTAGACGCCAGTCTCACTTCTCCACAGTAGTGTCAGCTCCTGCAGGGCTAAGCATAAGACACTGAAAAAGCATGGGGAGAAGGGATATTGAGCCAAACCTGGTCACAGCTCCCATCCAATCCATCGTGAGCAAGGACGGAATGAAAACAAGGACAAAGAAAATGTCTGCTGTCTTCTAGTTATCCCCATGATGGGTTACAGGTCCCTGGCCAGCCAGTCCTGAGTTTGCTTCAACAAAAATTTTTGTCCAAGCCATTGTCACAAGCAGAGTGTTTAAGCCCCTTCCCTTTAGTGGCACCAAGTGACACATGACTGTAGCTGAGGAAGGACCTCCTGAAATGAAGAAACCAGATTTTTGCTGCTGGTAGTCATCTGTTGTATTTCACAGGTGAACCATGGAAATTCTTCTTGGGGAAGCAAATGGGAGTATTTCAAGGTCTGCCATCATTCCATAGCATGGAAAGATAAAAGCAGTGAATAGACTTCTAAACAACACTGTCTGGAGAAATCTCCTCCTTCCACACATGCTGGTGAGCTGGGTCCATACATGTCAGCAAGTTCCCCTCTTTCTGAACATTTGCAGAGGACCAGCAAGCAACTCATCCATTGCACAAATGTAAATTCCTACTGATCAAGCTGGCTAGAGTGCCCGACTGCCTTGGGACAGCTTAAACACCATCCCTACCTGAGTTATTTAATGGCCAGGATTTAGAAGGCATGGAGTATCGTTTGCAGGGCCTTCAAGTTCTGCTGGAAGTTTCCAGAGCCCCTCTGGGTGACAGACCTCAGTGGCCTCAAAAATGCTGCCACTTCAGGGCTAAACACAGTAGCTGCTTAGAAATGGGCAACACTGAGGGGAGGAGTGAAGTAGGCTGCTTCATTTAATTCAGGACCATTGGGAAACACTAAGAAAGACAGAAAACAGTTCTTTGAACTAACATTTTCTGAAGTACTGAGGCTACAGACATTTAGAGCCATCACGTGACTCTGTGGTGGGGACCTCTGCAGCTCATCATAATGCTGCCTTCCCCACAACACAGAGGCAGCTGATCCCTTGCTGGGACCTTGGCTTAGCGCTGAATGAGAGAGAAATAAACACCTGCTGCACAGCCACCAGCACCTCCTGGATTTGCATTACAGATCTGCCATCCAAACATGCCACCAGCCTAACGCTGTTTAGACCAGAGGAGATAGCTGCCCTGTGAGGAGCATCTCCAAGAACCTGGGAGCCAACATGCTGCTGCTCTGCTCCCAAGCCAGCAGCAATAAACAGAAGAGGATGCTTTAAGGAACAGCATATTCATTCTAGTTTTCATCTGGTACTAAATACCTAAGCCTCCACCTGCCTGAATCCTCTTCCACCCTTGCCAGAAATCTGCTGGAGAGGAAACTAAAAAAAGGAAGATGAGGCAAAATAAAGCAAACTGCCAGGGAAAAATGTCCAAAAAGCTAGCCCAGAGGACAGGGGAGAATCGAGGTCTCCACAGATGAGTGCTTTTAATTAGGAAGAGGGCTGAACAGCAAGGAGCTTATGCTAATGAGCAGTCTCTTTTAATCAGCTTATATTTTAAAAACAGCATTTTTTAACAGTCAAAATAGTTCTGAAAAATGGTAATTATCAGAAATGCATTAACATGGAGCAGGTTGGCTAGCAAGCTGAAATGATGGAGACTCCTGTCTGACAGAAGGGGACAGCATTGTCATGCGGGGCGATGCAGGGATGAGGTGAGAAGGCTTCCGGGGCTATGGCTTCTCCCTCTGACATCCCTATCCTGTGAATCTTCCTTTCCTTTCCTTCCTGTTCTAATTAATCCTTTCG
>NW_005054320.1:3733173-3816715 GCF_000277835.1 Geospiza fortis
ACGACCTTGCTCTTTGCTTGTCTCTTTATCTCCTCACCTTTCCCCCTCTGATCCTCCAAGTACTACCCTGCAAATGCATGGTGGAGAGGCCTCTTCCTGCTTGTGCTACAAACACTGCCAAGTTGTATTCTCTGCTGAATGTGGACGTTGATCGTCTGGAGAATATATTTATTGTGTACTGTGTGTACACCGCCCAACAAGATAAACTGAGCCTTTGCAGTCCATGCCTGAGGTGTCCAAACTGACTCCACAGCTGACCCTTCCTGAACAGTGAGTCCCTTTACTCTTAGCCAGCCTTCCTGGAGATAGGCACAAATTTGCATGCAGTGGAGTACAGAGAATTTCCCCTCTCTTTACAACTTCTTTCTTTCAGCACCCTGTCCTCTCCTCCGGAAAGGGACACTCTACCAGAAATGTGCAGGATTCCCATCACCTACACACCCTCACTCTACCCTGCCCACGAGAGTCTTTGTAACAGCCTGCCTGCTTCTCCAAATGGTTCAACACCCACCAATATTTCAAGTAGATGTTACCAAGTGAAATGAACACCAGTTCGCAGTATCCTACTTTGTCTGAGGAAACAGATCCAGGCATGTGAAGCCATCTGCTCTTGTAGGGTTGCCATCCTCATATTTCTCTGTACTATGCGCAATAAAGAGCGTTACCAGACATCACTCTCAAGCTCACAACAACCTTGGGGCAGAAAACAGGAGGGGGAGGCAGCACATCCAACGTGCCACATATGGTAGGGTGAAAGAGAGAGACAGAGAAAATATACAGCAAAGGGTGGATAGAGCAATAAGCTGCCTGATGCTTTCACGTGCAGTGGAAGGTGCTGTCATTCTCCTGTCTGAAGCTGGCTTAATCCTAAATGTTTTTCCAAGACTCCTGCAGCAAAGCTGAAATCCAGTTCAGCCATGTCTTCTCAGCAGTCTTGACACCAGAATACAGACTGTAGCCTGCACAGATGTCACTGTCCCATACAGGAAGAGCTGGCTTTGATCCACCACTTACAACTGAGCAAAGTCTCCCTGGTGCCCTCGGGTTCAGCTTGTGTATGGCCAAGGCCCAGGCATGTGGCAAGTCCTGTTCTGACTGAGCAAATGCCACTTGGTAGGGGGGCAGCTTCAGCCCTGCTCAGCTACAGCTACAGGGCTCAGCTACCCAGTCACAGGGTCTCTGCTCTGATCACCCCCTTCAGCTCCTCAGGTGCAAGCTCCCAAGTGACAGGACCTAAGGGCATCCAACTGACTGACACAACTGTGCTTCAAAGAGTTCCTGCCTCTCTGGGAATCAAGCTTATGGCTTACAAATCTCATGGCACTGAAGGATCAGACAGAGCTTATAACTCTAGTTTTACAGGATTAGAAAACAATCAACCACAGTTTTGACCCACTCGAAAAGACACTGTCTTTCCAAAGCACCACTGTACCAACATGCATGGCATTAGCACAATAACTTGGTGTCAAAGCCTGAGGCTGTTGATGTATGTTTTTGCATGGCATATCATTTTCCCATGTAATCCCCTGCTCTACTTTCTCACCCCTGTCTTTGAGGGCAGGTATTTCTTTGGTGAAAGGAAGCAACTGTAAAGCTGATTATTTCACAGCTGCATCTGTAAATTATGGTGTCCAGGGCTAGCCAAGAAGAAGCAACACCTTGGAACATGACCTGATCAGACCTCAAAGGCAAGTTCATACAGATCTGCAGTAACAACTTGAGTCAGGAGATATCCAAAGAAAATGGCATTCTGTACCATTTGACTATGCTCCTCCACCGAGACCATGACTCTGCTGATCCCCCTCCTGATTTGAGGAACATGTGATTTAAAGAACATGAAGACCTGCAGGAGTGAGGAAGATAACTGCAATGCAAAACCAATACTATGATCCCCGAGACCACTGAAGATCCCCTATCATGCTGCATTTTTCCTCTTCAAAACATTTTTAAACTCACATCAATTTTCCATACTGTATTAGAGGCATTAGTAGTAATGGCTATTTATAGAGCTGTAGTTTGGATCAGGCTGCCGTACAAGAAAAAAAAACCAAAACGAAGACTGTCATGCTTAAAGGCTACAAGTCTAAACAGTGAACTAAATGCCAGAGCACATAAGGTTAAATATCCTAAATAGCTTCCTCCCACTGACAGGTGATGAGATTGTTATTTTTTTAGTGTAGAGGTAGAAAGCGTTAAAATAAATGTTAAAATAAATTACATGGTAAAATAGATTACACAAACTGAGCACATTAATATGCACTAATAGAGATTGTTGCTATAACAGGATTCTTTGTTCTGGAGCAAAATGCCTCAGTATTACAGGCAGGCCAAAACAAAAGCCCCCTGCTGCTGTAGTGAAAGCTGGACTGGGATTATAAACAGGATTTTCAAAGCAAAGTTGTTCCTTTCCAACAGAATTGTGCTGCTGAGAACCAGTTGGACTGGTGTCCCAAGGCTGGGCTGCTCTCCACTTTGAATAGATGGGCAAGAGCATCATGTTGAGATACCCCCTCCTGTATCATCTGATGGGAGTGCATGCGCCGGCTGTCTGCCTCGGGCAGTGGTGCAGGCTGAGCATAAAAGAGCACCATCTGTTTTGGGCTGCCAGCCTGTGTCCCAGCACTGGAACAGGGGGTCTGAGGGCACCAGGGAGGGAAAGGCAACCTCGCTGCTTCCTTCAGTATGAGAAATCAGCAGCTGTGCTCTGAGCCAGCGGCAAAGAAAGACTCCCGAAAAGCAAATTCAGCTGCAGTACTTGGTTGGCAGTGTCAGCACACCCCCTCCCAGCAGCTGCCTCAGCTCTGGGTTCCAGTCTGGACAGACCATATGCAGGAGTCACAGAGCAACCAGTGCCTGCAGGTCCGTCTGGCCTTTGGCCTCTCTGCTGAGGCACTGGCAGTGTCCCACCTGGGCTCCAGGTAGAGAAGTGGACCAGGAGAGGACAACTCCCACCAAGAGCTCAATCAAAAGACACCTATCAAGAGCCAAAAAGTGACATCAGGAAGGTTGCACCAGTGCTGGTGCTTAATGTCAAAGACCAAGAGAGTAGTGAATCCAGCTGCCTACTACTTCATATTCCATGACCCTACAGAGAGGAAGAGCTGTGAAAGCTAAATCTGATCCTTCTTGTTGGCACCATAGAAACTGGTGCAGTGAATCAAGTGGAAGCACAGCAACATAATAGTGACCCCATAAAGTGATATTTCTGAACATTTAAAATGTGTAAACATATTTATCTTTTACTTTCTTCTTTTAGAGTGAAGGGAAGTGATCTTACATAAATAAGATCATAAAATAACAAAGATGACACGGCTAAAATAACAAAATGTTATAATAGCAAAAATGACACGGATACAGGTAAACACACATCCATTTAACCACAAGCAAAGGTCTCCCAGTCTTCTCAGTCACCTCCTCTTCTGACTCCCAATTAGCCAACTTTACAAGGTCTGATCTGTTTCCTAATCGTTCTCTTCTCATTACTCCACCCTGTGTGCTTCTGTGAGATCTAAGAAGAGAACTAACAAGGTGCCTGCTGCAAAACAAGCAGGGATTCTGGCTCCAATCCTGTACCACTGAACAAATAGTTTCAGTTTAAATAAATAAAGCCATTCACAGAGAATCCTCACTTCAGTTTAACTGGGGTTTCACCGTGTCTACAAACCTGCCATTATTCCAGATACTTGAAAACACAGCTATTAGCTTTCCTTCCTATTTCTCCATTTTAAGGTAAGTAGGAAATGCCATTTATTTGTTAAAATTTTATAACTCAAAGCTCATGTCTCTTTCTTCTGCCTTTAAAAGCACCCAGCCCTGGGTGAGAAATGACCAGCTGCAGGCAGCCTGAACAGGCCAATGTTCATTAAATGTCTTATTCAACCCCAAACCTCATGAATTGTTTAATGTACAATGGAGACAAAAGCCTTATTTTTTTCATGTGTCAGCTCTTGTTAAGCGGCTCCCTGCCCATCTTGCTGCTGGCTATAAACAGGATTAACAATCCCCGTAGTTAGAGGCAGGGAATGTGTGCACACTTCACACGCTGGCAAACGCGTGCAGAGGACAGGGTGGCACACCCCCACACAGCCCCACGCGTGTGCCCAAGCAGGCACTGCCCGCAGGCCAGCCCTGCCAAGTGCATTTACTCCCCGCGGAAGGCAGATGTACCAATCCAGGCATTCCAGCACGGAGAGCCTGGGGTGTCCGCGCACCTCAGGTGACAAACACATCCCTCCCAAGAGCTGCGTATTGCTCAGCTGCATGGATCACTTCCTTCCAGCTTCTATATGCAGGATGGAAAAATCAGCAGCTTTCCTAAAGAGGAGGATGTGCTGCCTGGTCTGCTTTTCCCAGCCCTCATGCTGCATGTCCAGCTTAGATGTCTTGAGCCTGACTTCTTTGAGGAAGCCTACCAGGTGCTGGGCACCACATTGACAAGGGAGGCCCTCAAGAGGCAGCCCGTGCCTCTTCTCCAGAAACTTCTGGAAGTACAGCCAGCACCTTCCCCTCCTCCATGCCCGAGCACATGTGCCAACCCTGTGAGCTTGCACACACACAGGCAGAGAGGCAAGTGCACAGATGAGCCTGGCATCTGGCTTCCTGCGAAATGCCTTCGGGGCCCACGCTCAGCCTGGAAGCATGAACTCCAAACCACCAGCTTCAAGGACACCACAGCCACCTCAGCCAGCATCCTGAAGGCTGCCAACCACCGAGAGTGAGGGGAGGAAAGGGGGAGAAAAGTTTGCCAGCTCCAGTGTGGCTGTACCAATGTCCAGGTTTTGGTGGGACTCTCGTGGTTTCCTCTCCTTCGCCAGCAGCAGGGAGGACCATGAGTGTTTCCAACAGAAATGATTCTGTAGGCTTCAGAATGCCATCCGGCTGTTGGGGTGATGTCAGGGCACCAACCTGGCAGAAAACTAGGTAGCATGAAGAGGAGGGGGAGCAGGGGAGACAGTAGGATGTCCTTGGGCATGACAAATTGACCAGGGACAGTGAAGAGGCAGCATGTTGACGCAGCACAGGAAGGGGACGTGCCTTTAATGCAGCTTGCTGCCAGGGAAAGGGGGATGCCAAGTTGTCCTTTCTCCCTGCCCATCCCCATGGACACAGAAATTACATCCACCGCAAGTGGATGCCATCCTCTAGAAAATGCCATCTGGAGAACATTACTGGGTTTCCTGGACAGACATCACAGAACTCTGCAAAACCTGGAGCTAAACAGCACTTGAAACTCATGTGAAATGGTGCTTTAAGAGGTAATAGCTTGCAGGGCTATAGCTAGTGGTTTTTTTCCTCACTGAAATCAGGAGGAAGCTGTACTGCTGACCAAACCCACTTATGAGTTACAAAGTGAGTGAGAAAATAAAAGCATCTGATGAAAGCTAGCATTTTTGTGATAGCAAAGGAAATATCTGTCTCTGATGGTTATTTGTTCTTTGGGATTATTGATGTATTTTCTGGCAGCAAATAATCTTTTCCTCACACATTAAACATATTGTGAATATTGCAGTCAGCTGTAAAATCCGCCATTCCCTCCTACATACCACCGGACTGTAACATCTGCATCACTAACAAAATCAGCACAACACAAATCACGTGTATGATGGAAACACTGGAAAATATACAGGCTTGAGTATGGATTGAGGATGAGCTTATGTGAGGGGCTGTGGAAATGCAGACCAGCACCACCAGTGCTTCTCAGCAAAGCTTATGGCCTGCATGATGCACTGAGAGGCTCAGGAAGTGACCCAGTCAGACTGAGATGGCATCTATTTGTGGGTGGGCCACTCGAGGATTTTGGTAGGTAAATTAGTGTGTGATTTATCCAACTTGACTCAGCTAATTAAGGGCCAGCAAAAAACAGAACCTATGACTCAGACAATAGTTGGCAGCACAAAATGCAAATTTCCCCATCCAAAAGACCATTTCAAATTCAACTTTGACAGAAATACTCGTAATAGCAATGTCCTCTTTGTGAGTATCCGCTCTACCTAAGCTACCATGCTTGCAGAGAGGGACAGCAGAACGGCTGCAAACATCTTCAGTTTAAGATCTGCTTTTGAATTGGAAAAAAATAATTATTAATATCCCTCTGCCTCACTTTGGTGGTGCCTCAGCCACCTTAGAAATCATCAGTCATGGTCCTGGCACTGCCCGCAGCTGTGCCTGTCTGCACCTTCCCCCATGTCCCCTTCTCCATCCATCACGCACGTTTCCTCAACTCCAATACACTTGATGACCTTTCTGGAATCCTCCTTGCCCAAACAGCCCCAACCCCATTGCTTTTATCTAGCCACCAACAGACTCCAGCAGCGTGCAAAACAAACGGCGAATCCCTCCTCCCAAGTGGCACCAGCCACACCCGTGTGAGTGCAATAGGTGCATTCCCGGGGCTGAATGCATTCCCCTCATGCTCTGCAGCCATGTTGCAGCTCCATCCATTTCCACCACTCCTCATGACTGTCTCACAAAGCCCTGCTCACGCAAGTAATCCCATTAAACCCGATGGGCTAGTTGCCTAAGCACCGATTTACAGGATCATGCTCTTAAAGGCTAAGCTCTTCAGCAAAGGGACCCGAGCAGTCCCTTGTAAATTGCCCACAAAGCCCTAGAGCCACCGCTGGCCTGCTGAAACCTGGTGTTATTTGCAGGAGATCAAAGTCCTGTCAGGTCATGTTGACTTCTATTAATGGAAGCTGAGATGCTCAGCTGCACTTCTAGGCGTCAGGCCTGTAAATGATGAACTCCTACAGACGTGTTTCACCTGGTGGGTTTTCCAGGGAGCTGTCAATTGACACCGAGCAGAATTCAAAAGAAAGTCTGATTTGCACAACATCCTGAGGACACCAAGTTTTCCTGTTTTGCCCAGCTACAACTGCAGTGTCAGCACAGGCTGAGTTCTCAGGACAAAGATCTTTTGGGTGGACTGGCGTGGGATAGGCACACTGGAAAGGGCCTGCCTGGGTATGCTGCTTCCTTAGCTCTTAAAATTTTTTTGCCCTGGCAGAGGCCTATTCAGGTGACAGAAAGACATGGGGAAATGGGAACAAAATGTGCACACTGCTCATATTGAAGAAGATCCAGTATAACAGCATAATTAATAAACCTTTGCAGACCTCTATTAATAGCTCCTGGAACCTGAGCAAGGAACGCAGCGGTGGTTTTGCCAAGGCTCATTCTGCAAGGGTGAAAATCTTTTGCTTACTGTTTTCACATTTGTCATTGCCATGCTCCATCAAGCTTAGCAGTAAAGGCAGTAAAGGAAAGCAGGGGACCAGAGGAGAAAGGAGACAGGGAAATCCTGGTCTGTGGCTGAGCACGTTTTGATGGCTTTGCAAGCACAGAGGCTGAATGAAGTCATGTTGCAAAATTACTTGTCCGTTCATGCATAGGGCTGAGGAGGAATCCTATACAACTAAATTAAATTTAAATTATCATATGTCAAATTGACATTAATATTCAGGGCAAAGAATCATTTTTTTTCATGCAGTGCATTGATTTAGTTTTAAATACTAATAAATTCCTCCTGCCTCACTGGACATCAACAGCATATTCCCCCTTAGCTCCTACCTAGTGTAATGCTAGCCTTGTGCCCAAAAGAGAGGGCTTGGCTTTGCAAGCCAAGGGTAAGCACCTCAGAAAGGGCAGACAGAGCATCAAAAGTAACAGAGACCCCTCAGCCAGAAGGCTTATTGAGGTAAATTATTTCTCCCCCTCCCCATTTTTTCCAGACATGTCTTCCCTAAGCCTCACCTGCCAAGAGGGGCTGTGCAGGGACCCAGAGCAGCAGCTCACAGCAGTGCAGTGCTTGGGGAGGGTGGGCTGGGAGCCTGCCACCAGTCTCCTGGTCCTGTAGGTTCAGCCCCCCTCCCCAGCAATCCCCACAGGTTTCATTGCTGAATGCCTCAGCCCCTAGAGTACCACAGTAATTTGGCACTGATGCCTTAGTCACTTAATTATTCTTTTCAAAGGAGCCTTTGAATTTCTTTTTCCCAACCTTGCCTTCTTTCCTCTCCCTCCCTTTTCCCTCTACACATTTTGACTCAATAGTTTTCCTTGAAATTGTATAAACTTGCTGTTTATTTCTTGCCATCTAGCATGCTGTGATCTATCTTTCATTGTTAATATTCTTTTTTCTCAGCAGTATCCCTGTTCCCTGTCTCTGAGTTCATTCTGTTCCCTCTTTCAGCAGCACTATATTTTTCTTCTCAGTATTTTTGCTTAGCTCTATTAACTTTTATTTATTTTTCTTTCACTCCTTCATCATGTTTCTTTTCTTAGTTGCTGTGCACCATCTGTATATCTGTTTCTGCCTCTCTCATGCTCCCACAACTCGATTACTCTCTGCCTGCCTTTGATTGCCACAGCCCCTTGTCTCCCCTCCCCACACACTCCCCTTCCTAATAAGAGCTATCTAAAACCGGCCATGCACCTTCTTGGGTTCCCCCCTCTGATTCCCAGCTGTTGCCTGTGAAAAATACCTGTGTAGGAGTATTGGCATCATAAGCTCTGGCAAGCCAGAGAGCACCTGAGTCAAGGAGACTTAAAATGCAGTAAGAGATGATGAGTTCAATGTATGATTTTTCCAAAGCATGCATATTTCTAATTCCTCATTTTCTGAGAGAGAGGGAAAGAAAAAAAAAATCCCTCCTGCTCTTGACATGTCTTATCTGCTTTTGAACATCTCACTATGCAAACAAATTAGCTTCTCCTAATAAAGGTTAGAAAGCGAAAAATAAGCCTGAGAATGGAAATCTAAACTTGGCTATAACTGAAGAATTATGATAGATGCCTTCAAAGTAAAGGAAATGCTCCATCTGCAGAGCTATGTGAGCCAAGGAAGCAAAAATGACCTCCCTGATCTCCAGCACCTCAGCTGTCTCCCTACACCTCTGCACCTCTTGCAACCAGGAACAGCTCTAACAGAGTCCCCAGTGACTGTCTTTGCAAAGCACTGTAAAAATAGATGTCAGGAGAGCACCCTGTGACTGCTGCTCCAGAGCTCTGGCCACCAGCTGCAGACTGCGTGTGAAGGACAGAGCGACACAGCCACAGGAGATGTGGCTGGACAGGTCTCTGTAGTGGGGGCTGCTAGGAAGTAAAAATGGCCAAGAACCAGGCTGGAGCAAGCTGCTTTTTAAAAACAAGCATCTGAAGCTGTGTGGGCAGGTCACCCTCTGACTCCCTGTGGGAGCAGGTCTTTTCCTGGGCAGTCTGGACACCACCATCCCCACTGCCTCCCTCTCCTGAGGCTGTGCCAAGAGTCGCTGGGGAAATGAAGGGAAGGCTCAGCCTGGCCTGAAGCATCTCTGGGTTTTGCTGCCCACTCTGTGTGTCCCCACCCTGCAGATGGAGCCTGTAGGGAGGAAGCAGGAGCTGCCCTAGAGCACACAAACAACCTGGTCCATGCACATCTTGGAGAAAAAGCTTACCAGCTGACAGAGCTGGTTACAGGCACCCACATTTATCCAGCCCACGAACGGAAAACGAAGCTGAAGTGAGAAATGAAGTTCATTTTCTTCTCCTTGCCTTTTCCAGAATCAGACTAAAACTCATCAGGGTCACAACTATATGGATTACAGCCAAGGAGAAAGGTTATTGATGTGCCTCTAAGAAATAAAAACAAAGTTGAGAAAAAAACAACCCAGCACACAGGCAGCAAAGCTGGAATTAAGAAGATATGCCATTCTTGCATTCCAGGTTAACAGGAATGAACTGAAATCTTCTTCCAAATGCCAGCAAGGTTGAAAACAACCCAGAGTGAAAACTGCATCTCAAACCCAGACACTCACTACTAATGCAATTCTGAATCATAATAGCCTTAAATCTCACCATGTGCAGGCAGAACAGTAGGTACTGACGTGCCATTTTGGTTTCTTATCTCCCCCATTGTTTCAGACTATCTTCAACAAACTAGGAATGGTTTCTGAATTTTACACCGGGGAATTTGAGAACACATTTGTATCTACATGCATATGCATGTGTGTGCATGTATGTAGGCATGCTGATATACATGTGCATCTACATCTATGCACACACATATATTAAAAACCCAGGGGTTGCCTTACCAGATGCCACTATGGTACTGGGCTTCCCCTTTTCCTGGTCGGTTCATTTGTGCCACACAGGCTTCACTGCTTCTGCACCTCATAGCGTGCTCAGATATCCCATATTCTCATTATCCTCAGACTCACCGAGCCTGGCTGTCCCCCCTGGAGGCTGTTCAACACAGAAATTTGTGCTTAGCTGAATTTTCACCATAGCTTTGCAATTCACCTTTACAAAAATAAACTCTCCTACGTGGAACTTTTGCAATCAGCACAGAGACCAGAACAAACAAACAGGAAAACAGTCCCGTCAGCGATTTTCCAGCCATGTGAACTGCTCACTCGGAGCTGGTGAAAAAAATGGCCACCATCCCAACCGTGGGCCCTGCGCTGATGCTCCCCTCCTGCTCAGCCAGCGCTCCCCTGTTTATCCAATCTAATGCAATAAAATGCGTAATTAATTTCTAAACGCTTCTGTTGAACGGTGCAATTTGTCAAGTCGAGTTGTTAATAGAATTAAGCTTTTTATCAGCGATTAGCAAAAGAAGGTAAAAAAAAAATTAATTACGGAATTGTATGCCTCCCTGCTTCAAAGCCAGGTTTGGGATTAAATGTTTGATAAAGGTTCCCTGGCACGTTATAAAACATTTAGCAAAAGCTGCTTTCCCCACGGTGTTTTCTGCAAAACAGCCTTTGTGCAAGAGGGGGGAGGCAGAGGGAGGAGGGTGCAGGCAGTACAGTTGATCACATGGAGAAGGGGGGCTGGCTTTAAGTCGTGCAGAACTTATTGTATGGGAACACACCCCCATATTGTATTCTGCTGGCACTACATCCTGCCTGCCATGACCTCTCAAGCATCTCTCTGTCGTTTGTATAGATAACCAACAGTGACAGGGAATTACAGGCAATATTGGTTATTTCTGCTTGTGTGTCAAGAGGTGTCCCAGGTCCTGGACTCAGTGGAAGGACTGTACAGCACCATGAAATGAGGCAGCACATACAGCTTGCGCTGGTTATGTGGCAGCAAGTCCCCCTAACAGCCCTTGTCATTCTAGGAAATTCATACCTTGTGGAGGGCAGACTATGAAGACCTATGGAGAATGCCACAAGGCCAAGCCACCACTGTCCTCTGCAATGTAGCTAGTGCTGGATCATCACTAAATTCACGTGCCTTGACCTCAGCGAGGAGAGGCGAGCGGAGCAGAGCAGAGCAGGAGCTGAAGAAGCCCCACCTCCACAGCACAGAAAGGAGACACAGCCTCATCCTTTCCAGGGAGCCTGCCTGCACAGACAGGGGCTGAGGGCTGGGAACCCAAGTGTACTGCAAGGAATGCCACCTCCTGAGGGCCTTGTGCCACCTGTTACTGAGGACAGAAATACAGCAATCTCCCTCTTCCCTGCAAATTATACTGTCTGTTTATACTTGACTTCCACAGACACGAGTGAAACCTGTGCCTGAGGGACCTTGCTTTGGAACACAGTCTAGCCCAGGTGTTTCCCTGCCAAGACACAGCTCTCTGGCACTTTTCCAAAACACATATATTCAGTTTCTCCATGGACCCATCCCGGGTTTACCAGCAACAAAGCAAGGGACCCTTCCAAGAGACAGCTTGTCATCCTTGTAGGGGCAGGCTGGGAAATACTACTGGGGGACATGTGTTAAGCAAGAGGGGAGCAGAGAACCCAGAGGATGTGCTAGGGGCTTTTTTGGGGAAGTTTACCTACACAGGGTAGAGGATGAAATGCAGCAGTGGTGGGGAGCAAGGGTATGGGTTGAACTGTCAAGAGAAGTGCTGGGCGAGGAGATCTGGGAGGTTGCAGGGCAGAAGGAAAGAACTGCATCAACAGAGCTTTAAGGCACGATACAGAACTAAACCCTGACAACAGTTATGTTTCCGTGCACACCAGCTTAATTAGCAGCATGAAGCATTCTGACACCTCCATTTCACGCTGTCTTTAGAGTAAGTTTCTCAACACACAGAATTTCTGGCAGCTCAGCACATGCTCTGTGCAATGGCCATGCAACTTGCAGGAAGGAAATGAGGAGGAGGTGAAATCTTTAATCTGATTTCTGCTCCTACCGGCAAGTTAAATGTACAAAGCTAATGGCACATTTAAGTACTTCAGATCCCCACAATGAGACAGGAAGGGAACATGAGGCGCTCTTGAGCAGCCTCCCCACCCCACATCAGCAGCTCAGCTCCTGTTTTTGACTCCTCATAGATGTGGCCTCAGGGAGGACAGAGTGCCCAGCACAGCCTTCTCACTCTAACCCTTGCATGTGTTAGCAGCCATGCTCTGAGGAGGGGCAATTATTGACAGACATAGCCAGGACAGGAGTACTGATGGACTACAGCCAAGACCTAGGAGAATGTTCAAGCACAGGGCTCAGCTCACATCACACACATCTATGTAAAATGCAACTCAGTTCAGTGTCTATTATTTCGTTTTAGGTGCCCATGAGCTGTTTAGGATTTTGATTTGGATTCTTTTTCTTCTTTTCCTATTTGACCAAAATTATTGCATGCTTGGTCAGTTACTGGTCACCCCTTGAACCAGACTTGTCAATTTTTCCCTTTTCTTTCTCTCTCCCAGCTGTTTGAATTCTTCAGAAGCGGGTAGATTGTTATCATTCTTGTCCCGTCTTAAGTTGCTACTTAGCCAACCTCGACATATTTAGTTCCTTTAATCTTCTTCCCTAATAAGTCAATCTTTCAGCCCTTTAATCATGGTAGCTGTGCTTCTGCAGATTCTCTCTGATTTGCCTTCACCTTCCTGGAGCTGCAGTGCCTAGAAAACAGAGCAGGCTTGTGAGCTGTGCTGAACAAGCCACTTCCTGTGGGCATGAGGGCACAAGGCCACAGCACAAATTCTGTAGGGTTTGCTGCTTCTTCCCTCACTGCTGTGCCCATTGCATCATTCCAGAGATCTTTGAGGAAAGCTTTCCTTGACACAGCTTCAGTTTAATAACTTTAACATGCTGTTAAAGTTATTAAGTTTTCCCTTCATCTGCTCCACACTGCTCTCAGTGGGTTGCAGTTGATTTGCCCTATTTACCATAAGAAAACCAGCCAGCCCTTTCTGGCCCTGCATCTTTTCATTTGGAAGAGATCCATCAAGGGCTGCAAAAGGGTTCTGCAAGGAAAAAGGCAGACCCATCATTCTCCCTTCTAAATCCTTGTGCTCTCTTCTCATATGGCATGAGTGTCATGCTGTAATGTCATCACTTTGGGGTCTTGATATGAAAGCTCATGAGTACTGTGAAAAGGAGGAATCAGAAAAAGAATTGGGAGCCTCAAGCTGGACACCAGTCTTTTGATTCAGCTTGTGAAAATCCTTTCCTTCCTCTGCAGTTCTGTTCCATGGAAGTAGAGTGGCACTTACTTCCTTTCCCATTCAAATACTCAAAGAAATCAAGCATTGAGAAATGTATTCAGGTTTTTCTTAATAGCAGCAAATACCAGAATAATTTGATTCACAGATTTCCGCCAAATGTAGCCAGCATTTTGATTTAAAGCCTGTAAGTGGTTTTATTTCATTTCTGCTTCCATCAAAAGAATCCCACAACCAAGTTCAAGTATACTCAACAATCCTGAGTTCTCTTACTTAAACTGACATTGTTCTCAAGGAGATATCCCAGACAATACCCTATTTTGCTTTCCTTTAAGCCTCTATCTAAATTCTTTCACAGCGGCGAACACATGTTGCAAGTGCCTCTACATAAAAGCTTGTTATTCTCATTAGTACAAGAAAAAGTGCTTGCCGAGGCAATAGACAATTTGGGAAGTGAATGCAAAAGTGTGTTCCCCCAAGGCAAGTTTCATTGTCAGGCCCCTGGAGCCCTGTTTGCCAAGCAGAGGGATATACCAGCCTGGACACATAACAAGGACAGAACTACATTTTGGTGTTGATTTATACTGGAAAACATACCAGTGTGTGCCACGTTGATTTAAACAAAATTATCAAAAAAGAGAATAAATAAATAAATAAATAAATGAATAACTAAATGCTACTCTGAAAGCTCTGTGTGGGAGGTCTCTGCCCATTGTCATTTACACTCGGTAGTACTCTCACATAGGTGCACAGCTTAGCAGAACGTGACTCACATTCACATCAGCGGGACGCGCTTCAGCCCAGAGCTCTCTCTAGAGGGGAAAGGGCAAGGGCGGATATATAGCAACCTGTGTGGGGTTCAATTCCCTGCTCTGCTAATGACCTCCTCTGGGGGATGGGCAATTCTCATTGCCCCACTACAGCATGCCTGAAAGCCCAGTGGAGGCACTCCCCAAGGAAGTGTTGCCATGGAAGGAACAAGTTGCGACGTCAATGTCACAGTGATGTGCCATGTGAAGGCACCAGCACTGCCTCGTGAGCATGGAATGATGCTTGAGCTCCTGAGTGCTGTGTCTCAGCTCTTAAGTGCCTGTGTGACATCACCATGGGGCTTCCCAATGAGACACAAGGACAGCCAGGTTCCAACTCGGTGTAGAAACCAGCTGCCTTCTTTCCCCGGGATGCCAGGATGTGAGATACAATAAAAATCCTTGATTTGCTCAAATGTCTGTGGCAGTAGCCAGATGAAAACCAAAATAAAGGAAAAAAAAATCATCTTCTTCAGCAAATAATCTTGTGGCACTTCTGTCCTTTAATTTTGGGCAAGCCACTTTTATGTCTTGGCTATTAAACACTCAACCATTTTGCAGTTTCAGGACCAGTAGCCATTTTCAGGACCACAAAAAAAGATGTGGGTGTTCAATTCATGTCACTTCAAATATTTAGGACATGATTTCAGCTCAAATCACGTAAGGTTTGTTCACACAAAAGCCCTTTCCCTAGCAGCTGGGGAGGGCCAAGGGTAGCTGAAAGAAGCTCTAATCAAATGTTTCAAGAGAAGCTGGCTGATAGGCACTGTGGTACAATTTATAGCTAGCTGGATGCAGGTACTGTAGTTTTGCAATCATGCCAGCTATCAATCAAGCTCTATTCTATCAGTCTTTTATGTCTTCTACTCGAAATTCCAAGCTGAGCTTTGTCAATGAAAAAGTAATTGCAGATGATTTTCCCATTGGACACTTCCATATAACACATTTAGGCAGGAGTGGTAGTTCTTGGGGTAAAATGGGTCTGGGACTGGGAAAGTGGGGCAGGAGTTAGGGGTACTGGCCCACCTGGGAGGCAGGTCTGGGCAAGCAGAAAGTATGCAAAGCACTGGTCTCACCCTCAGGGTTGAGCATCAGGACAGTGAGCTGCTATCAGGACAAAGCCTTCCCATTTTTCGCCAACAGAACTTCCCAACCCTTTTTTCCAATGCCTTTACAACACCCTATGCTCAGCTATGTGTAACTGCTCTGCAACTCTTTGTTCAACTCCCTTGCCCATCTGTGGAGAGTTTTGTGGATCCTCTGTGCCCTCTGCCCTCTTGGACACAGTGAGCAAAGCCTGTGACAAGAAACCTGACACTTCATTTTTGCAATTAATCTTTGTTAAACTGCCTCCTAGAAAGCCTCTCTCCATGGCATGGACATGAGCCCTCTGGAGCAGCTGTTGGCCACTGCCATGCACAGCTTTGCCCCACGGCAGCAAAGTCACAGCAGTCAAAACAGTATCATTTACCACAAACTCTCATTTTGAGCTGCCCTGGAGAAAATGTCCCCACTCCAGGAACAGACTGGTGTGAAAATGAGGAGTTTAGCAATACTCAGTGTTAGAGAACACACTGCTGTCCACTGAAAGGCTTCCTACAAAGAGAAAATATACATGTGCCTCAGCACTTCCTGAGCTTGACATTCCAAGAACATAAATCTCTCCCTCCCAGATAAGGCAGGAGTGCCTGATGTGCCAGGGCAAGGAAGCAAAGTCACGTGCTGGACGTCACCTTAGCAGATGAAAACCCTAGGTCATGTTGGCAGTGATCTCCTCGTAGGCCCAGAAGAGATTTATGTTGCCTTGTTGGTGTGAAAACCACTGGAGAATTGTCCAAAGGTTTTCCTGGAGCTTATTTAAAAGATGGATCCCAATCTTTGCATCACACAATCCCAATCTTTGCTTAACAGCAGATGAACCCACCAGATTTTAGGGTTCGTTTTCATTTGAATTTCCTGTTGGGAAGTGGGAAGATGCTTAATAGAGATAATTCCAAACTGATTAAGGAATAGCATAGCTGCCAAGCTCATTATGAAATTGTATTTTATTTCATATCCCAACAAACTTGCATCTGCCTCTTCCATGATGCAGTAACTCTTTGAATTTACACATGTGCCAGGATGTGCAGGGCTCGCAGAATTGCCATCTGCTTCCCTGTCACAAGCAGCCCAACGGCGTGCATGCTGCTGAAACAACAGGCCGCTTTGGTAATAGGCTTTATTTTATTTCTTCCCCTGCTTTGCATGGATCAATTATACCTGTTCTGCTCTCCTGTAGAAGATTCCCAGCTGAGGAGGCCACACTTGCCCTGCTGCAGCTGGGCATGGGGCCTCGCTGTTCCTGACAGTAGGAAAGCTGTTTTTCCTTACCACACATGTTGCAGCACCAAATCTGACACACACTTCGTGGTGCAGAACTTCCCCTCTCCTAGCTCTGGGCTCCCAACACCCTGCTCTGCCATGTCACTGTGGAATACTTTTCAATTATTCCACTTTTGCTCTGTGTACAGATCCCCAGCTCTGGAAAAGCCTGCAATTCTTCCTATCCAGAGCTTTCTTCTTCAGCTTCTTCCCCTCTTCCTAACAGCTGTCAATCTAGGCCAGAGGACAGGCTTTGTCAGCCCACCAGGATCTGAAGGTGCGTACATTGACATGGAGAGGAGGATGCTCCAGAGGATGTGTTGTTATCCTCTGAGCACTTTGCAGAAGGAAGGAGGGTAGTTCTGTGCCAGAGGGAATGGGAAGAGGGACAGGAGAGAGCCCAACATGGGGCTTCCACAGCTCTCCCAGGGGGAGTTTGCATTTTGCTTCTTCTTCTCCTTGGGGTTGCAATTACTTGCAACGTTAAAACAACCTCAAATCCCGTCCCCAACAGACACCACCCCCCTCCCCTCTGCTCCACACAAGAGAAAAATTGTGGAGAAATACTACTTAATTATCACACCACGTAACTAATTAAAAGCTGAATGCTTGTGTGTGGTATGCTAATGGGGCATTAGAGAGCCAGCCTGCTTTGGTAAAGAGACATGAGCCCCCTCTTTCCCCCTTCACCTTACTGTGGGAGCTTCAGGCTGACAGGCACCTGGGATGAGGTGGGAATTTATTATGCTGCCTTCAAGTTCCCAGCTTTACAGAGGGCACCGAGGTCAAGCAACTTGATCAGCACGGAGGGAGAAATCACCTGTGCAGGCGCCAGGAGCAAGCTGCATAGTGTGGGTGGCTTGCTATGGAAATTACATACACAGTGAGGCTTCTCTTGTATTCTAAAGCCTATTTTTTTTTCTTCAAAGGGTTGGTAGGAAACAAGAGAGTGTCTGAAAGAAAATGTTTATTGCATTCCCTCTTCATTGGAGGGGGGTTAAACTAGATGACCTTAAAAGATCCCTTCCAACCCAAACTATTCTATGATTTTAAGATGTGTATATCGAGTATAGATAAGGACACTCCAACTCCCCTTCTCCCACTATGTCATTACACCATCTGGTGCCAAGTGCCAGCCCTCTCCTTTCAGCTGCTGTGCTTGAAGTCCATGTTTGCTTGTCCACTCACAGCCAGGACCACTGAACATGTTAATTAAGGAGAGAGCCTATTTAGCTTTCTCGAGTTTTTCTTAATCACCATGATAGTTGCACATACACCCAGGGATTTGCCCTGGCTCCCATGCAGTCTAGGAGGAGCCTGTGTGACCTGGAGTGGCCAGACAGCCCTCCCACCGTGTTTTGGGGACAGTGAGGGACCCTACAGGGTAGCAGCAGCAGCACACTGTGTCAGTTCACACAACGGACTGTGAGGCTCCATCTCAGGGGCTGGCCTGAGATCTTTGTATGCCCAGCTATGTATGCTGGGCCTGCTGGGGATGTTCCCTGGTACCCTGTGCCAGACAGAGCTAGTGCCAGTCACCTTCAGCCACAGAAGGCAGGTATCCTGGGAGTATGTAGGATTTCCTATGGCTTGTTCTTCCTTCAAAGACATTGGGTGGAGACTAAGATGCCCCAGAGGAAAAAAAAAAAAAAAACAAACAACCAAGAGAGGCAGGAATTTATCTTGGGATAAGGGGACTGTTGTCTCCCTGTTACCACTGCCTGCTACACCTTCCATGTGCTTCATGACATGTCCCATGAGCTGCAGACCCCATTGTGAGGGTCATGACTTCTTGAGGCACAGGCAGAAGCGCCACAGCCCAGCATGCAGCCAGCACTGCCATGGGACCTGAAGCCCATCAGCCAGCACAGTCCCACTGTGGAAAGGCTTTTATCCCATCTGGAAAGGCTTTTATCCCATCTGCCCCACTTCGCAGAGCTGAAGGGGGACAGATGGGGCTGACTGGCTGGCTGGAGAAGGCCAGCAAGTGATCATGCCCTGCCTGAGAACCTCAGAGCTGACACTCTGTTTTCCTCCTGCAGGCTTCCTGTTGCCCACTTGTCCTTTGAGTGGCCTGCCAGCTGTGTTTGCCAAGTCCAGGGGTGCCCAGATGCTCCCCTTCACAACTCTTGGGATTTGTGTGATGAGCCAGACTCCTCCACCAGATGCATCCTAGTCCACTGTTTACCACAACTCCTCTGCTGAGCAACCACAAATCATTTCTTTCTAGCTATAATGTGATCTCAAACTCAGATTCTCATCCTCTCCATCTGGAAGAGGCTTCTAGAACTTTCTTTCTCAATCACTAGCTCAGCACCCTGTCCCCGGCTGATGTAACACTGTGTCGAGTGCCCACATCTCCAGCGTGGCAGGAGGATGCTCCTGCCTTGTGTGTTGGCTCTGCTGCTGGCACACTAACACTAAAGCCATATGGATGCCCTGTCCTAGCAGAGGGAGGGAACAGCCAGAGGTGGTAAGGAAGACAAGAACACAGCCATGCTGCTCAAACATGAAGGAGTTGAGGCTGAGTACATCCCACCAAACTCATGCCAGAGAATGACAAGGATGAAGAAGAGGCCAACACCTCTTAAGGAAGATACTGTTCTTTACTGCTCTGAGATCCAAGTTCATGGCAAAGTACTTCTTCATGCCCTGTGCTCTGAAGATGAGCACAGCATTCCTTGTGACTGGCCTGTCCATACCCATTAGCTGCTCTCCAGCAAAGGATCTTCTCCCCCACTCTATTTGGTCCCAGCAGCTCCTTTTGGCTAGCTCTCTCCAACCACCTGCACTCCCACTGAGCACAGCATGGAGTGATGTTCTCTTCCCTCAATGTTATTCTGTCATCTCCGTCATTTCAGAGTTGATTCATGAACATTCAGGTTTGGCAGAGCATGCTCACAATGTGTCTGAGCTGATGCTTGACCCTCTCTCCTATTTCCACCCAATTTGGTCCCGAACCATCAGCCTTACTTTATGGATCACCCCAAAGCCCCAGACTGTCAGAACAACTTCAATTACAGCGGCGATGGGCCCCGTGCCACCAGCAGCATCCGCGGCCTTCCAGCGGCTGACAAGGACTAATTAGGAAATGAAACATTAGTTAAGTCGCTCTCAATTAGGGCCAGGATAACGTTTTCCTGGCAGCACTGGGGCGCTTTAACTGCTGGTCCCATGATGACTGTGAGCACATCAGACTTGCTGAAGGAGCTTTAATGTTGAACATATGTTGGAGGATTACAGAAACCCTCTCAGCTGTGACATTTCGGTGTGCTCCCTGCTTTTTTTTTCCCCTGTAGCAAACAGGGAACACTGAATGCCAGCACAGGAAAGCAAGAAAGGGGCTCAGAGCAATTAGCAGCAAGGCAGATACACATGCACACATCTACATACGTGCACAAATGAAATACGTGCCTCTGAATGTACACATTCCACATTTTAATTAAACATCACCACACAGCATCCTTATTCTTCCCTGTCTCTAGAAACACACCAGAGATGACAGACCATCACCCCATGTCAAAAGGCATGCTAGAAGCCCGAGGGATCCCTGGCTATAAAAAAACACAAACAAAACAAAACCAACCCAACAAAATCCCACAACACACACAAGAAAAGAGAACCCAGTGAGGTCAGGAGAGAGGGAAGCTTGGACAGTCTTCAAATGAAAGCCAGGTGCAGCTAAGTCTTGTATGGGAGCCTCAGAGGGACAGAAGGCAATAAACAAAAATGTAATCTACCAAAACAAAATGAAAACCTCAAATTAAAAAGGCTGAAGTTCCCTTGGAGGAAGGCATGGAAGGAGGAGGAGACCATGAGAGGGTATTAAAGTAAGGAAAATTTTATATTAAGAAAGTACACAGTACACAGTACATCTGCATATTTTGTGCATAGTCATTTTATGTGGTGCAGCAATCTATGGGGACCAGCTGCAGTGTGCACAGCTTTGCTGGGATTAAGGAACAGGACTGGGCTCTCACGTGCTGTCTCCTGGGGGGAGATGTAGGGCAGAGAGGATGGGAAGTCAACTGCAACTGTAGATGAGTATGTGCCATAATCTTTGGATTTGAGAAAGAATGGATCTGCATCTGCTTGAAAATTGGCTTTTGAAAGACTTTTTAAATGGAAATTTCAGTTTCTAAATGAATTAAGAATCTGTTTTGGTTTTTTTTTTCCCTCGAAAAGGAAAAGGCTTTTCATATGGAAGAATTTCTTCTGGCTAAAAAGATGGAGAACCTTTTGACTCTTTGAAATCTGCTAAGAAAACTTTTGCAAGATCATCACTTTGCCATTTGGGGGAAAAAATATCCACTTTTCCAACTGATATGAATGTAGCCCTTTCTGTGAGCACATCTCTTCAAAGCCCACTGGGAAGCTTTCCATTGAATTTGCTAGTCCAGAGCTTTGCAAAAATACCAAGTCCAGAAACAGAATATCAGAGTATCTGAGACCTCTTCTGGCCCATGTAACTGGGATCCTGGACTGCACCAAGCCCAACTATCAGCTGAGACTTCTGCATCTGTCTTTGATGAAATACACCCTTGGCAGGGCAGCTCTATCCAGAGCTCACCATATGCTCCTAATACATCATAATTTCAGCACACACAGACACATGCAAGAAGCCTGAGAAGAATTTAAACAGAATTTGATATGGTTGCACCAAAACACTGATTGTGAACCAGAACAAGATATTACCAAGTTGCCACAAGAAACTGCTCTCTGCCAATGCACACCACACACACCCGGCTGCAAACCCATGCCTGTGCCCGCATGCAAGGCCCCTCCAGGAGAAGAGCACAGTGGAACACTCAGAAGTGACAGTAGCTATTTTCACATCAGCTTTACACCAGTGACACTAAAACCATAACTTGGCTTTTTGTCTTGCTTGAGGTCTTGGTTCTCCACCAGCTTTTACCGTGTGTTGTCATTTATGGCTTTGCTGAACAAAAGCTTCCAAGGAATCACCACGGCAGGGCTGCTGTTCGTGTGCCCACACACGAGCGATGACACATTGCTCAGCCACACCGAATCTCATTCAGCAGGCAGGTCGTGGGAGGCCCTGCCAGAAGGCAACTTACACCTTCCTCATCAGGCTACTACCAGATTTTGCCTAATTTGGTTGTTGTAGCTACTTTCACGCTGTTTACGCAAAGCCTGCTTAGAAGACCCAGTACAATAAAAAGGAAAGTGCTGCAATGTGCTCTTTTTTGATCCTATAAAATCAAATTTGTGTTTTTACTGATTCTCTCTTTTTTGAAGTGGAAATACCTGAATGTAAATACACTTCCCACTGTGCTCCTGTTCTGGCTGAAACCCATGAAGCTAGGGGGTGATTCTTACAGGCAACTATAAAGATATGTACATGCTACTAGCTGATCTATATCCACAGAGGCTTTGAAGGCACATGGCTCATTATTTCATGCAATACCTAAATCCTTCTAGTTTTGCACACACTCCCTTGACCATTATATCAGCCAAAATGGTGGGTACCTCTAGGAACCTTCTCTCATGCAACAGTACGATACAGTTGGAAATTCAATGAAATTTTTTTTTTTTTTTTTTTTACTTTGCAAGTATGTTGGCATGTACTTCGAAGTGTTACTGAGGAGGAGTCAAGAATGGACTGACAGCAAGAATGAAGGAAGCAAAGGACACATCCAGCACAGCCAACTTCACTCTTGTAGAGTCTTTCTTGGTATCATGATAAAAGTCCTTCACATCAGTCAAATGTGAGGTTGTCATTTCAATACAGTCCTCTATGAGAATTTCCAGCAACTCCTGCAAGGCTATTTACAGCATAGAAAACTCGCTAGGTGCTTAAGTGTCTGTAGGATTGAAGCTTGTGTGGAACTTGCCTTTCTTATAATGACAACAATTTCAACTATTAGTCTGCTTGAAAAATTATGGGAAAGCAATTCAGATGTGTGACCCAAACTTTGCCCAGAGCCTGACATTGCTTTAGGCAACCATCCACCTAGTCATCCATCTAGCTAAGCTCATTTGCGTTGACAAAGGAAAAAAAGCCAGAGAGATGTGAAAATTATGGTATGATACCCACATGCAGGAAGATTCAGCAGCTCTACTGAGCAGTTTTCCTTGGAAACAAATTTAAGACCCCCGAAACCTTGAGGTAGTCTTTTCATGTGCAAATATTTAACTGAGTTTGTTCCATAATAAAATTTCTAGGGGACAACCTTGCCACCCGTGCCAGCTGAGGAATACATTACCTGGAGGGGTTAACAGGGTTTCCTGCTGCAGAAATAAATACATTAGGAGATGAGACACAAAAGGTTTCACAGCTCCTGATTTTCCTTTAATAATATTCCATTAAAAATGACTGAAAGGCAACTCTCCTCCTATAAATCAGGTACCTCACTGATGCCTTTTAGTCCTGAAACGGGCCTTCTTTGGTTTTAATAGCTTCGCTTCCTTCCCTCTCTGTCTGTCTGTCTCCAGATATGGCTGATTTACCTGGATTAGCAGAGACATTGGCTCCACACTCTTCAAAAAGTGCTGATCAGGCTGAGCTGGCAAAAGATTAAAAGTCACACAAATTGCTTCTATCACTGAAGGAGTCTAATTGATTTTGGGAAAAAGTCTAAATCATGATTTGCTCTCTGCTGGTTGGAGCCTATCTAGGGGAGGGGCACTGTTTTTTGATGGGCAGGAAGAAAAAGCATCTCCCTGGAGTCCATCAGTTCCTGGTCACTGCAGTGAGAGAGACATCTCTCCTTTCCTTCTTATACTTCACTTTCTGTATATCCTGCTCGGTGATCAGTGTAAGGCAAGTGGGTCTTGCTGAACTGAGGACAGAACTGACAGAAGGACCTATAAAGTCTGGTCCTGATACAAATTCTCCCTCAGTTTCTCTACCTGAAAAGGGGGAAGGGTGTAGGGGCAGGGATTTGCTGCTCACACAGTGTTTTGATAGGTATTAAGAGGGCATCACAAAGCAATAATGCAGCAATTTCCCTCCCTTGGTCATGAAGCAGGGAGAGAAAGAGGCTGAATATGCTCTGGAAGGCAGGATAGCAGAGTTATCCTTGCTTTTAGGATCAGAGAGTTCAACTCCTGGTGTGAAAAACAGAGCAAAGGAAAAACAGAGCAAACCTGAGGACAGATATTTGTAAAAGCACTTAGAAAAGTACTAAGTTCTAGCTTGGATTTTGTCCTAGTAAGGAAATGACTAAACATTCCCCTAACACTTAGGGCAGATACAACCATGTATTCAAATACTTTCATTGTTTTTTAGGTCAAACTTGCCTGACGGGAATTGTGAATGTGTGCTCCACAGCAGCCCCAAGCCCTGCCAGATGGGACACTGGGGAATGAAGGGAACACACCCTCACAAAACTGTGTGTGTCATTGCATAGAGAAACCACAGCTGCAGTGCAAAACAAAGGGATGTATGTATTTGTGGCTCATGAACAGCATATTGCAGAGCTGACATCTAGGTGAGGTGGAGTTGTCAAGATTTCAGGTGTGCAGTTGATCCTTTCATCTCCCTCCTCTGCTAAAGGAGTGAATTCTGTGCAAGTTTCACATGAGGAAAAAAAAAAAAAAAAGCAAACCGACAAACAATTGTGTTTGTTTTTCCTGAAAAACAAGACCACTATTTCCTAGTCTATTCCCAAGTCATGAATTACAACACAGGATCTGGATTTGAATCAGCACTTGACAGAAGACATGCATACCAAGGAACTGCTCTGGACTGAGACCAGTGCAAACAGGAAAGGCAAAGCAGTGCTGCAGGCACAGGAGCAGTTCAGGTAGGGAGAGCAGAAGTCATCACCATCAGTTTGGGGCACGAAGGATATTGGCACATAGGGGCTAGCAAAAAATAGAGTGGGCAGGGGAAGACATCACATTTTTAATGTGTGTTTTAATAATGTCTTGCAAAGGAAATTCTGACGCCTGAGCAGGGTCCTGAATGCTACAGATATGGCCATATGACCACAGGGTGGCAGGAGAAAGGGGAATTCGTGCCTGGGTGGAGGAGATGCAATTGCCTCTTTCAAGGGTCAGCCACACGTGAAATAGTGCAGGAACATCATGACACTGCAGCCTATCATACTGCCAGGGCCTTTCACTGAGCAGGTATCAACAGCACACTTCATCTCAGCACCTTCAAGTGACTCACAAACAAGAGTCTCATTTATCAATCCTCAGAAATCTCCTAAACCACAAGGCTGCATTGGTGCATCCTGTGTTCAGATAGGTAAACTGAAGCAGAAGAGAGGATGTAAAACACCCAAAAAAAGGGTCAATGGCAGAATCAGAACTGGAAGGCAGCTGCCTTTTTGCCAAACTGTTCAAATACCACGATTCAAAAAAACAGATACCACGATACTAATATCTTCAACACCCCCTCTTTGCAAAAAGCTTCTGTTGAGAAAAGCTTCCAAAATGCCCAGTACTGGCTACACATGTAAAAATGTGGAACAAAGAAAGATTCCCTTTTACTCTCCAGACACTTGCTGATTTTTTTTACTTCAGAATGAGAACATGCAGGACCCCTTGCATCCTTGTATCTTAGGTTAATACCTCCTATTCCATATCTTCATGTCTTCCCTATTTCACCTGTAAATCTTACCAGTATCCAAATAGGAGTTGGGTTTGAATCTTATTGAGCTCTTACTAAGTTTCTGATTTTATCTGGTGGCAACAAGTTCCATATGATAATTAGGCATTTTGTAAAAGAGTATTTCCTCTTCAGGGGTTTAAAGTAGTTTGATTTTTTTTTCATGTAATTGCTTCCCCTGTTGTTCTTCTAATAAAATGAAAAGTAAATAGGAACAGATGAGTGCACTTCTTTTTTGTGGTGACTATTTCTATACCTTTGCCACAATGCTTCTTATTTGTCTTTTCTCAAGAAAGCGGTGTTGCTCTTTTTAATCATTGTTTATGAAGAAGCTATTAAAAGACTCCAGACATTTTTGTTCCCTTTTTCTGGTCATTCTTCTATTTCTGTTATTTTCTTTTGAGAGACAGGGTGAGCAAAGTGAATAGAGTGTACAAGGAGAGCACGTACCATCAATTTATATAATGGTACTGTATTATTTTATCTATTATACTCTACCCTTTTCTTAATGCACTCTCTCATCTTGCATGCTTTTATTTCACCATCACTACAGACTGAACAAATGTTTTCACCGAGTTGCTCAGCCGTGCCTTTTTTTTCCCTCATTCTTTTCTTTTGAGTAGTTACAATTATTTTAGAACCCAGAAACGAGCATGACTAATTCTAATGTGTTGTTTCCTGAGTGCATCACCTTGCCTTTGCCATATTGCATTTCATTTACTCTTATGACGCTTGCAAATTGCTTCTGCGAGCTCATTGTCAGACCTCCTCAGAGTCTTTTATAGGCTTGGGTAACCTCAACATCGCTGTATTATCTACACATTTTTCCTTCTATGTATTCTTCCCATTTTTGGGTTATTAATCCATATTAAACACCAGACATAATACTGCTCAGTGACACATCCGCTGAGCTGTGGCATCTTTTCATGCTGAGAACCAGCTATATATTCCTGCTCTATTTATTCAGTAAATTTTGCTTTTCTTCTTACTTTATTTATGATACGGCTTTATCTCATATCCAATGACAAGTTTGTTCCTTAATAATCTCCTAAAAGAGACTGAGTAAAGAAACAAATCCAACAGGCATTTGGAAAAGTTTGCTTACATGAAATTTACTCCTTTCCTGTTATCTCTTCTGTTTCAGACCAGAGTAATTTTAGCAGGGTGAAAAAAAGGCACCCAGCTTACATGGAAGTCAGATTGGTTTGACTGTGTCGAATCACAGAAATTGCAGCAAGGTGGAACCAGAAAGTACCTCAAGAACATCATTTGGTCTAGCCCAATGCACCAAGACAGGCTCAAATATTCCTTCAAATCCATTCCTGTAATATATCTGCCTACACAGTTTGGAGAAGTTCTAATGAAAGAAGCTCCACATCCTCCCACCTGTGCTAACCTCCTCCAGCACACTCCTCGTCCTACAGTTAGGAAGTCTTCTTAGTATTTAACCTATTAGTTCTCATCTTGGGGATTTGCAGCACAACAGATCAATACCACTTTTAAAAGAACAATTTATAGGAACAAAGACCCTTACATTTCTCTTTGCCTTCCCTGTTTAGAGCAAGTAAATTTTTATGGCTCTAGCTCTTTTGACCTTCCTGTGCAGGTCCTGTTTGCTTAGCCTCTTGGAAAGCCTGCAGCTCCCCTCTGGGCTCTCTCCTGCTTGTTCATGTCTTCCTTAAAATGTGTTGCCCCAAACTGTAGGCTGCATGTCAGCAGATCCTGCACCTGGCACACAACACTCCTGTCCATGTTGCTCAGAATGATAGAGAGACTCTACTGTTCATCTTCACCTCGATGTTTTCAGTAGTACTGGTGGGGTTTTAATCATTTCCAATCCATATTTCATTCTGTTTGCCCAATGCAAAAAAGAAAATGGTCCTTCATTTCCAGAATATGACCTAGCATCTTTGTAATTTTACAAAACTCTCAAACTCAATTTGAATGATTGTCTACATATATTTGTCATCAGCTGATCAGCCCCTTCAAAACACCTTGCACATCCTAGTGACATACAGGAATCAGGGTCTGCCTCTCTGTACCCGAGTGTAAATCTGCTCAATCCGACTGAAAATTATCAGACTTTTTTTTTTTCCTATTCACTCAAAAAGGCACAGAGGGTTGAGAGTCATTTGCTCAGACAGAGATAACCAGTAAGGGAAGATTTAAATTAATGCTTTTTTGACCTGTTTGTTCTAATACCTTTGCTCTTGACACTTCTTGAAAAGTGTCAAAGAAGCTGGAACAGGTGAGGCACCCTCAAACATCCACTGTAGCAATGATAAATGGAGCAGGTTGCTGAGCCTTCCCGCCATGCCCTTAACCTTCTGTCATCTATATCCATATTTATGATTAATCTATGGAGCAAAGTAGATACAAGTTTGCAGCCAGAAGCCAGAGATACACAGATATATTTAGAAAGAGGAGAAGGGGAAAAAGAAAGGCAGGATTATCAATCTAGCATTTAGTTTATCAAATTAGGAGCGACAATCTGATGTGCATTACATGGGCCAAAGCTGCTTAGTATGGGACACGAGAATCTTTGACCTGCCCCACTTACAAGATGACCCTCTTATATAAAAGGATGCACTCCCCAAGCATGAGTCCTAATTTACTGTACACAAACCTGCACATCAAACAAAAGGTATGGAGAGCATGCTAAGGACTCCTCTTGCCACTTGCTCTGCGTGTGTGCCCACATGCTATAATGAAGAGAAAGCTTCCAGGTCACAGCAGGGATGTTTATTTCTGAGTCTCTGTGCGGGTGTGCAAAGGATATCTGGCACCACCAGCCTGCTCAGCTTAGTCCTCTAACATTTTCCAAAGACAAAGAGAGAGAGAGAGAGAGAGAGCAAAAAAAAAATGTGTTTGAAATGGAGCAATACACAAATGATACCTTCAGACAGCAGCAGTACATAGAGAGCATAGGAGCTTTCAGAACAAAGGGGCTCGTGTGTGTGTGTGTGTGTGTGTGTGTGTGGCTTCTCTTAATAGTTTCATCTTGAACAGAAGGAAAGCTCACAGCAAGAACTCCTATCATCCTCACACTTCTGTGAAAATGAAAAAGCATTCCCAGGCTTTTTCTTTGTTACACTCACGTTATTCCAAAAGCGAGCTTCCACATGACTTTAATAGTTGTCATCCACTTGCTGACTGTGTTTTCTAAATACAGGGAAAAAGAGTGTAGAAATGTTATAATTTTTCTACCCAAAAGGAATTCCCTCTTTTCTCAAGCTAGGCTTGATTAATCTCAATAGGGGAGTTAAGGTCAAAGAGGAGTTTCACAGTGGCATATAATCTAAACTGAGGTTTACAGAAATTATCCTAAGCTCATTTGCCCCCTGCACCTCAAGTCTTTCACCTTGAGCTTAACAAACACTTATAACTGGTCCACTGTGGTTTCAACTCCAGCCCTTCCCAGCAGAGTTGCTGAAAGGGGCCTGATCTGTGGACAAAGGACACTTAATTCACACCCTATTAAGGCTCTGCAGTTCGGTAGCAAAGCACTGTCAGAAAAAAAAAAAAAAAAAAAAAAAAAAGGGGTCCACTGTCCTCAGTGACAGCAGAGATGTCTCCTGCCATGGCAAAATAGGTCTCAGGATCCCAAACTTTCCCAACTCCAGGGAGGAAAACAGCAGGAACAGTTTGTACAGGCTGAGAAAATATGAGGATGAAAGTGCATTGCTCATCTAGAGTTCATCCTTTCTGTCACTGGAGACTTTTTCAACAGCAAAAATACATCCCCATCATGTGTTTTATGGAGACCAAGATAATCCATTACAAGGATAAGAGTGACACAAAAGACAGTACAAGATGCTGGTCAAGGAAACCAGTAAATAATCTTTTTAAAATATATATTTAGCTCACTCAAGCCATGTCCCTTTCTGGGCATATTCTACTGAATATGTTCACTGGCCAGAACATTTACAGCAACAGTTGGTGTTAAGGGAACAGTAGAGACTATTTGCTGAAAGCACCTTCTAAACCTGGAAACTAGAATAGATGCCCTGGAAAACCACCTCTGAATTTGTAACTGTACATTAAGATGTCCCTGTGTTGCTCTGCTAATCTCCTAGATGAAAATTGCTTTGAAACAGGCAATGTACAGCAGGCTTTCCTCAAAGTGAATGTGCCTTTACATGCCCAGAGGTTTGCAGGCCTGCTTAGGAACAAAAACCAGAGATGTAGTCAGAGAGCCATTTAGCAGCAGTTCACTTGGAAACAGCACAACCTATTGATCCTAGGTCACAAGAAAAACAGACAGCCCAGACATTATATGGACTCCTGAGAACAGCTCTGGGAGCTGGGAAGCAGCATCTTTGGTATCCCAAAATGCTGAACACAGGGCAGGAGCAGGCAGCAAAAGACAACAACCAAAACTCAAGCCAAGTTACAGTGATCGCAGCCCCTGCCTACCCCAACAGGAATGACATTGAATCCAAAGGCCTCATAAGATAGAAATAGCCCATCAATTCTAGAACAAATATACAAAATAATACTTCAGGTGGCAGTCCTAAAGCTTGAGATGAAAGGATACAGCACCAAGTCTGGGCTTCCCAGCCTGCACCAGGAGGCTGCAGAGCCCACCTTGGCCAGAAGAATGAAAGGCAAGCAGATCATATCAGATGTATTAACTGCCACCTTTTCCTTCAGGATTTTTGACACCAAGAAGCTCCATCTCTGCTATGTTCATTAACCCTACAAGGAGGGATGACCCCAGAGCACCGGCACACCACCAACATTTGTGGAGGGGACATGTCTGTTTGCAGAGCAGGCTGCAGAAGCCGTGCTAATCCCCAGTTCTTTTTGGGAAATGAAAGTCCTTGACTCAAGCATGAATGATACTGGCAAAGATCCCATTACTGTAAAGCTCTCTGCCAGCCAGCCATCTCTCCCCCTCCCCCTTTTTATATCTCTAAGGTCACTAAACTGCAATTTAGTCATCATTCTTTATAGAGCATGAGCAGATATCAAACATCTGGAAACTGTTGTAGTCACACTTTGAGATACACATCCCGAAGGAATTTAACTCCATAGGAACGGCATGAAGTACTTTTGTACCTCGAGGTCACTGCAGCTGGAATGCATCCTCAGTACCTAGTTACTGGGTACTAACATCTCTTCTACAACCACCTATGAAAGGAGTTAGAAGGTAGCAGTACAATTCCCAGTGAGATGAAAACTTCAACCCGAAGATCACCTCAAAAAGTCCACTAAACATCCTCCTTTCTGGCAGTATCAGTGAGGAAAAGTGGGCCATAAAAATTTCACTCCTTGTTTAATTCCAAATGTGGTCCCTCTAGAGATGAACTGTGGCCTGCTGATAGGAAAGAAATTTGCCTTGCTGCGACTTGTGCTTTGTAAGTAGGTAACAGCAGTCCCCAAACACATAAAGAAATATTCCCAACCTGATATAAAAATGTATTTATGTAAAAAAGAGAGCAGAAGATTTTTTTAAAACTCTTGCAGAAGCCAGCACAGCATCAGTCAATTACAAGAGAGAGAATTTTCTAGCCTGACCCACACTAGAGAAAGCTAATTTAAACTTTATCTTCATTAATCTCACTTCTTTTTATTTACTTCATTCAGAGGGTGGAGGGTTAAACACGAGGTATTTTTAAATAATTAAATGAAGGAGGAAGCACTATGTTACTGACAAAGCTCCTAATCTTCCTTATTTATTTATAGTAGCTGTGTTAAGACTGCCTGTCCTTAATCCCGGCTCTCACCATGCAAATTCAGAGCATCAGAAATAGAAGAGGCTAATTGAGGCCCTAATGCCAGGAAGAGAGACCATGTCAGTGTCAAAAGCTGAAAAGGGCCAGATCCAATCAGCGCCTGGATGTGGAGCTGCCAAGGGAAGCTTGTTCCCTCCTTGCTGGCTTGGGAGGCAGACCATCAATTTGGGATCCAAGTCTTGCCCCAGGGGATTCAGACAAGTCCTATTTAGCTGCTCTGGTGCCTGAGATGCTGCATTTGGCACACAGCTACATTCAGGGGCAGGTGTTTTGTTCAGTTTTTTAGGAGCTCTAGTGCACCCTTTGAAGCACTCACTGCCAGACCCTGCAGCCACTCTTTGGCACTGAATGACTTACCACCCGTGCCAGGGGCAGGGATGGACTTCCCAGAAGTCCACATCCCCATTCCACATCCCTCTGTGAGGGGGCCTGAGCATCCTGGCAGCCTGTTCACCTGTCAGCTTTGTGCACGGGCCTGGCTGCCTGGCAAATCCAGCTGCAGGTTTGGGTGAGTCGGAGCCTCTGCCAGCACGGAGCCTGAGCTCTTCCCTCTTCCCCGGCACCCTCCCCAAAGGCCCGGCCGCCTAATCAAATTCTCTGGCTCAGCTTATGAGCTCTGACAAGATCGCAGCCCAAGGAGGCTGGAGTACAGACTCAGCAATCCTGACTACATCCAACCCAATTTAGCCGCGCTCTCGGAGCGTCACGCGCGCGGTAAAGACCTAATCTAAAGGTGATCATTAATTCCTTACTGCCACAAGGATACAGCAATCAGCAAGAGGATGCTGATTGTTTGGGGGATCAAGTAATGGATTTCTTCCTTTTTTTAAACAATAACCATTCTTCCCCACTGTAACCACTTTATAGATATACTGTAAAGCTAATGACAAAAGTGCTCAGAAATTCTTTTTGCCCAAAGGCTTTTTCACCTTTACGTAAAGTAAACTTTTGGAAGTTACTGTTGTGTATCAAAAAAAAAAAAAAGAAAAGAAAAGAAAAAATATCTTACAATATGGAAAAATGAGCAAAGCATTTATAGCAACAACAGAGTCATCTATGTTTGATAAAGGACTATAAACCTTTATGCTGGCAGGATTTTGATGGTCATTAACCTCATTCAGTCAGAAAGAAAATGTCTCCTGTGAACAGGTAATTCTCTTATGGTGTAGTCCAGGGTTTCTTGCACCTTTCTGAATTATTTGGCAGTTACTGGAGCCCAGATATTACATCAGTCTAAACCAGACCAGCAACTCTGATGTTCCTGTGTGCACAAATCACAGAGAAGTTGAACCAATAACTGAGCAGTGCCAAAGGCATGCACCAATATCTCTGCTGAATTTTGGGTGTGTAGCCCTGCCCATACTCCCTCCAATCAGTTCGTATGCCAAATTTGATACCACTTCTGTAAGTACAGAATAGGGATAGGAGAACACTAAACTGGTCTTCTGCATTCTGTCCTGATTCACAGAAATGTAAACTGAAGAGTTTACTCTGAGGATTAGCACAACTTAGCCTCTGCAGAAGATGATCTCAGAAAACAAAGCTATTGAAGATGGAGAGCAGGGAAGGTCAGGTACTGGTCCTTTCTCTTCACCTACACTGTATTAGAAAAGAAGAACAAGCTGGTAACTCCTCTGTTTGTGACAAACTTTCCTCTCTACTCCTGTCTCTCAGGCCAGCATTTCATCTGGATCTACATTTTCCCTCAAAAGTATCCAGTCTTTCTTCAGTGTATGTAGCAGCCAGATACACCTAAGAGAAATGCCACTTCATGAAATAGAAATTGTGTGTGTGAGAAATTTTACCCCAGCTGCAACCCCCTTTTCAGCTACCCCTCACATAATGTCAGCTCATGTGGCAAGTCAGTGTAATGCAAAACAGGAGTCCCCAGACTATTCCCTCCACTTCTCAGCTCCTTTGGGACAGGATATGGTCACCACAATATAAGGATATAAAGCTCTTAGAGAACATCCAAAGGAGGGCTGTGGGGATGGTGAAGGAGAAGAAGAAGCTGTATGAGGAGGGGCTGAGGTCACCTGGGCTGTTCAGCCTGGAGAAGAGCAGACTGAGGACAGACCTCACTGCAGTTACAGCTTCCTTGTGAGGGTGAGAGGAGGGGCAGGCACTGATCTCTCCTCTGTGCTGACCAGTAACAGGACCCAAAGGAATGGCCTGAAGCTGTGTCAGGTGAGGTTTAGGCTGGATATTAGAAAAGGTTCTTCCCCCAGAAGGGTGGTTGGACCCTGGAACAGGCTCCCCGGGGAAGTGGTAACAGCACCCAGCCTGGCAGAGTTCAAGAAGTGTTTGAACAATGCTCTCAGGCACGTGGTGTGACTCTTGGGGATGGTCCTGCACAAGGCCAGGAGTTGGACTCCACGATCCTTGCGGGTCCCTTCCAACTCAGTATATTCTGTGACAAAGTGGTCTCTCAGGTTTAACCAGCTCCTCCCCAGAGCTAACTGGTTAAACCCAGTAATTCTCTCTGGCAGCTGATCTACATTCCTAGAATGGGTGACCATCACAGGCATCATTTGTTGCATTTTGGAAAAGTACTAAAAAAAATGTACATCTCATTGAGGACTATTTCTAACTTCAACTCTGGCAATATTGATCTGTAAGTTCTTAGGAGATTTTTTTTCTTTCTAGGCTGGAAACATCCTCAGAACAGATTAATTTTTCAGATGATCCGTCAACACAGTTATGATAGGGAGGATGGGCAAGGCAGACTACACATGTGATGTTCCCTCCCTTTAGTCCTATACAACAGACAGAAGCAGGTATCTGCAGAGCTAAAGCCATCAGCAGTGGGACTTTAAGACAGAGACAGGACTTCCCATGGAAGGCTGCAGCAAGCTTGGATCCCTGTGGCTCAGGCACAGTGCAGGATCAATGAGACCTGGTTGCCACTAGGCTCTCTAAAATCACTGACAGATGAGAGGGACAGCAGCCCGAGCTCACACCTCAGGCATCACTGCCTCTCAGATATGCAGGCAGTGGAGAGAGAGACAGCAATGAAAGTTGGGCAGAGGGAGTGTCTTGGGGGGATCAGCTGCATTACCTCCCTCCTGACCTCCAAATACTGCTCACTGGCAGTGATGCCTCAGGTTTTAGCTTGTATATTTTTCAGATTCTGTTCTGCTTTAGTGTGTATGTCTAGGCTTTGTATTAGGGGATATTAAGCTCTCTTCACAGAACAGCTAGACAAAGCAATTCCTTCTCTAGTTGGGGGCCAAGGAGAGGTGATCCACATCTCAGGCCTAAGAGCATAAACAATGGTGGACCGAAGAGAGAAAGCAAGAAGGATGGGACTTCATGGGCTAAAGCTGCAATTGGACAATTAGCTCCAATATGCTAATGGACCAAAACTTGTAAAAATGTGAGACCCCATTACTGGTTGTTTATTTTGTAGCCATTTTGGATTTGCTGCCCAAGGTGGATCTATTGAAGCATCTTAATAAATACCCACTTTATTCTTTAACTCCATCTAGTCTCTGTTCTAGGTCAACCTTCAAAAGGCATCAGCAGGGCAGGGTAAGAGAGAAATTTGGATCTCGGTATTTTTTCCAGGCAGGGATCCCTGAGGGCTGGTATGGATATGGTCTCTCTCACTCCCCCCTCAGCCCTGCACCACCTCATCCACCAGCCAAATACAGCAGTGAGAAGCCAGCAGGCTGCTGCAGTCACAGCTCCTCTCTCCAGTGAGAGCTGGGACCTGACAGCCCAGCAAAATGACCCACTTCTTGCCGACTCAGACAAAAAAGCTCCACTTAGGCCCCAGGAAAGTGTCTCTAATAAGGCCATCCGTTAGCTGTGTCGCCCGGACCCCTCTCAGCTATCCTTCATCCCTGCCCTCCCTCCCTGCTCCCGCCATTAATGCAGGCAGCGCGCAGGAGAATGAAGCCGTCGGGCTCAGTAAATATTACTGAGCTCCACACAGGGAGCACAGGGCCATTATTTAGACTCCCAGGTCCTGGGTATGTTTTGATCACACCAATTTAGCAAAGAGAGGTAAAAGAAAACAACTGGCTAGTGGCTGTCTGCCACACCTGTGTGTGTCCTGGTTTGTGAAATCCCAAATCCCCCTGAACTGGCCAAACCATTGCTTGCCTGGGAGTGTTGATGGCAAACCCTGGCATGAGTGCCCCAGTGGGGGACAGCATTAGATCAGTCCCCACCTAAAGGTACCTGAAATACAGCAGGTCAAAACTCACTCCTGCTCAGCCAAAGGCAGTTGCTCCAAAGCTTTTGCGTCTGGCTGCTGTGGGGAGGACGTCTTTTCTTTCTCTTAAACTTTCCTTCACGTGTATGTGTATGTGTATGTGTATGTGTATGTGTATGTGTATGTGTATGTGTATGTGTATGTGTGTCTACTTACATCTCTCCCTATCAGAAATCTTACACTGCTGTTCTGCAGCTCGAGCTGTTCCAACAACCCCTACTCCTTAACAACGTGTACTTCTCAAAACCACCCATCCCTTGATTTTAGGTCTTCCCTGTATTTGTTCCAGATGAGTTCCCCCCCCATCTCCTGTTGCCCTTGCCTCACACCAAGCTTCTTTTTCTCCCTCTATGGAATGACATGTCTTTGCCCAGGACTCCTTGGCTCCCACTGTGTACAGCAGCCCTGCTGCCAGCTCAGCCATATCTACTGCTTCCCGACTCAGCTCAGACCTCATCCTCTCCCGAGCTCCAGGCTGTTCATGGCCCACTCTCCTCATTGTTTTGTTTTTGTCTCTTTGACTGGAGGCTCTAATATACTCATTTACCCACTGTGGTGAATTGTTTTGCTCTGTAAGCACTTGAGGTATAGTTTGTGGGGGGAAAAAGATCCTCTAGAAAATAAAGTTGTGCTGCATGCTATTTTGAAGGAAAAAAGAGGCAAGCAGGTCTCATGAGAACTAGGTATGAACTTACCTTGCACATTCCCACAGGCACAGGCACAGAAAAGTGCAGGCTGATAAATCCCTTTTATTACCTGCTCTGGTATCTGAAGGCAGGAGGATTTTTTTAAAGTCTGGCCAGTCCCCAAAGTGTCAGATCCAAGGGCAACATTTGAAATCCCATGGTGACAGAGTAAGACAGAGACAGACAAGAGTGACCATGTGTCATCAGCCCAGAGAATGTGTCAAAGCCAGAGAGACAACACATCAAAATAGTTCATGGACCTCCCGATATAATTAAAGAGTCAGTAATATCTCATGGAGCACTCAGGAGAAAAAAAAGAAAGGAAAGAAACCTGCTTGGTACAAACGGATGGCACAAATGCTGAGGCAGCAGCATGAAAGCTTAGTTCCTTCCACACCAAGCAAAGCTCTGCATCCTCAAAATGCAGCTCTACTCAGAAAAGTGACTATGCAAGAATGCTGGGTTTTCTGCACATTCAATCTCTCCCCTGGGTTGCTCAAGGAGAGCACTCTTCACTTGCTCGACTAAAATAAACATATGCTACTTTTTTCTCCTGAAGGAGCCAGGACAGCTCTAGAAGTGGGACTGTTTTGCCAGCAGAAAAGCACCACCTAAGTACAGCTTTGGTAGGCTGCAGCACCACTGCTAAGAGCCCAGCCTGCCTCTCAGATTAGTCATTTCCCCATGTGGCTTTGGCTGCGAGAAAATGCTGAAAGAAAGATTGGATGGAGGCAGAACCCAAAATCAGGCACTTCTCTTGGAGGGGTCTCCTAGAGATGAGGTAAAACCATGCTAAGGTGCATGACTTTGAACACAGACCATCACACGGGCTGCTGTCACTGTCCCATAGCTGGCAATCTTCCAACCTGACCTCATCACCCTCCCCATTATTCATTCTTCTCACTAATATGTTGCTCGCAGAAGGCACTGAAAAGAATTTGCATCTTTTCAAAGCAGCTTCCCCCCAAGGCCCAGGAAAGGGGGCAATGCAGTGCCTGAACAGCATCCCTTAGCCTGACTCCTGAGTTGGCTATTGGGCTGTGCTCTCATGCCATGGAGAAGGGGCTGGGACACAGCCCCTCTCCTCCTCACTAGGGCAAGCAGCACCTTCTTTTCTATGGCCCTACCATCTATCCCACTGCCTCCTCCTTGATGATTACCTGTCTCCTTTGCTGAGAACACAGATGTTTCTTTTATCAGCCAGCAGCCCCAAGGAAAAAGGGCAGCTGGGAAAGAGCATTTAATTCAACCCTCTGATAAGGGAAAAGAAAATCCTTGGTTCATCTAGAAGTACCTGATCTTTCCTCAGATGCACTGGTAACAACATCTGAAGGTCAAACTGCAAATCATGTAAAACATCTTTATCTCCTCAAACTGGTCCTTCTCCCTGTTTCTCTCCCTTTTTCATTTTTAGAAGCCAGTGTACCTGAGGACATTCAGCGCCTGCATTGCAAGTTTCCTACCTTAATGGAGAGATGTTTCTCCTAGTCAGGTGAAACACTCGGCGTCCCCACACTACAGGAAGGGCAGCAGGCTTGGTGCTTGCAGGAGCATGCAAGTGTTCCAGCCTATCTGAGACTCATGTCCTGCAGTTCCTCTTGCCTGGGGAGGGGATTTGGGCATCAGAGCAGCACTGGAGGACTCGTGTAAAATATGTACGATGTGAAAGGGAGGACGAAGGAAATAGTTTATGCCAACATGTCACAACTTTGTTTTATAAAAATGATTCCCAGTCTGACTCAGCTTTGCAACCCTTTGTCACACCATCAGCCAGATGCTTTCCTACCTTAACTAGATTTCTAAAGTGGCCCCTGAGTTCCAGCACAGGAAAGTCTAGCAGTATTTCTGTAGTCTCAGCAACTGTGAAATCAAGTGTCTGCACCAAAACCAATGTACACAATGCACCATCCTGTCTTTGCAGTAAGCTGCTAGGGAAAAACAGTAGGAATCGCTTCCAAAGAAGCAAAACTGAAGACTGTTTTTCAGCTAATTTAAACTGCAGTAGCAAAAACATGTGAGATCGGAGAAACCCTGTGCTCAAAAGGACTCAGGAGTGCATACACACATCATGTTGGCACACTGATATCTGCCTATGCTCTGCGTCCTCCTTCAGATAGGAAAAATCCCCCAAAACACTTCTGGTGTAACACCCAGACAAGACCTAGCAGGATTTTGCCTGAAGTGGCCCAGTTTTCTTTGGTGTTAGCTGGCATTTGAGGTAGCAGGATGAGAAACTGTCAATAGACTCTGTTGATGACCTGCAGAAAGCCTCTCTGCTGCTCTCATCCGACATGGTTTAATTTTTAATTCAGCAAAGCAGTGACAAGGACGGAGGCTGCCAAGGCCAGTCGGCAGCGCAAATTGGGCAGGACAGGCTGAATTGATCTACAGGGAGGAAATGAAGACGCAGCAGAAACTTTGGGCTGTAGGTAGCAGTGGGGCAGCCTGTGAACGGGGAATAGAGCAGCACGGTGAGGGAATTGCATAGATAGAAACAGATCAAGGACAGGGCCGTGGGGGGGAAATTATTGGCATGTGGACAGCCATAGAAGCTTAGTGCTCCTAGCCCAAGAAAACTGCCTGGCTCAGGCTCTATAGTACATGGACCATATGGATCTCATTGCTGGCGTGGAACATCTATCATCTCTGTGCCAGAAGCTGCAGTGCAGTAGCACAGGAGGCTGCCCAAAGATAGCCTGGCATTGCACTGTAGGCACTCCATGGAGAGTAGCAGAGCATGATCAACTCCAAGTTCTGGCTGTTTTAGCCACAGGTACAAATGTCACTACCCATTCAACTCCCCAGCATATTCCACCCTTCCCAAGCCAAGCCTGAGAAGTAAAAGTACAGCTATGTTACTCACTCTCAACTACAAATAAAAGTTGAATGGTCAACAAGATTTGTTAGAGGGGTTTGCTATCACTGCTGGCATTAGTGTTTATTATTTTATCACTAGGCTAAACACCTAAACTGAGAGGAAATTCCAAAACACAAAAGCCTAACTGAATGCCCTGCTCACACACATTGGCCACACCAAGAGCATGCTTGCCCCAGTGACAAAAGCAGATTTTCCACAGTGACAGTACAGATCTTGTAAAAAAAGCTTTGTGAACAAGCACAAAAAATACTCAAACACCTAACACAACCACTTGGGCCAGCTGTTGAGAACACTTAATGAGTATGCTGTCTAACATTTTAATTATTCCACTAGTAGTACAGCACTTAATTGGCATGTTTCGGTGGTAGCTGTAAATATAGCCTTTTCTGCCAGTTCATGTCAGGCAGACAAGAAACCTCAATGATGCTCTACAAAGTGTTGAAACATTTCAAAGTTTGCCAAATCATTTCTAGCAAATCACTCTGGAGAATACTGAAAGTTTCCAAAACTGCAGAAATAAAATATTTAAATATGGATACTTTGCCAAGTTTGATTCTCATTTTGACCACTCTTTTCAAGCATCAAGTGTTGGCAGAACTATGTTACTGCCATGTTTAATGCTTGCAGCAAAAAAAAAAAAAAAAAAAAAAGAGACAAAACTAAGCATAAGCTGAATGTATTTAGTAATCCGTCTGTCACTGGGCTGAAACTCTGCTCAGATTCATTAGGTGGCTTTCACAAATTTTGAGTGAATCTGATCCCCAGTTAGAAGCAGAATGGTATCAATAATGCCTCTATGTTTTGACTTGATGAAAATGCTTGTACATTATCTGAGAATCGGAATATAATCATGTAGTAAGCAGAATGAAATCCCTGAAAATAAATGCTGTCAAGAAAAATGAAAGCCACACTATTTAAAAACAACAAAACAGTAACACAGTGGTAAGACTGAAATAGTTCAAAAAAAGTGCTCTTGAAATGCCCTTTTCTCTGTATTTTGTGACAATAAACAATAGTTCTGTGAAGGCAAGGCAGCAGAATCCATAGTATTCTCCATGCCCAGAAGTGGATGGAGGCAGCAGTTATTGTACACTATGCTATAAGAAATAATTCATTTTACCATGTGTGCTGCTCTTAACAAAGAGAGGAAGCTTCCATTTGGAAAGTGAAGCACGAATTCTTATTGAGCATTAGCAATATCAAAGCTCACATTCACCACAATAAAGAAACTCTCTCATCTGTACAAATATACCACAAGACCATAATTATAAAGCACCTTGCTATGTTTGGTCTCCAGATTTTCTTGCTTCCCTTGCAGCATTCAAGTATCCATACAAGCAGTGCATACACACTGAGATTGGAGACAAGGCTACAATTTATCTGACATGGCCACAAAGGTATTAAAGTAGCTGGGGTCACTGACAACAGCAGCACTAAAGCACAGTGACACAGACTTCAAAGAAAATTAGCCATTCTGGACACTCCACAGTCTCATTCACAGCCCATGCCAACAAGTTCTCCACTGACATCTCACTTCTATCTGTAGTTTTGAAGTTCAAATTAGGTCAGGTAGGACTACCCGGGCTTCAGTCACACACGTGATTCCGCTATAGACAAAACCTCCTCAACCACTTGGATGTTTTTGACAATTCCATTCCACCCACCATGTATAATAGACCCGATGTAGTCAGCTTTTGATATGCAAAACTGCTATGGAAGAAAACTTTGCAGGGGTGGAAACAAATGGGTAGAAACGTCAGCAAAACATGAGCAACATCAGCAGAATTTGCCCTCGCTATAATGGAAGCAAGAACACAGTTTAGTCACGAGATAATACAAACTTCACTTGTAGTCTAGAAGAAACTGCAAGCCTTAGATAAGTCGTAGGAGGCCTTGCTTACTGCTCCCTCATAACAGGAAATACACGGAACACCACAAATACATTGAGGGCAAGAGAGCATAAAGGCTCTAACGTTGTGTCTGGTTAACCCAGCTGGTGAAGTTACATAAGATGGATGTTAGTGGCGGCTGAGCTACATGGAAAGGGAGCCCATCCCGCAGTTCCTGTCCAGTTCTGCTGGCTTCCACAAATCCCAGTGTTGTGCTGTGTGGGGATGTCATCTGTGAGGCAAAAGTCCCTTGCATGCCCACTCTGACATCCTCAGGAATTGAGGCCATTCTGAGCAACAGGGTCTTGCATTATGTTTTGCTCCTGGAAGAGCTGTTTAAATATTTTCATTAGAGGCAGAGTATTTTTGGATGATAAAGATAATTAAGTGCTGAAAGCATAGCGATCCATTTGACACCGAGAATAAGAGATATGAAGTATTTCTAATAAAAACAGAACACCCGGTGGGATTTGAACTCACTCTGTGCCATTACAATTTGAGGCAAGTGCTGCATCCTTGATGAGACTAACACAGTCCCTTTGCTGGGTCTGCAATTTACTGGTCTTATATTGCCTTCATTGGGTCTCCCCTGTTGTTCTCCAAATGCAAAAATTATATACTACTGATCACTGCATGCAAACTAAAATTGATTTGCTTAAATGAGCACAAGAGTTATAAAGTTTGGGGAAACCTGTTTTCTTGTTGATGCCAACATCGATAACCTGTTTCTGCATTCATTATCCTTGCTCTCAATTTCCTGTGTGTTTTGTTTCATCAGGGGGTTAAAAAAACACAGCTAGACAATCACAATGGTGTTGGTGAAGAAAGCAGCTCCTGCTCTTTAGATGTCTGCTCCCCCATACGTAATGTCAGAATGATTAGAGTGTCTCATGTGATGAGAGTGATTAGATCTGTGCAAACACACACAGAGGAGGGAAGAGGTTGGCTTTGACAAAGCACTTAATTACCCAGGTTCTCCCACCATGTCTGGTCCTCTCACAATAGAAACAAAACTCCCTCTGTTCTCCTGGGAGGGAATCACTGCCGTGCCTTTCCACACCACCACTGTAAATCATGCCATATAGTTCTGTGCCACCCAGCTATAATTTGATAAATACCAGAATGAGTCAAGGCAATAAATCTGTTGGGTTTTAATTATAAGTGTGCTTCTCTAAGTGTGGGGCTGGGGCTGGGCTGTTTTTCAGCTTCTGCCAATACAAATAATGTACATCTGCTCCTTCAGCCCCGCCAGTATTATTCTTTCTTGGGAAATCCTCCATTACTGCCTTACTATCCTCCATTACTGCCTTACTATCCTGGCACATTGATAGCTGTCTCAGGAGCAGAAATATTCAGTGAAAAGGGAAAGGCTGTTTCCCTCTTCCTACTGCTGGGTCAGGAAGCGCTGCCTTGAGCAGCATTAGAAAACACTATGTCAGTGTTATCACCTCTCCTTGATTTCCACTGATATTGCCTATTCAGCAATTTTATCAGTGCTCTGTGACTACATGGGTAGGGCTTTTCCCAAAAGTGCCAGCTTCTAAAGTTGGATGATCAACCAGAAGCCTTCCAAGCTTTCAAGGACCAACATTAAGTTCCTAGCTGTTGTGGTTTCAAATGAAAGCCTGCAAATGCACACTAACAAAGCAGGAAGCAAAAAGACAGAACTCAGATATATTCTGCCTTTCAATATCTTAAAAAACACATTTGCAGATCCTGTTCTTTCTTCTGAATAGTTGAGCACAACCCTACTGATGGTATTAAGAGAATATTTACTGTAAGAAAGGGAGGTAGAGGTTTGTGAGTGTAACATGGTGGGAAGAAAAAATAGTGCAACAGGAACCTGGGCATCTTCATCAAGGATCATCTAGGAGAAACCACGAGCGTGAGAGCTTGCAGCAACACAAGTATGTAAAATGCACCTCTGCATGCACATGGGGCAGTGCATGTATCAGCAAAGGGAGCAGGCAACAGAGAGACACCAAGGGAATCTCTGCGTGTGAACACGCCTGCACTCCCAAAGGTCAGTCTGCTCTCCTCAGATTTAATTCCCTTTGTCACTGCTACTGTTCAGAAGTAAATGTTCTCTTTTTATTAAAAATCAAAAGCAGAGGGGCTCATAATCCTCCTGACTCCAGTTCTTCTCATATAAATGAAAAGCTTAGCTTAGAGCAATAGCAGGTAAAATCAGACTGAAAGCAGAAGCTAATTCTCAGGAGATATGGAGAAGCTAAACAGCATTTGAGGATAGTTTTGTTTGTATGTCTACATTTCTCATTAGCTAAATTCTTATTCATTTTTAAATAAAGAATTCAGTAAATCCTCACACACTGCAGTACATTTTTGGAAATAATTTTCCAGTGATATCGGAAGCCAGCTCTATTCTCCCCTTGCAAACCTAATTCTGTTCTAATCTCTGCAAAGAGATGGCACTGCACTAATTTCACAGATCTCACTTACTTAATATGTTCCCTCCTTACTTGGAATCCCCATATAGCCCTCTCCCCTCCTCATTCTCACACTAGTACTGAAAATCTTCCCTTTGAAGCGCTACCCTGGTTTTAATGATATTTCCCTTATTTAGTGTAACCTTCAGAGCAAGGACCATGCTAAAAATGTTATCAGCAATACTGCCAGCTTAAACTACCAAAAATATAATTACAGAAGGTGGGAAGAAGGAGGAGAAAGAAACAAAGGTTTCTAATAATTTCAGTTATTTTGAGTGATACTTCCAAGTTTCTTTCTGCAAACACAGGCAACACAAAGTTAAAGAAGATGGAGATTCCTTTCTAAGAACATACTCGCCATGCTCAGGCTTCAATTAAAACACAAAATAAACTCCATTGCAATACTGACACTGCACTGGTCTCCCTTATTCCTTTCCTCCCTTTTCCTTCCCTGTCCATGTGAGCTACAGCAGACTGAGACCTGCCTCAAACTTCCACACTAGCCAAACCACAAATGCAGGCCAAGAAATAAAGCTCAACCTGTTTTGAAGTTTCAGGTTTTTTAACCCCAAAGTTTGGAGTGCTCTTACTTTGAGATCAAAGTACAGAGGAAGAAGCATGTACAGAGAGCACATCCAAAGTTATGAGAGATGCAGGTGTGAGACTGGAGTGGTAGCTGGCTGCCCCACCCCTGTATCACAGATCTCTTGTTCCTGGTAGCCAAGTTCTCACTGTTTTGAAGTCAGTAGGGCAAAACTGAGAGCAGGTTGGTAGTTTTATATCAGAGGGTTCCATGAATGGAGGGTGCACATACTTGCTTATTTGCACTCTACTTTTGGACATCTGTCAGAGAACTATGGTGAATGCAGCACCAGAAAGGGGAACAAATTATATAAGTGCCTTGCATATAACTTCTGGACTCCTGCAGTTTTCAAGCAAACCTTCTGGCCATTCAGACTTGGTCCCATGCCTGTTCTACCAAGTTTAAGTGGGGGGAGGGCAACTCCTTCCTTGGTTCTTCAGGAGCATTAGGCAGATCAGATTTTCTACTCTGAAAATACCACTTTCTTTAGGTGGTACAATTCACAGTGTGGATCATGCAACACTACAACTAGAGCTGTGGCAAGGATTTAATATTACCTCTTCAGCTTTACTGAGCTTGAAACAACACAGATAAAGCTACCTGTGCTACACCTTTACTTCCACAAGTATAGGCCAGAACACTCCTTGCCTGTAACCGAGTAATTTGCTTGATGCTACACCACCCATCTCCTCAGCTATCCAGTCCAGACATTCATGGTTCTCTGTTCCCTTGAGATGTCCTTTTACCCCTGCTGAACTAAAGCTCCTCCCTCTTGCTTGTCTCTGTCCCAGGCACCTGAAGTTTTGTGAATAAGCCCTGAAAGATAAGCTGAGCTGAACTCATTTGCTTTGCAGTTGCCTGTACTCTCCATGAGCCAGCCTGTGAACAGTAACAGGCCTTGGCATTATCTATACAATTTAGGATTTTACACTCAATTAAATCCCTTCTCAACAACTTCTCCTTCTTTGTCATCTTCTTCATAGTCTATAAAGACCTCACTTTTATTTTTAGCCAGTTCCATTAGCTCAGAATCTCACATCAAATTTTCTGCCTTCTTCTCTACACCTTTTTGAGTTCTCTGGTGTTGAGGGAACCAAGGAGACAGAGTGGACAGAATGATAATCAGCTGGTGTAGAAGCTTTGCTGTAGTGTCCCTGTCACTGATCTGACTCAACTGTCAACCATTAAAATTACAAATCGCTTCACCACTTTTCCCAGAGCCTCCTAAACTGTGAACCTACTCTTGCTATCTGCTGACTTACCTGTCTGAGCAGAGTCAGTCCCTGGACATGATCTCTTCTGAAGGAGCTCTGCAGTAGTAACTGCATTATGTATCTGGGAGAAGATGCCACAGAAGTCTTAATGAAGGAAATGGAATGCGTTACATAAAGAGGAATATTGACTGTATCAACCTGGCAAATACTGACTGTCTCTTTAACTAAATAGTCAGGAAAATAAATCTGCTCTCTTCTGGAACGACTATAGTTTTCAAAAAAAGAAAAAAAAAAAAACAACCAAAAGGATGAAGAAAAAAGTGATTGCTAACAACCTCCTTTTCATATTGTAGCCCAACAGCTCAGAAACTCATCAGGGAGGTAGGTCTAGTTCTGTTTGCTGTCTGAGAAGTTTAAGTTCATCCTTTCCTACTTCCCAGAGCAATGCCCATAATATTCACGAGTGTTCACAAGATAGTAGGCTCTTCCTGTTGAAGCTGCCACGCACTAATAAAAAATTAACTGGGCCAGAGAAAGGAAGGACAATGCACACACAGTCTGTTGATCGACACACTCCCACCTTGGTGCCCCAGACACTGCTCTAACACTGAGTGGCTCAGTTTCAATAGGACTGGGATTCCTCTGGGCTTGGACAGAAATACAACGGCAAGTACATGGTTATAAATGCTGGTAAACACTAGAAATGTGTATATATTTCTCTACATAGAAATGGGCATCAATGAAGAAGTAGACTTGGATTTAAGAGCCAAGAGTAGCAGTTGGGCAAGGTTTTGGTACCTATTATCCTTCTGAGGGTTTAACCATCATTTCCCTGTTCCCCATCTGTGAAATAGAGTAATTTTACTTCCTTGCACGCCTGAGGTGCTCTGACAATGCATTAAAAAGATTGAGAGGTACTCATATACTAGGGCAATGAAGGCCACACATCTGCTTAAGACAGCTCACTGACTAACAACTATCAGAAAAGGGATCCCTACAACCAGTGCGTGAGAGCATCAGCCTCACATCAACTTCCTTGCAAAGTACAGATGGGGCAAGGGCCTTTTGGAGATTTCCCACCATGTAATATGCCTTCCTCCTCTAAGCATGGGCTCATCTGACACTAATTCAAGATGAAAATCACTCTGCCTAAGAGGAGATTAACAATCTAAGGTGCTGGTTTCTCTACCCAACACAGTACAGATGTTGGAAGGGAACTGGGGAATACCATCCCAAGTTTCTTGCTTTGGGGAAGCAAATCAAGAGGTCTTCATGGCCAAAGTGCAGAAATCCTCACTCACTGATGAGTTGCTAATGTTCCACCAGCAAGATGCCAACATCCAGGGTCAGGGTAACCCAGAACTAACTGGCATTGTATCAGGTCACTCTATTGACAAATATACACATAAACCGCAAGTAACTGAGGTTAAGACTTTAGAATCTTCCAAAAGAAGTAAATAATGTAATAATGAATTCATACTAATGGACAGAGGTATCACCTCAATTTTAGCTTTCAACACCAGAGCCATTTCCCCATCAAGTCTTTTCAAAGCTAAGTCCCTAAGGGAGGTTATCACAAGCTATGAGAATATTACTAATTTTCTGTACATGAATAAGCAGTGCTCAGCAGTCTGCTAGCCAGAGAGATGGTAGGAATTTAATCTTACTCACCTGCTCTTCACAAGAGTCAACCCACTGCACACTGACAGGATTCAATCACTGGCCTTTCTGGAAAACGCCCATCAGCTCATTCTTACAGTTCTCAGCAGCCATAATGGCAATGCTCACCAGCCCCACCACCTGCCTGCCTTTACTGATGTTTATGACAAATTTCAGGTTTTGCCTGTCTGCCACTGCATATGGAAACCTGATGGATTTAAGCAAGGACTAGATCTAATAAGATCGATGTGCTGTCCGGCAGCTGCAGAAACACAGCAGTCAGTTTTATGGATGAATGCTAAGCACAAGGGCCTGACCACTTCTCGTCACTAAAGGTCCTGCAAGAATTTTGCAAGAGGTGATGCCTCAGAGCTGCTTGTACTCGGCAGCTTACTGCAGTATAATTGTGTTGTGCTGCCAGGAGCTCATTCCTGCCGTGTTACAGGGAAGTAGTTGTGTAAATGCTTCTCCACTGTAAGGTAATTGTCTGTTGTGGAACAGCTGTCCCTTTTTGCTCCAGCTGTGAGTCTGGACATTTTGTCAATCCTTGCATTCTCTTTAAAAAGTGAAGATTTAGTACACATTTATCAGGCAATCAGTGATACACAATTTCTTATAGGAAGAAGAATTCTGTCCACCCACTCCACCAGCTAAATTAGTTTAGCTGCAGCTTAATAGCATTTGTGCAGTATATTTCCTGTATATGTAAGCAAGAAAGGTGTCACTTAAGGGCGCTGAGGGATTCAATTATATATAACAAGACAGCTTTCTCTCAGTTTCACTCACTGTTACACAGAGGCTTGTCTTTGTGGCTTCCTTCACAGGAATACCTGTAAGGTATTCCTACAGACAGGATCTGTGTTCCTCTGCTGTGCCAAGAGCTTTCCACATGGATATCAACACTTGATTTGAAGGGACAGCTACTGAAAGGAGAGGAGTGTGTGCCTGCAATGTGTGCCTGTGTGCATACATCCATGTGAGTGCCTGTTTGAGGGAGACAAGGCAGAGGAGTAGGAATGTGAAACTGGGGAAAGTGAAAAGGGAGATGGCTTTTCATCTCATTCTGGAAGTCTCTTCTCCAGAAAGATGTATTTCCAGGTTTCTACCAAGACTGTAGTGCATGGACTGCACAAAAATGATGAGGGTGAAATAGAGCACAAGAGAAATGCAAGCCAGAGGGCTGCCTCATTCCACATCCCCAAAACCTCCCTTGTCTCCATCTGTTCTAACTGATTTACAGTATCTGGCTATGTCCTGCTAAGAGCTGCTACTCAGGCTCATGCATGACTTTGGAAAATACATTTTGTTCTTCTGGAGCCCTCAAGGACAATAATAAATAGAATGAAAACAAAACCATCCCGACAGCGCTTTAGCGGGTGTCCTTCACAGGCATACCAGTGTCAGCTGCCCTGGGATTTCACCTTCACCTGAAGGGAGGCCTGCTTAATCATGCGACACTAAAGGAGAAAAAATAAAAATGTTTCTTGAAGGAACAAAGGAAGGCAAACTTGCCCCCATGCTCATAGTTTTGCCAAGTTTGATCACAAATAACATGCAGCTTGAAATCTGCCGTATGCTAAAACATCAATGCCTTGAGGTCTGGCATTACTGTAGAACAGGAACTGATAATAATTCTCCTTGTCCTTTGCTGCAGAGCTGCTCATTATTATGGTCCTTTTTTGGCAACAGGAAAGTCAGTGGGTCAGCTGGAGTATGTGAGGCTCAGCTAAGGGCATTGCAGAAGAGCTGCTGGGGTTGTCTTGTTTTGGTTTTGCAGTCTTTGCCACAGGGGTTGTTAGAGGTAGTTATGCTCCAACTGAGCCCCATCTTTAACATTTCTGCATATGACTGGTTTCTTTTCATTCTTTTCTGTATGTTTTTCATTTCTAAGGTATATCCTCCGGCAAAAGATGGGCACACATGGCTATTTTTATAAATTGCTTTTTAAGAAGCCTTTGACCAAGTATTTAAGAAAAAAAACTGTTACAAAATCAAAAGACTCCTGGGTTGGAAATGTAAAGTCTTCTCACAGAGAACAAGTCTCTACAAGAGAAAAAGCAGAAATGAAAGAATAATGGATCTTCTCTTAATATGGTGAAAACCTAACAGCAGAAGTGCTATTGAGGAGTTTGCTGTGACCTGCATAAGCAGTACATCAGCTAATGCACTGAGAACGAGAATGAAATTGTGAGAGACCAGAGTCTACTGATAATACAAAATCATCGGATCTGGACTATGGGGGTCAGAGGATTCTTAGAGTTCTAAGGCAATATACAGAAGCCCAACAGACCACAGAAAGAGTGCAGCCTTGACACAGTCAATATGTATTGGGAAAAATAAACTATACTCCTCAGGTATCTTACTGGGTCATAAAATTAAGTATGGTCAGACAAGAAGAAACCTATACTTACTGTAGGGAGATCAATAACAACTTTTCTCTGAGGTATCTCAATAGCAGGCCAAAAAGTAAATGGAACATTAAGATGTAAAAATAATACTTGGTGAAAAATCACTCCTGTGTAGAGGCTCAGTGTAAGGCCAAAGCTCCAGCAAAATCACATCTAAGCCAACAAAATACAGCTTACGTTGGATTTAAGTGATGCCTAGATGTTATGTGAGTCATTTCTCTCAGGGGTGGGTGAATCTCACCCACTGAGAAAAGTATTAATGCCACTGCATACATCAAGTCATACTTTCAGCTGAAATACTGTGGCTGGTCAGCTCTGGAGTTTTTCTTAAAAATAAGAGCAAGAAAAGCACACAGAGACAATGCAAATGTTTAGAGTTCTGAAGAAACTTGGAGGTGGGAAATATTTCAGAAAATAGAAACTGTTTAAAGAAGAAACAGGTTTAAAAGCACTTGAAAAACACTAATGAGTAGAAACAACATACCTTGGTTTTCTGTGTATGTGTATGTGGAAAAGGGGCACCTGTGTATATTCTCTGGTGGCTAATAAAGCATTGCAATAAATGAATCAGATGTGTCATTCATAGAAGAATTTCAGACCATAATTGATACTGTAGTTCTTGTTTTACAGGCTGGAAACTAACTTTTAAACAAGGCAATGAATTGGACAAGGCTAAGCAGCATCCTAGTACTGAGCCTGAACCCCAGAATGATGCCTTGCTCACAAAACACATCCATTTATCCAGCTTGGGGAAAACCAAGTGTGACAGCAGAAGTGAGGATGAGCCCTGCTGTCTCCAACCTGATGACCCAGCCAGCCGCCGCCCTAAAGCTTATCTCTGAGGGCACGGGAAGCAAATGTGCTGTCATGGTCCTGTCTTCCAGCAACACTTAGAAGACCTTGAAAATCTGGTTCTGGTAGCTATGGCCTGTGAGCAGCAGTTCTACACTGTAACCCAGGTCTGTAAAAAGCAGCTCCAGTTCATGCTGAGCCTGTTTCTGATCCTTGCACTATGGTTACTCAGTGAAACCTTCTCCAGAACATTCACAATTCTGTTAACTGCCCATTATAGCCCTCCTTTTACTGTCTCTTTGCAAAGGCAGGGAGTTAAGCCTATTCCAACTCTCCCTGTTAGGAGACCCACAGGTAAAGGAAGCAGCACATCAAATGTGTACACAAACATAGATAGGAGCAGGTAAATTATGGGAGGGGGTGAGCAGCAGGGAGAAGTGACTTTATAATCTCTCATGGCAATGCGTGCCTGCAAGGCCTGTAATTGGAAACTCATTTCTGAGGGGAGAACTGTGCTGATGCCCATGTTTGCCAGTATGTCTGAACAGGTACAGGAGGGAGCACGAGATGGGAAAATAGAAGACTGATCAGTAAAGAGATGAGACATACAGCTATGCCCTCTGGCTTATGCATTTCAGTACTAAATCTAAGCAGTCTAATCTTGTACCAGAGTATTTTTCTGTTTGTTGTGGTTTCTTTTTTCATTCCACTCACACAGTAGGAATATGGGTACTTGTTTTCCTTCACTCTGGAAACATGGAAGGGAACACAGCTCAGTAAGCAAACAAGCTCTAAAAGCGTTAGAACAAAACACAGAGGGATTCAGAGTGGTGAAACAAAAGCAGTATCTCCATCTTTTGCAATAACTCTTACCTGGAAAAAAAAATGGACAGAACATGGCCATGGGCCAGATTCACAAACTTCAGCTGAGTGATACCAAAATAAATGTGAGTCACCCCTGGGTCACTTACAGGAGGAATGCCTCTAAGAAACAGACATGCTGACTATTGCCATGGTACATTCAGGCAGGATTTTTCCAAATCTCAGTAGACTTACATTCTGCATTTGCTTCCAAAGAAGAAAAGCATCTACACTTCACAAAAGTGATATAGCAAGTAAACATGAAGAAGGCTAAAGATCAAGCAAGTCATTCTCAAGAGCCAGGCTGGGTCAGAGAAGAGGAAAACAAGTCATAGCTGCTAATCTTAAGCCATAGCTTAGACACATTTTCCAAGTCTCTAGGGGATAGCAAAGTTGTTGTAGGAACAATGAAAATAACTGGTGATGCCATCACTCAGAACTGGAGCTGTGGAGCTAGGAACTGTCCTACACCCTCATTAGAAGCAGGCTTTGGGTTTTCCCAGTGGTGAAGAAGCTGAGAATTGACTATGTGTAACCATTTAAGAGAGCATACAGTTGTGGGAGGTAGTGTTTTCCAGGTTGGATGAAGCCAAGGCCCCTGCTCAATCCTTAAGACATCCCACAGAAGTCCTCAAGCACTGGCAATGCTTGCCTAAGCTTGGTATTGGCTGCAGCCTTAGCCTACTGAGCTGAGGTCCAGGGTGCCCTGCTACAGAAAGGATTTTCAAACCCCATCCTAAACATTCACTGAACAGGAATTCCACTACAAGAATGGTGACTTTGTTCCACCTCGGAGCTGGCTGTGTTTCAGCAGTGAGCTAAGTGGTTTGGGATCCTCCTGGAAGACACTAAGGAGTGCTATGGAAATGTCAGCTATGAGTGAAAGGCTTCTCTATAACTGTGCTGCCATTCTTTAGCCATATGTTTCTCCTGAGGGTTGCCAGTGACTGGGTTTCCCCTTTTGAAAAGCCATGTAAACACATGCAAAACCAAGCCTTTACATAATACAATGGGGTGTATCATTCATTAATGTGCAAATAGGTCGCTCTCCACTTGCCCTCCCACTCTCTTCCTTTCCAGCTAGCTGCAAGCTTATGTAGAAAGAGCTTAAATGTAAGTCACCAGTATTCCTGATTTAGCACAGCAGGGAAAAGACAAGACTTTCAAAGGCAAGAGGGATGAGCAGAGCACACCGTGTTCTTTCCTCTCTCTAAGCTTCATCCCATTATGCTAAGGAAAAACACGGCCTAAAGTCAACAACCCATGGGCAAGTAAAACAGGATCAGCTGTCCAACATCACCCATTAACTGCAGGGAATTTGGAGACTGATGTACATCCACATGATTCACACGAGCCCTGGCAAAGGCTCCATGCTGAGTGCAGCACGTTAGGCCTGAATTATGCACCAAGACGTTCAAATTAATACAGAGTGGATCTACACACACCGAACAGTGGTAGATTACAACAGGATATCAGACCAAAATCAGGGACAGAGGAAATCCCATGTGCCATGGGATTGTGTCAAGGATAAAGAAAATGGGGAGTAGTTGCATTGTGGATTCTCAGCTACGACCTCACCAGTGTTCTTTGACATCACAGAACACACCTGAGCCTCAGACACATCAGTAAAGCAAGTAAAAAAAAAAGATGCAAAGGAGAAATAACAAAGAGGACAGAATTAGTACTTTGCATGTTCGGAGTGTTGTACAAACATTAGCTAATCAATCAACTAATTGCCTAATTAAAAGAGTGACCAGAAAAAGGAGATAGCAGAAGAAAAGCAGGAAGATGTGGCAAGAGCAGCGGAGTGCTGGGACATGGGAAGCAATACATGCTTCTATTCACCCAGGCCACATTATCCTGGGCAAACTTGTGCCAAATTGCCATGACAATAATTAGCCAGAGTTCCCTGACAGATCATTATGAGAACATTAACAGGGCATTAGCAAGAATTACCCATTTTTCACACATTGATTAGGTGCCATTGCTGCTTCATTAGAGTATTGGCTTTTAATAGCCCCACTCCAACTAGCAGCAGCCCTTCCTTCCCTCCCCTGATCACTCAGCAGAGATCCAAACCTCTTTAACTCCAGCTAGGCAGCTGACCTGGTCCCGTGCTGAGCTGCACAAGCACATGGCCATATGCTGCATAGAGGGAGCACCTCATTAATCTGTCCAGGTTAGGGAGAGGAAAGCAGTGGCTCTGCACCACAGGCAGTCGTTAATCTTCCTCCAGAATCTATACTGCTAATGGAGGCTGGCACAGGGAATAGGCCACTCCCTGACCAGAAGCATCATTCCCTGATAGCAAAAAGGTCTCTTCCTCCCCTCTAGGTCCTCCTCAAGCCCCACACTGGGAGGCATGGTTCTGTTTTCCTCACTCCCAAGACCCTACTGTCATACCTGCTGATGGCTCTCTTCCATCCCTGATTCCCCAACTGCTATTTCTCACCCGACATTTTGATCACTGCTACCAGTAAGCAAGGATGTGTAACAGGGAAAGTGCTGCAAAACTACTCCAGAGGAGCCACCGAGGAAGGTCAGGTCAAGAGGATTGTTTCTGCTGCAGCAGGCAGGTTCTGTACTGTGTTTCTGGCAACAAGGACTAGACAAAACCAAAATATTAAAAATAAAATAAAGGAGACATGACAGAGGAATCTGTCTCCTCCTTTTCCTCTTAGGTCACATCACCTGTCCACCTACATCGAAAATAAACTTCAGTTGAGTCATGCTTGGGAAGATACAGCAATCCTCTTAGTGCTATTACACAACAGATTAAGTCTCCCTAATCCATCCATATCCAACATGGATACCCCACCTAGACCCAGGGCACTCCTCCCACCCAGATCCCCTACCTTCTTTCTGAGGCTACTCATCAAAACAAGGCACGTTGCAGTGTGCAAGATGGGCTCCTGAGATGACAAGAGCTAAAATTTCTGCAGGGATGGCTGGATTATAGGACAGCTGAGTGGGTGTATAAGTCACCAAGTCCAGCTCTGCAAAGCCGAGGACAAAGCTGAAAGAAATGGGTGACGTAAGCCACAGAGCAAAGAAGACAGGAAAGTTCACTCATTTGACACTGAGAAAGCAGAGCAGAAAGTAAACACTTTAGAGAATTAGAAAAGAGACAATACAGAGAAAGATCAGCCTCAGAAGGGGCCTGTGTAGCTAGACCTATCTGAAAAATACATGTGGGAGACAAACAGGACAATGCAGTTTACAGAAAGGTAAAGAATTGGAGGGGATGTGAAAGCTGGATTAGAAACATCACATTTAAAATCAAGAAGGGAAGGACAAGGAAACTCAAAGGGAATCTGACAAAGCAGTGCAAACAGAAAGGCAATGTGTTCCGTGTGGCAGAGGAAAAGGGGCAGTTTTAGTACGCCACAGGAAGAGAGCTGGTGTTCGAGCAAGAGAGGCAGAAGAGGTTACAACAATCAAGCCTAAGGAAGGCTAAGGCATGAACAAAGGGTCTCAGTGTTGAGAAAGAGAAGAGATGGATTTTCTATACCTGGTAGAGGAAGACACATCTTGGGGAGAATACAAGGGAGAAAATAAGCCTCCATATTTCACGAGTACATGACTAGGAAGATTTTTTCATTATTTGGAGTTATAAAAAGACTGAAGTGAAGAGAATTCAAAGGAAAAGACAAGCAGCTTTTTAACACTATTCAGCCTGAGTTGTGAGTGCTTGTTGATGGAGAATTGCAGAGACAGTGTGAGACAGGTCAGAGTACAGCATGTCTAGAAGCTGCTTTAGGTGGTTGAACCTGGATATGGCAGTGCGATCATCTACAAAGCAGACATCAAGGACAAAGCCCTTTGAGATCCACTGTACTCATAAGGATGGGGTGCTGGCAGACAGAACACTGTGTGTGATACAAAGCTGGAAGTAGAAAGCTGAGTAAGGGACTGCGTTTACAAAAAAAGGGGGCACCAGTAGAGTCCTGCCATCTTCTGCAAAGAAGCTGATTGAGGCACTGCGCTGCCCAAAAAACACAGAGGACACATTAGAGAGGGCTTGAGTTAGAATACAAGAAGAGAAGAGAAGAATCAAACAGCAACTGACTACACAATTGGTTCAGAAACAAAAGGAAGGGGCAAATCGATGCACCGGGTGCCTATTTAGTCTCAAGTACAGCCCCATGGTTCATGTGAATCTATGCTGGCAAACTCAGGGAGCCAGAAGAAGGCTGAGTTTGGGGGAAAGAGGCAGCATGCTAAACATGAGGAATCCATGACTGGGGAGTCCTACACTCTGTCAATGGGTCAGCTAGACAGTCTGAATTAGTCAGAGAGCCACTGAGCAAGGGACTGCAAGTTGTCCTGAGGCCAAGGGTAAACCTGCCAGCTTCTCTGATTCTCTCCTCTGATGAATATTAATCAGGAATTCACCTGATATTCATAAGAACCCTCTGGATACTGCTGTACTCTGGTGAACAAAGCCACTGCCTTCATTTTTTCATGTAGGATATGTCTGTGCTTGTGGAGTACAGCAGTACAGTACCATTACAATCCTTATCCTCTGCTACTGCCACTTAGGCAACACGTAAGATGAAGGGATTGACACACTAACTCCCAGCACATCCTCATCATCCCTTGCAGTGAGTTAACCCCAGAACAGTTGGTGGAGCAGGATCCAAGTGTCCCTCAGAAGTCCCCAGAGCAATATGGGAAGAAGGGCTCAGCAGAGCAGGGCTGATGAATGGGGAGGTTGGTGTGCTGGCAGGTCTGAGCAGTGCTGCTGCAGGCAAAGCAAGGCTGAGCCAGTACTTTTACCTTTCCCTGGCCTTTAAACTGAGCCAGATGGAGGCCACGCATGAGGAAAAAGGACAGGAGGATGGGTGGGAGCGAGAGGGTGAGCATGGTGTAGGAGGAAGGAGCCTGACCATCCCTCCGTCATAGCAGGTGGGAGTTTCAGGGAATGCAGCAGACAGGCAGTGAGCTCTGCGTTGAGGGTAAATTCATGGGAGGCAGGCAGGGCACCAGGGCTGTGATCCTGACCTTGGGCCAAGGCAATCTGCTTTTTAACTGGCACAACTGTAATCCAGTCTGTGAACAGATGGCACAGAGAGGAAAATACACAGGATACAAATGTAGGCTTCACACTATCTGCTCCAAACCCAGCCAACCTTTAGCAGGAAGGTGATTAAAGAGCAAAAAAGTAAGGAGAATCCTCTGTTCGGCCTGACTGGTGAAGTTGGATGCCAGAGACCTGGTCCTGAAGAGTTCAATGGCTTGGCACACTTCAGCTGAAAATTAGAAGCCATCTCTCAGTCAGCCACTGTTTCAGAGGGATGACAAACAGGAGGGTTTGTTTGCTATTCTGGCCAATCCTCAGTTCCTGTACTGCTATCCCAAAAACTTTCACCCACTGTTGTTTCCTGTCCTAGGGCACTGTCAAGAGTCTTTTGCTGTTACAGGTCCACACATAAAGACATCAAATAGCAGGAGAGAGACATAAACCCTTAGTGTGCACAACAACATTTGCAAGGTATCAGCATACTCCAGGCAGCAACAGACCTGAGAAATCCTGGGTTCAAACAATCAGAAATCTGCCAGAAAAGTTCAGACCTGGCACTGAATTTTGCTGTGAACTTGCTAGGGGGTGAATTCACACAAATGTTTTGGTTGCTACCTTCTCAGCATAAATCTATGCTGTCCAGGGTCACTGCACTTGGTATCCCTGCTCACTGGCCTGGGTCATGGATCCATGTTCATTAGATTGAGACAAAAAAGGCTATTACTCAAACTACTTCATGGTTTCATGGGTTTGGCTCAGACTTCAATCTGAGATTTGACATAGTTTAGACAGTCCAAAATGTATTTCGGAAACAGATAATCAAGTAATAAAAGATGCATATGAACTACTGTAGTTGCTGGTATTAAAACACTGACCCTGGTATACATTTGGGGACCATTATCAAGTACCAAAAGAAGTACTCAGCAGGAAATTTATACAGTCCACCTACTAAAAATAGTTTGTATATCATTAGTACTCAGCAGCAGTGTAATAAGTGAAGCCTCAAAACCACAATTCTTTAAAACACTAAACATGCATCTAATGAGTTTACCTGATGTCCTTCCACATCCATTGCAGAGAGTCATTCTTGCTGAAATGCCCAAATGCTCTGCAAGTTCATGCTGACAGGCCATGGACTCTTAAGTAAGGTATGTTTTTTTGTAACTTTCTGAATTTTTGATGAATTCCATTACTTAGAAGAGGCTTGATGTTCAATCATAACAATTCACTCCCTGCCCTCATCTCCAATCGTACCTCCACTGGAAGCAGCATTGCTTAAAGTACAGAGATATGCCTGAAAAATAATACTTTGCTTTTCTGTTTTTCTTTTGGTACAGTGATCTTCACTAACATGCATGCCCATGAATGATCCTTTCTCTGAAACAGAGAAACCCTGCTGCCTTCATACTACTGTGGGGGAAACTCGAGCAGGGAGAAAACACATGGCCATTTAACTGGGAACTTGGAGGACAGCACTGATAGTTAATTGCTAGCCAGCAAAGCTGTGGATGCCCTATCCCTAGAAGTGTTCAGTGTCAGACTGGATGGTGCTTTGTGCAACCTGGTCCAAAAGAAGGTGTCCCCACCCATAGCAGGGGCATTGGAACTGGACTATCTTTAAGGTCCCCCCCAATTCAATTCATTTTATGATGGTCCTGTAAGTCCTCTGAACTCAGAAATTAAGGCAAACCCTGTCAGGAACAAAAGCAGACCTGTCTTTGCTCAGAGACCTGTCTCCAAACTGTGCTGTAGACATGGCAGAGTGAGTGCTACCATCTCACACTGGGAAACAAAGTAGAATTTTCATCTTCCCTAAAGGAAAAATGCAATATGAATGCTTAGGAACAATAATGACACAAGTGAGGGAAGGGATGTGGTATGCTTGAACATAATCCTGCCAGTGCTGCTCTCCTACCCTGAAGCACCTCCTCTCTCCCAGCCCTAAGCTGCCCAAACCCAGCTCTACCAAAACCCCTTGCTCCTGTCCTGTGGCTCCTGGACACGCCAGTCTTGCATTGCCACCAGAATGCTCTGCCAGCAGAAGACAGGGCCGTGCTCTGACAGTGCTCCCTCATGAAAAATGACACAAAACAAATGCTGCAGCTTAATGGATGTTAGGCTGCTGTAATTTTAAGTCATTAAACTTGCAACTCTGACAAACACTCTCAGTCTGTTCTTTCCAATTACCAGGACCAAGCAGATTTAGACAGTGGAAATACAGCAGGCTCTCACATTTCTCAACTATAGCCTGACTTCCTGGTATTTTCCATTTTCCCACTCTACTCTTGCCCTTGCTCTGCTTATTTATTGCCCTAGTGGTGCTGTTATGCCTTGCAAATCCTTTTGCAGAACAACATCCCCTCTCAGCCAGAGTTTTCACAGAGAAATTCTTCCCCCATTCCTCATTGTTTCCCTGCTCATTAGCTTTGCTAAGCCCTTTTGGCTGTGAATGTACAGCAGCATTTATGCTGACAGTGACCGAGCAAGAGGACAGTGACATTACTGCCTCTCAACTTGCTGGAATCTGCTGTTATCCAGTGGTCTGTCTGTCTTAATTCCCTCTGACTTTATTGCAGCCCTTTTTTGAGTCTCTCCTCCTCATATGTATTTCCTTCCTCTCTTTTATTTTCTTCTCTCCATCCCTCACCACTCTTGAACCTCATCCTCCAAACTCTCTGAAAATACCCCCTTGAAGAAGCTGTTGTTTGACACTCGGCTTTGCTGGTGAGCGGATGGAAATGTATATGCACTGGAGCAAAGACCATCACCCATCCTCCCTGCAAAGTGCCCACCTTAATCATATCACATGAGAACCTTCCCCAAAACACAGGAGTGGACAGACCACCTATATCAATGCATCCAGATGTTTGTGATAACAAGCAACAGCATGGCAACGTTCAGCATGGAACAGCCCCTGAGAAGAAAAGATGTACAATTAACCATTAGGCTATTCTGCTTTTCTGCCCCACTTACTCCTCATTCTCTCTCATTTCCAACATGCTTTTTATTTTAATATCTTTCTTCTCTTTTTTATTTTCTTCATCCTCTTTCTTCTCCTCTTGCTTTGTTCTCTTGCTCTTGGAATCTACCTTTCTCCCCCTTGGCCAAGCATACATTGAATATCAATGTCAAAAAATAAAATAAAGACCTCAAGGGTTATGAATTATCTGTCCTATTTTAATAATTAAAGATGAATACACAGGGCCAAGGCAGCTTAGGCATTTCTCTGAACAATCACATTATATCAGAAATGTCTTGCATTGCCCCTAGTGAAATACATCAAAGAAACTCCCACCCCTGTATATACAGCAGTTGTCCTACTCCTGCCCTGAGACCATTTGGCAGCCAGTCAACCTGGGCTTGATTGGGGACTATATATTTAGTTTCAATGGATAGGATTTGATGGGTTTTGATAATTTGCAACTTCCAGCTAAAGAAAAGCAGCTTATTATTAAATGCAAATAAAATGAAGTCCAGCTGTCTGGATGCAGATAGCAATTACAAAAAGCTCATGAGGCCCTCTGGACAACTTGTCCAAAGAACACGGTCAGAGACCAAAACCCATGCTTCAGATGAACTGCAGCCAGCAGTATCTCAAAAGAGTGACACAGGTGACTTCAGAAAGCACAGGCAAAAAAGAGAAGACTGGGAGAACTGAGAGATAAAGGAATGGCAAAAGGTCTGTAACTTGAAGAAAAGGGCTGTCTAGTTTTTAAGAGCACCCCAACTTCATTTGACAGCAAGCACCATGCCCTGCTCCACAGAACAACTAGGTTAAATCAGAAAAGGAGGAGAGTGCAGGACTTGCCACCTCCAACTTCTCTAAGTGTGAGTGTAACAGAAAGAAAGGAAGGAAAAGACTTATTATGAACTTTCACTCCCTTAGAGAAGAGAGAGAAGCAGTGAATACATGCCCTGGCAGGAGCAGAAGTTGTTTCAGGAAAAAAGAAATACAAAAGGAAGAAGAAATACTTCTAACCTCTCAATTACACACGGACCAGCCAGAATCTACTTCTACCCACACAGAGGGCCACAGGAGACCTTCCAAACTTTGCTTTTTGGCTGGAGATAAGTGCCACATGTCCCAGTGGTGTCACACAATGTTGTATCTAATAACTTGACAGTAAGGGCTACAGGCTGCAACCTATAGCGAAATGCACTGAGTCTAAAGCAAAGGAACTGGTGTGCTCCTTTTCCCTAATCCTTGCCTCCAGAAAGGCATTCATTTGCCTCCTGCAAAACTCATGCTAACCCAGCAGCAGAGCCTGTGACACAGATGATAGGCCAGGCCTCATGGACTGCTTGGGAAAGCATGAGGGGATGCAAGCCATGCTCAGCTCTCCCCTTGCTACCTCCGTCTCCCTCTCTGACATCGGATCAGAAGCCATTTCACAGCCTCTGTGGCTTTTTGTTACGTGACATGTAACAAGAAGAGGAATGGTTATGTTTCACTAGCATTGCCAGAGGTGAGAATACTTTGGATGTGAAATTCAGTTCATGCTGAGCAAGGGAGACTTTCATTTTGCCCTAACTCCAACAGCTTTGTTACCAAGCCCTGATGCTGTATTTGTGTTAGCTTTTCTTGTGTCATTATTTTTTAGAGGAGAAGCAGCAGATCAGGCATCTGACTTGTTTGGTTTAATTCATCCAAATACCTTAAATGTGTGCAATGGTCTGGGTCATTTCCTTCTCAGTCCAAACAAGCTTTATCCATTATTTCCTTCTGATTACACAAACCAAAAGCAGGACTGAAACTGTCCTGATATTCAAAGCCCCAAATCTGAACCTGCTTCACAAGCTGTTCCCTCAACTCCACGCAGAGGAGTTCAAGGAAACAAACCCTTGCACCTTCTTCTGTTTTTCTGCCACTCTCAGCAGGAGGCAGTCAAAAAGTAGGGCACGGACCAGTAGGACCCCAGGGGAGTGGGTGAGGTTATCACTACTCAGCAGCAACTTTCCCAATATCAGATCCTCCACCTGCGTGGCTGTGGTGGCTCTTGCCCCCCTCCTGAAAGACTCAGCTGTGAGAGACTCCTGATAGCCACGCTTCCCACCCACGGCACCTTCCCATCCAAGCAGGGCTGCTGGGGTAATGGACTGTTTGTACATCCCTCTGGTGCAGCCATCGCAGACCCCATCCCTATGGCTGATGAAGGGGAAAAAAAAATCATGGGGTGACATAAAACAAATGAATTTTTCTTCAATAAATCATTTTAGAGAGACTATTGACTTTAGGACCTTTGAATGCATCGACCCATTCATAAAAATCTCATCTTCTCTTGGTACCTTGTACACTTTCCTTCCTTTCCCCAGTCACAACCACTACACTTCATTTTCTTTTCCTTTCTTTTGCTGCTTCTTTTCTCTCCTTTTTTTCCATTTTGACCCTGTAATCCTATCTTAACCTTCTAATCCTCTCTGCAGTTCCCTCTTCTTCCCTGATCTCAGCTCCATATCATTCACAGGCTGCCACACTGACAGGAGAGAAAGAACAGCAGATATTTACTGAAGTATTACCATAAAGATTAAAGCCAGCAAATACCACGACTCACTCCTTCCCTCCAGCCCTTGGCCTAATGAAAACACTCTGCACTCTTTCTATTTTCTTGGAAACAAAATGACAAAGCACTATAATCTCTAAGGTGAAAGAAAAAAGAAGGCCCAAAAGTGATTAAAAGGATAGAAAAGCGAGCAGAAAGGGAAGTAGAAGTGGGAATAATATTATTTAGCACTTCTATAGGACCTGACTGACGATATTATGTCCACCTGCAGCATTTTGTGCTTTCCATGTGTTCCGTTTCTCTCTGTATTCACCTCTTATCCCCAGTGCTTGGAGCATAAGCCCCATGAAGGAGGATTCTCCTTTTTGTTCTCTGTGTGCTCAGGACCCAGCAGAAAGGGATGCAGATGCACAGCCCTGGCTCGTGTGGCCATGGCAGGAATAAGCAGAGCTCAAGGCGCTTCACAAGGGACGTAGCCATTACCAAGCCCAGGCTGCCAGGAGCACAACAAAAGCCCAGCAAGATGGGGTGACTCAGGCATGGCTAGGAAGGGGCACTACCTGGAGGAAAGCTTGGACAAACTGAGTGCTGTCTGTCCTTCAGCCTTGCTGCATCCAGGACATCAACCAAAGAGCATGAGGGGAGACCACCAGAATGAGAGAAGGAAAGTAAATGAGGATGATGGATAAATGAGAAGAGAGAAATGAAAAATTAATGAGAAAGGAAAGGTTAAAAAAAAAAAAGGTAAAGCCAAAGATAATTGAGGATGGAAGGAAAAAATAAAAAAAAATAAAGGAGAAGCAAAAAGTAGAAAATAAAGAGCTGAGCTTCACAGGGTCAGAGAGTGAGGAAGGACTTATCCAGAACATGGAAACAGACAGTTTGCAGCAGGAGAAGGGAAAGATATTTGTGAAAGCAGAAATGCAATGCCTTGTCCTCAAAGAGGACAAGCCTTTTCAAAATATAACTGGAACACTGTGGCACTATCAACTAGGTAGCTATGTCCAGGCAGGACAGGCATATGCATGAAGATCGGCCCTCTCCCTCACTTTGACATGTTCATCTTCCTCTTGTTTCCCCATCCTTCCAGACACAAGTGCAGAGACAAGGGGTACCATGCTGTGGGACCACGAGGTATCATGCATGAGGTACCATGCAATAAACCATGCACAGGATGGTTTATTGCACCTGAGACCTGTTCTGCACAGAGCTTTGTAGACGTAAAACTACAAGAACTGCACAGAAGATAATCCTGCACACAGGAGCTCAACTCTGGCCAACTCACAGCAACTGGTCCTGACCAGTTTGGAAAAAGTATTTTTTGTGCAACAACAAAGTGAACGCCACTTAAAAAAACAACCAACCAAACAGCTACAAACAAAACCAAAAGCTCAAACCCAACCTGCCTATCTTTTCCATAGATCTAGCCAACTCAAACAATTAGGAAGGGGAGCTTGACATAACTTTGTCTTTCTTCACATGTGAAGTTCACAACAATGTTATTGCTGCTGGACTTCTCTGTCCAAAGAAAAGGGCTATTTATTCATGGCAGACAAAGCTGATGAGTAAACCGGTGCGTGCCACCCTCACTATGCAGTGAGAAGTGAACTGTGCACCTGCCGAGACTGCTTCCATCAAAAGATCCCAGAGCACTTGATGAATAGTCCACTAAAGCCTGGCAGCACCTTTGGGAGATGAAGAGGGAACAATGAAGGATCACTTCAGCCATCACAGAAGGGCACCTCCCTTTAGACACGAAGAGCAGAGCTTGTTAGCAGTGCACAGACACACTGTAAGACAGTTTAAGGAAACAAGAATACCTCTCACAGTTAAAAGTACTGGGGCAATTAAGTAGCTAACCTAAAGTGAAATTTGGCCAGAAGACAATAAAGCGACCCTGATTTACCAAGCATTACTTAACACCTCTCATTAAGAGAGGTCAAAGCAGTTTTTGAAGGTGTTAGGTATTTTTATCCCTATCATATAAGCAAAAGGAAAACAAAGAAGGGGAAAAGGTGTGCCAAAGTCCACACACAGTAAGAAACAGAGTAGAGAACAAACCCTGGCTTTTCCAGACTTGCTACCCTATCTGGTATGCTATGTCCCATGTTATCTCTGTGCTCACTGCATCTAGACACATCTGCATTTAAAACTTCTCACTGATGAGGTGAGACCCTATGCATCCAGCTAGCCAGTAACCATGTCAGGGTACAAGTCCACATATCAAGCTTTCAGCATGTTCTCACTGCAAACCACAGAATCCCCCAGCAATCATCACCTCCCTCTGGTCACAAGGCACAGTATATGCTTAACAAATGTCTGTGACCACCACACCAGCACTTCCACCTGCAAACATGTTGGCTGAAGACTATTGTAAAGAGCAGAACCTGACCCAAGCACTCCTCAGGCTTTGCTCTGCAGGATGCTCCAACACAAACTGCTTTAGTGTTCAGAGGCAGCAGCACAAACCAACTTCCTCAGCTTATAATGCTTTGCTTTCTGGGAACAGGGTGGGAGCAGTGCCTGTCATCCTCCTAGGGATGCATTGTTTTCCCAGAGATGAGGAGGATCCCAACCGGTTTTGTGTTTCAATGGCAGTGGCACAGAGGGGATCCTGTTACAGAAGTCTCTTTTGGACAAAGCTGGAGGGTACTTGGAAGTCATCAAAATTTGTTGTCCCATTATGTCCATGCCAGATAGTCAGATAAAAAAGGACTGCCTGACAGAGCTGCACTTTGTGTCACACAGACTTGGCTGGGCAGGCTCCAAGGTGCTTCTCCTCCCTACTGTTTAATTACTGTGAACAGAGGTTTTAACAGAGAGAGATGCTATTTGAGACAAGGCTGGTTAGAGAGATAGCCAGGTCCTTGGAGTTAGTAATTAATTACCAGGCATTCTCACTCTTACGACATTAACTGCTTACCCTTTTAAATAGTAGTAAATTGGAGATACGTGTCTAATTAGAGTTGTAAAATGCTTTAGAGGATTGAACAGAGAGAGAGAACTTACAGAGATGGAGTGGGAGGCAAAGTGCTCTCTGTGAGGAAAGGAGATGTGGGAAGGAGATGATATGAAAGGCTGTTTCAGTTTATAATGTACCAAAGTCCTAGTTATCTGAAGGGACTTCCAGCTCTGCCAGGCTCCACAGGGGCATGCTCCCAGAAGAGGGGAAGCAGATAGAGTACTGGATGTGCTCAGGGTTAATTTTTTTTCCCTAGAAGGTCTCAAACAGACCTTGAAGTCTGCCGCTGCTATCAATCTAGCAATTACTGTATTTCACATCCTAAGTGCAGGTGTGTCCCCATCCACTCCAAAGATTTCAGAAAGTACATACCAATAGGCTGTACTAAACACACACTAGGTTGGTATTACTTTTAGGAGATCAAAAACTCTAGGGGCTTTCACTAAAGAGAGAGGTCTGGATTTACTGTTCCTCAGAAACACACACTCAGAATATCAACTTCCTCCACCTGCCCCTTAATTTAAATAGGGAAAAAATAATAGAAAGTAAGCTATTCACTGTTGGATTTCTATTGAGTATCATGTGATCTCAGTCTCTGCTACCAGCATCTTATTAGAGTGTTTTTCAGGTCAAAACCACACCAAGCAGTGTATTTTGTGCAAATGCTTTTCACTTGCCCATTTGTACTCTCCGGCAGGCTCTCCTGGGAACTGAGGTCAGTCACATGGTTTAAGAACTTTGTTACAAAGCAGAAAGTCTTCTTGTTTCATAGGAAATAACATAGCTCAAATAAAGTGCAACTGAAATAATCATAGGGGTCTAGTATGTAGTCAAGTAACAAGCAGGTCCAAAATAGTTTGCTCTAGAGGCAGCATGTATTAAACATTCCCCTCCTTTTCTAGCTCTGATTTTTAAAGTTACATCTTCATTCACCACCATCCATGTCCATTTCTTTCCACTTGAATATTTTTTCCCCCTAGTTCCTCACCTGTAAAAAATAATCTAATGACCCTTGAAAGATACTGATGAGAGTTTTGTTCCAAGGGTGTGCAGAGTGGCAGAGTTCTGGGGATGTTCTGTGCAGCAGGAGGATTGGTTTCACAGTGGTTTTTGCCAGATGGCTTTGGGTTGCCTCTACTCAAAGACACTACTTAGTATCTTCCATCTTCATGGGACTTAAGTGTTGGAGACAGCAGATTCCTTGGGCAAAATCTTTTGTATGATAAGATTATAAACAAAAAGATGAGTTATAATCAAAGCTTGACACTTTTCAAAGGCATTGAGTGCAATGACTGTCTGAATGTCTGAATTCTGATGACTTTAATTATAATCTGCCTTCCAAAACAGTCCCTGCAGCTGAAACTGGATGCTTTCTTCTTCTTTTCTTGTCTCCAACCCACTGTCATTTGCTGTTTGATACTTACAGGTTCCACCTCTAAAGTGACTGTGCTTGACTGATGAGCAGAGCACAGCAACCTCTCCACAGGAGCCTTCTTACACCATTACCAGAGGTGACACCTCACCTCAAAGATTCCAGGGAAGGAAAAAAGACTGCTTAAAGAAACAGTTAATTTTAAAGGAAAAAAAAAAGAAAAAAAAGAAAAAAAAAAAAGAGAGAGCTTCATAAAACAAGAGCTCAAATGAGCAGTGTATCAACTCAGTTTACTAACAAGTGAGAAAAAGGCATTCTGCTGGGTTATACCCTGTCTTGAGCAGAAGCACTGACCAAGCACACAATGTCAGGAGATGCGCATTCTGGAAGGAATTATCTGGGTTACCTTGTTGGCTTCTAAATTAACCACAGTCATTCAGAAATTAAGATTAATGCATGGCAAACTCATAAAAATCCTCTGTTCAGAATGGACAAGAACCCAAACATAATGATAGGATGTACTGAGACAAAGAGAAAAAATGAGGCTAAGTGCAGTAGTGTACTGCAATACAGTGTTCCATATCAGGTCATCCTATCTGCAAAAGATGCAATAGAAATAAAAAAGGGTTCAGGGACAGGTGACAGCAATGAATTAGAGACCTCACAGAATATCTGTAAGAGGGGAGATTGAAAACACTGAGGCCTTTTGCTTCAAAGAGGACACAAAGCAGGCTGGATAGTGAAGGATGTATAAAACAATGAAGAATACAGCAAGGGCAAACATGGTGATAAAGGCAGGGAATACCCCATACAACAAACATAGCCCATGTAAGGCTGGGTAGGATTTGTTGCTTTCCTACTAAGTGCAATAATGTGTGAAATTCACTGCCACAAGGTAACACCCAGGCCGAGCACTATCCCAAAAAGCAGTACATTACAGGATACCAGTGGTCACTTTATACATGTTGGGCAAATCCCTGCTCATGACCCCTTCCTCCCAACACCAGTGATATCAATCCTCTTGCTTCAGACTACAAGCAGGAAACAATCTGTCCGGGACGTAGAAATTTCTCCTATCAGCAAGTTATTTCTATGATTCTGCATATTTGCCCACTTAGGAGGTTTTTGTATTTTCTTATATAATGCAAATTTTAAAATGCAAGATACTGATGTAAAAGGGTTCTGCTATCATCTGCTGTTTCTTAAATTCTCCTGTTTGGGAGGAAATTCATATATGCTAAACAAGAGTCTGTTTGAAAGGCACTCTCTCTTAAGGACTTGTAAGTATTCAAGGAGGAGAGGAAAATGATCATCCTACGTTTTAATGAGTTCATGGAAGACCTGAAAAGAAACTTCCCTTTCAGATGGCTGGTGTCCCGGCAGCTGAAAATTCCACCCTGCATCATGTCACCCCTAGTGACTCTGTGACCTCCACAAAATGCTGCATCTGGCATTCCCTGACCAGTCAAGGAGTGCACTTTCTCAGTAAACTTCTAGGGAAGAGACAGCTTGTTTCAATAGATTTATAGTATCAGCCCCTGAAAGGACCTGCCACCTACGTAGTTCCAAGATTTACAGGCCTGTCATTTCCTATGACCCCATCTAGATCTTCCTGCAGAGCTGTGTGAGCTGTTACACACTTTGTAACCACCTTATTAGATACCCTGCTTTACACCTTTCCAAAAAAAGTGAATAAGCACATCCAAACCCCACAAAACACTTTGCGCTCCTATGTGTAGGTATCTCCTCTCAATTTCCTCCCTTCCTTTACAGAAATGCATGGAAGTAGCTTCCTCCTTTACAAAGATGCTCATTCTCTGGACCAGAATCCCCATTTCATTGAGGAGAACACTCAGATGGCAAACACCAGTCATAGATTTCCTTGGGAACACAAAAGAAGTAGAGTGTTCCCTCCCACAGCTTCATTTCCATAAATTGGAACTGCCAAGATCTGGCCTTTCTGACCACAACTGAGGAAAGATGGTCTCCTGCTTTTGCATTACATTCAGAGACATTAATGTGATATTCTAGTCCAGCAGCCAGTTAGGTAGCACAGCTCTGAATAAGACCTAAAAACTGGGGTTCCAGCCAGCAAAGATTTTGGTCATCTATGTCTGGCCACTAATTTGGTGAGGCAAACCTCCTTTTCAAGCCTCCGTTTCCCACACTAGAAAATGGGGACAAATAGTGGCTTGTCTCAAAGGGGAAGTCAATTAAAATATTTTGAGATTCAGAAATGGCAGGGACTACTGCGCTAAATAATCTCAAAACATTCATGTGCCCTGACATAGATCTGACAACAACTTTTCTACACATGTTTTAATAGAGGTTAACATTTTAATTTTCTCTGAGCATATTTTAGTCTCTATCACATAAAAGCAAGGCCTATGTAAGGCACCGACAAGCAGAATGCACAACCATTAATTTCTGCAAAGCAGCCTTGGTGTCTGTGAAAACACTCCAGGTAACTCAATAAATTAGAATAATAAACACAAAGGAAACCAAAGAACAAGCAAGGACAGGGCAGAAATCACAAACAGAGACCGACAGCCCAATAATATGGTACAACAGCAGTCCAGTGGGCCTCCATGAGGCACTGGGGAGCCTCGGGGAGGCACACGTGAGCTGGAGGCTATCCAAGCCTTGGTACTGCTCCTTGTTACTCCCTGAATCTCCGACGAGTAACTTTAATTTAAATATCAGTGCGCACAGGGTGCTCCCCCAGTGCCCGCAGGGCGCTCTCCAGCTGGAGCGCAGCCCCTGCAGCCACAAACCCAGCCAAGGAGCTGCTGCTGATGCAAACAGAGCCTCGGCAGCAGCAAGCAGTGCCCAAGGCTGCAAAGGTGCTGCAGCAGGGGTGTCTGGCTGCTGGCAGGGGGACAGAGCCTGCTGCCAGCTCTGGAGGTGCAAAGGGCTTCAGCTGCCCGGAGGTGTTGAGCAGCACCCTCTGCCTGAGGGCAGGGAGCAGAGGAGAGGGAGGATGAGCAGCCCTGCTTCTAAACAGGTTACTTCTGGCTCCTTATGCAATCTGCACTCCTACAGAAGCAAATCAACCCCCGAGGGGAAGCAGAGGGAATATTTAGTGCTGGAAAAGCATATTACTTTCTTGCAGGAAAGTTTTCTTGCTGTTACCACCCCTTTCTCGTGTGCTACTGGCAGTACCCCCAGCAAAGTTCTCCTGAACTGAGGATCCCCACACCAGCTCTGTCCTGGCATCCCTATAACCCTTATGCTGCTCCAGACCTATTTCTTTCTTCAACACATCAGGTTTATGCATTTTAAGTGCTCACTTCTGCAGCTACTCCTATTTCAGTCCCAAGTCTCTTCTGAACAGAAACTGCTGTTCACATAAAAATGACGAGGACAGGCAGAAAGAATCAGATTGTGCGGAAAGATTCAGCAAACTTGTTCCATTTTCTGCCTGGATCAAGCCCTGAACCCACAGGAGGCCTCCAGAGGTACTCTCTGCTGCAAACGTTCTGTGACATTTAAGAGACCTCCCAATGAGTCCTGGGAGCAGAGCGATGGACTTCTAGGGGAAAGTTCTGTCTTTGCCACGCAAGGGACTGATGCTATTTCTAATCAGCATCTGTCCACACCCTGGGGGAAGCTGCAGAACCAGAGATGTGGTTTATGTGTCTGTGCAGTGCCTGCTGCTCCAGCATGAAAACGGCAGGGTGGGCAGAGAGGAGCTGTGAAGAGCTCAGCCAGGGCTGGGGAGATGAGGGGCTGGGGGAAGGGGATGGTACCAAAGGGGATGGGTTTTGCATGCGAGTGTCTGTTACTTGAGATCATACAGATGGTTTCTCTTTAGCTGTGGTTTTGAAAAACCCCCTGCCTACTCTGCTGGAGTCCCTTTCCTGCCAAAGCCAAACCTGGAGCTGCCAGACATAGGAGGAGAGCTCAAAGGTTTCTGAAAACAGAGAGTGTATTATGCTGGGGAGCTTGGGACTGGAACTCTATACAGGTAGCCTTGCATGCTTTGTCTGCTTGTTCTGACAGGGCAGAGTCCAGGAGCAGCACTCTGCCCTGGTCCTCCTGCCTGGCAATTGGTTTCCCCACAGCCTGCCTCCACCATCCCCCTCTATCTGCCAACAGCCCCCCTTCCTCCCACCCTGTCCCACACAGCAATCTGCTGACTGTAATTCCTCTGGCTTGAAGAGGGGCCCTTCCTATTTCCCCCATCCCTGCTGCTCAGACAGAAGCTTCCTCTCCCTTACTTTCCTCTCTGACACATCCAGATTCCCTGCATGGAAGAACCCCCATGTTGCAAGGCCTTTCTGGGGCATGGGTCTCTTGTTCCTCTCCCCTCACCAGCAGCAGCACATACATTTGTTTCCTTGCTCCATTAAGCTAGTAAATGAGGCTGGCTTAGCTCAGCACCGTGAGCTGGTGCTCTGAGCCCAGGATGTGTCTCAGCACAAGAAATAACACTGATGAGCACAAAGGAGGGATTTGTGAGTTTGGCACCACGCTGTTCTACCCCCTGACACTGAGGAGAGCAGCTTCTGGGGACCAAATCAAGCAAGCTAATGTAGCCTGCAAATGTTTTGGGGGTTGGCCAGGTGACCATGCTGCTTTCTTTGAGACCATCCACCCTGCTTCAGGAGAAGATAAATCAATGCAAGGCAACATCTGCCAAGATATTGACTTTGGCTCTGCTCACGAACTGCCTGCACTTCAGAGATGGGTAATATTCAGCTTGATTATCTCTCACCGCCAAGAGGAAGTTTCTCTCTATGCTTAAAATCACTGGGATGAGCCAAGGAGGAATCGATCTGTGGGAGAGAAATGCTGACAAGAAAACACCAATCAGAGACAGGATGAGAGTGGACGGTGGGTGAGCAATGGAGACAGCCTCTGGCAGCTTGCCTGGCCAGGTTAGCAACAGCCTGGGTCACTACAGCTAGAGAAAGATTAACACCAAGCACATTACTCCAAACTTTACAGCAGGCCCCTTTATGCTCTTCTCCTCCTTCCCTGAATAGCTTTTCCTCTCTTAAATTGCTCCTCAACCTCTTAAGACATCCTTTCTCTACTCACCCCTACATCCTCACTGCATTGGAGTTTTCTCATTGCTTCACATGCACCCAGTTCACTGCTAAAGCCATGATGCTCTGTAAGGCTTGCCACCTGCTCCACTTTGGGCCTGATGTCACATGCCAGCTCCCTAGTGGGGAAAAGCCCCAGGAGTACTCATAAATTGTGCCACATCCACCCCTCATCAGGTAGACTCAAATCCTCATGGGCTCATATACCAATGCACAAAGTGATTTCATACCGATAAAAGGTGACATTTCATTAACAGAACATGCTGACAAAGCCTCATGAAGTGAGCATTCAGCAACATCATCAAACTTTCCCAGGATAAAACACTGAGCCTCCGACTTGTTTTTCCCTACCACGCTTATGGTAAAATATCCTGTAGGTCCTGTGGCCCTCCAAGGGCAGCAGATGAAAAAAAATCTGAGTCCCTGCAGAATAAAATCAGTTTTAGGGATAGTATTGACACTGATTCTTACTTCTTTTTACCAAATAGGTTAAGTGTCACATGCTTGGACGGGAGTGGCACTGATGACAGTCTCCTTGGAGCACATCATGTCCCTGAGATGGAAGGGAGAAGGTCAGCCACAGCCAAAGAAATGGGTAAGGACTGCCTGGCCAGGCTCACTCAGCATCTCACTGAAGCAATTCCCTGAACCTTTCAGCTGCCTTTCTGCCTATGCTCCTGCTGTTCTCTGAGCCTGAAGGCAGCACAGAATCAAGCAGCAGAGGTAGAAGAGACCCAAAGGAACTATCTAGTCTGTTCTACTCTGTGAAAGATGGATCAGTTCTACTTTGTCATTTGTGGCATCTGTCACTCCTCGTACATGTCTAGTCAGTCCTTAAAGCCCTCCAGTGATGGAGTTACACAGCCTCCCAAGGAAATTTGAGTCAATGTTTTGCAATCTTTACTGTTGCAGAGCTTACCGACATCAAACCTGTCTCTCTTGCTACAATCTTAAACTCCTCCCCATCTTCTTCTGCAGAAGTAATTCCCTTCTTTTGTGTCCTATGTACCTGCATGCTGTTATGCATATCTCACATTTAGTCCTCTCTTCTTCAGTCCTAACAGCCCCATTTTCATCCATCTGTCCTCATAAGTATGCTGTTTAGACTTATGATCATTCCCACTTCCCTCTCCTGGAGTCCATCCAAGTGGACCACATCTCCTTAGAAACATAAAGCCCTCCAAAGAGACACAGGACCCTGCTGCAGTGATCAGCAAGCAGCCAGCACTTCCACTGAAGCAGGGACACAGCTACAGCACAACACAAGGATGCTGTAAAATCTAATGCATGCCCTTCCTTCTCTGTGCTCTGGGGGCTGGATGCTGCTCCCACTTTGAGCTTCCTGTGGGGAATAAAAAAAAAAAAGGCATTTGAAAGGCTAACTGGTCTGACCATGTCCAAAGTCCTTGACCCACCTGGCCAGCATTTAAGTGCTCCTCCCCGAGTCAGGGAAGAACAAAGCTGCACGTGTTCCTCCTCCTTGGGACACACTTTTCAAATTGATAGACCTGCATGCCTCTGACTCATTGCCAGTACTGGAGACCAGCCAGGAGAATAGGAAGGAAAGAAATGCCACTCTAAAGGCCAATGAATACGCATGAAGCATGTTACGCAAGAACCCCCGTGGACCCCCTTAGCCAGGTAAAAGTCCTACAGATGGCCCATCCCTAACCACAGTGTTTGCAGTGGGGAGGATGTGTGGGTGGACAGATAATTTGATATTTAACTGAAAAAACTAAAATGGGTTTAATGCAGTGCAAGGAAGACAGATTGCCTGCAGCACCTTCTGCTCCTGATTATGGATGCCAATCTCAGGTTTCTCTTAACTGTAAAAGCAGCCAAGATGTGTGGGTTTTCACCAGAGCTTCTGAGACACAGTCCTACAAAAAGTGCCACAGGAGGTTAATAAAGAGTGACCAGCACCAAGGAACATCCCTGTTACAGCACCAGCACCTGGCTTTAGTTTCCTGTAGCATCTTATGGTTTCATGACAAACAGGGGCCAAATGTGGGGCTGTGTCCAAAGTTTCTACAGCTTCTTCAATGGACAAATACGGCGGAAATTATCATAACTCACCAGCTAAAGTCCTGATGCTTCAAGTTTAGAGAGGTCTGGCAATTTGAACACTGAGAATTTTCCCTAACATTGCACCACCATTGTCTTTTAAATGCATCTGCCTTCTTTGCCACTTGCAGAAGAAAATCTCAGATCTGCATTCCAGTGCTGATGTGTCACCCCTCGTGAGTGTCACGCAAGAGTGTCAGGCTTCCCACCCAAGAAAGAGCTACAACAGAGGGAGAAAAAGTCCCCAGTTGCCTCCTTCCAAGTTCCAGGAGTAGAATCACAGCACACCAAGCAGGCACTGCAGTGTGTTCCTCTGCTGACAGCAGCACAGCAGCAAGGTGGCTTTCACACCAGCCTGCAGCCTAAGCTCTTGCCTGTCAATCACCTCATAAATGAATGAGATCTCCTACCACTCCATTTCCAACTTGGATCACAACTGAAAGCAGGAGGAACACATCACTGGGAGGCAAAAGGCATCCAACTGTATTTCTGTGAGGAAGAGCTTTACTGGTGACACAGCCTCGCTTCTTACTAGCCCTCCTACACACACCCTTTCTATGAGCTCACTAAACATATCTGCACCAGGCATTCTGTGCAGGAAGAGAACATGAATACCCTGTGGGGCCAGTCTGAAGAGCTGGAGGCAGGGGACAGAACCTCCCTGAGAAATGTCAGGGGGTTGTGGAAGGAGCACTCCTATTCAACCAGCACACCAAAGGCTAAAGGGGCAGCAAATGTGAAAAGGGGAGAGGGAGGGCAGGCTGCAGCAGCCCCTCTCCATCTTCTTCCACCAGCTTAAAACCTCCTCTGTCCTTTCACTCAAGAGGACTGCTAATAAACCTGCCTGCACTGAAGGGACAAGCATGGTCCACTAAATCACAGCCCACACATGTCTCTGCTCATAGCAGGAGGGAGGCTCCGCTGCCCCTTCCCCTGTGAAGCCCCAGTGAACAAGTGCCTCAGCTGGTGCAGGCTCTCTGCTCTATTGCTGCAGGGATGGAGACCATGGATCATGTTACATCATATTTGGCAGAGAGGGGACAATCATTTTTCAAGGAGTAATCACTCCTGGACTCTCACTTTTCTCCAAGCTCAGAGGACACCCTGGAAGAGATGGAGGTTTCCTAGCATACCTGTACTACCTGCAGCACTCAATAATTGCACCTTGCAGTGGTAACGTTTTCCTCCCCTCTTGAGCATTTTCCAGTTCCAACATGCTTATTTGTGCCTGGTCCTCTCTGTCACATGCTTTCCTTTCTATTCTCTGACCACATAAGAATTGGGCCTGATCATGGACAAATTCGTGCTGACTCCAGTTGGGAATCAGGGCTGGAGGTGGCAATGAAACTCACTACAAAGGAGCTGGTGTGAAGGAGTCAGCTAGGCTTTGTCACTGTGGTTCCTCTCTTCCAAAGAAAAAGGAAGAGATAATGATGTTGGAACATTTTAACCTTTCTTTTTCTGAGCTTGATAGGCTTGGCCTGAGGCACCTTTTCGAGCAAAAACAGGCTGCTGCAAGATTGATTGGTTGGGTGCAGAGTTTAAAGGTAATTTTCTCTTGTCACGTGCACATAAATTATTGTGGCTCAAGCTGTGATGAGCTCTATATCTCACTTGTTCGACTGCTTTTATGCCTGGGCTCCTATGAGGGGTTGCAAGAACCATGTCCAGTGCTCCCTAAGCAGCATCCAATATAAATATATATCAAGAGCACCACAGGCATACACACGAAATTAGTGTCTTGGTTTAAGGTGAGGAAGGGGCACATGCCTGCAGAGCTGTACAGACAGGGCTTCCAGCTGCAGAAGTTGCTGCTAGAGCCTTGTTTTGCTCATCTATGGACCTTTTAAAAACATTCTGTCCATGAACGCCAGGGCAAGGAAAACTCATCCACTCAGATTATTCACAAGGGGGAGAGAAAAGAAGATGCACATGCACACACACAAAGGAAGCACAGCTGCAGCCAAAGTGAATTCATTTTTAACATTCATGAAAATATTCACAGAACACTTCAGTGCTATTTGCCTAAATTTTGCTGTTTGGAGTAAACACTTGAGCCAGCGCAGGCTGCATGTTCTAGGCGCAGCACCGCATCGGGGATTAGAGTTGGCTCCTGGATACAAGTCACAAATGCACACCACGTCCCAAGTACATGTGACTCCCTCACTTTAAGGCCCAGACTCACAATCTGCCACACATAGTTCCTGACTTTTGATCCTTGCAAAAGGACTTTGCAAGTACCCACAGCCACCGCATTCCCCATCCATCGCAACCTTATGCAACAAAGGCGTGTGCGCTCTGCCAAATTTAAACACAAAAGCAGTGCCAAACAGCGACAGCTCTGGCGTGCCCCTGGTCTGGGGGAGCAGACCTCTTTCCCCACCTCTACTCCCCAGCCCCTCTTCTCAACCAAACCCCTTCACTGGTTTCTTTCCCTGTGTATTCTAAGCAGCTCAGACAAGGGGAAATGCTACAGCACACAAGGGAGACTCAGCTGAAGCCCTGAAGACAAGAGCTGTGTGCGTTGTCTCTTCCTCCTTCATAAATACAGCTGAGATGACGACTGGATAATTGGCTAAGTGCCTGTCAGCTTAATAACAGAGAGAGAGAGACAGAGAGGCAAAAGGAGAGATTTGTATTTACTATTCAAAGTCATGGATGATGCCTGCCAGTGGATTTCAACACGGGTTTTGTTTGCAGAGGAAGGCATGAAAGGTGATTGGATGTGCAGCTCCGAATCATGGTCTCGTGTGAGGGTGGACAACCAGCTTGGGATGGAGAGATGAAGTAGGGTACTGAGGTAGCTGCCATATAAGGCATTATTGGGTTTCTGGTTAAAATATCTGTGGTTTCCTACACCAGAAAAGCATCACCACCACCTCCACCCCTGGTAGGGCAGTGCTCTCGCTGACACACTAAGTCATACCATGTTAGGGACAGTGACAGTGGTGCATCTCCAACATGGTCATCCTGCTGACCCTGAGAGGAGAAGATGCAGTGGCACCATGAGTGGCAGCTGTATAGTGGTGGGACCACTCACCTTTTCTTTTGCACAACACAGAGGTTGGCACAGGTTGGGAGGGTGAGCTGGAACCCTCTTGGCCTTTCCCCTTCCCTCTTATCTGGTGCACTTCTAGGAATCCATCTAAGGAGAGCACCTATGATGAGAAACCATTTAGACACGTCTGGGTTCCTACAGGACAGCGGGAGGCTGTGTGCAGGAGAGAAGGCTCTTCCTTCTTTCAAATTTTCACTACTTCCCTCTGCTACTGAAATGCAAATTGGTGGGAGTGGTTCAGGTTGCCACTGGAAAGGGTCAGTGTTAGCCAGATCTACAGTGGTGTTAATCCCTGAGCCTCAGAAGAGGAAGATGCTATATTCTGTTGCTATACACTTGCTGCTTTTTCTCCTTAACAGCTGTAGCAACTGAAGCACACTGAAACAAAAGGACACTTCCAGCACTGGTGAGGATTACTGAGGTCCAGGAGTTGGAAAAAGCCACAGAGGCCTCCAAGTAAGCGGGCCCTTATCTGGGCCATCTGGCAGTGCTGCCTCTCAGTTGCAAGTGTGGCAACTTTACATAGTATATGAACATTTGTCCAACTGCACACAAGAAAACACTTTCTACTTTTAAATGGGAGCAAACACAGGGAAACACACACTTGCACACAGGCACACACAAGCACACACCTCCCAGATTTCATACAGATGGGCTATTGCAAAATATCTGCTGAATGCCAGCCCAGTGTGAGTGGGCTCATTTCCATCAAGTTATTTGGGACTGAGGAAGCCCAGCCCCTGTGAAATCAATAGAGCTGCAGCAGTGCTATTTCTCCTCTCTTTGCACAGGGCTGAGCACAGTGGGGGAACTCTAGGACCACAGCCGGCCTCTCCCACACAACCAAGTTGCTCCTAATAAAAATCTGCAGAAATATATCAGCACAGAGGAGACTGGCGGTTCACATTATTTTGAAATAGCTGTTTTCTAGGCAGAGGTGAAACTCATCATTATTAGTTCCCATTACTTACCATAAAACCAGGCACATTAGATGTGCTCGAAGCCTGAAGCAAATGCTTTGGTGTCAGATTCAGCTGAAAATCACATTCGTTTTTTTCTTCAGCAAGAGAACAGTAAAAGAAAACTCAGTAAATTCCTGACTTCACCTTCGTGCCCTCCATTGCACTTACTCCAGCAGAGCACAAGTTCACACAAACCAGAGTGAATTTTGATGGACAACAAAACTAGGTAACTTCAATGAAAATGGCTATATTCAGCCTCTCAGTGAGCCTGTTGAAGCCCTGCCGCTGCATCAGCAGCAAGCTGTGGCCCTGCAGATCTGTCAGAATCAGATGCCTGTGGGTCTGGATATAAAGGGCAGGTACGTGTAACATATATTTTGAAAACTTATAGTTATGAGATGGCAAATTCCAGTAACTATGAGCTATTTTAAGAATAGGTCTTTCCTCATGACCTGCTGGGGAGGGGAGTGGAAGAGGTACTGACTCCAAGACACTTCAGGTAACACGTAGTACTATATAAATTATAATGCCAACTAAGTAGGAAAACATATGGTACTTAGTTGCAAACTGAAGTGTGTGTGCAGACTCAGGGGAGGAGGTTAAAGCCATACAGTTCAACGCTGTCTCTCCATCTTTCTGAATGCAAAATATACGTACAGTGTTATTAAACATGCACCATTTCACCAAAGAAAGCCTTTCCTTTTCTAATTTCCATTCCACTTTTCCTTGTCATAGGTTAGTCCCACCCTGCAGGAAGGACATTCTCAAAAAGGGCCCCCTTACCTCTGGGTACACCATATAAAAATAATGTGTGTGTATAAGGAGAGATGATGACTGCCAGCCTTTGACCATACACATATTGCAACTGTCTTTATCATATGTATACACACACACTCACATATCTATGGATGCATGTGTGCCTTCATATAATGGCACCATCTGCTGCCAGAGCTGGAAGTTTTGCAACATCATCTGTTACTACTACATTTATACATTTTTATTTTTCATTTCAAGGAAAGAGTCAGCAGAGTTTGCACAGATCCCAACTTAACCTGTCTCGACACATGGACCCTGGATTTGATAATGAAGGCTTTGTACAGACCAGAGAGAGAGGAAGGAACCTGGGACTTTTAGTCAACACTAATGTGGATGAGGATGTACTAGGGAATCCTCATTTGTCACATTTGCTGGGTTGCTGTGTGGCTGAGCCAAAAGGCAACCCAAGCTAATGGATAGGTCACTAGGCTGGGTGTGCCTGAGCCCTGTGAGCAACCCTGGGCGAGTCCCCTCACCTCCTGCCCACCCCCAGCCTGGGTCCATCCCAGCTAATAGCCTGCCTGCCCTGCAGAGGAGGGGATCTCACTCTCTGCTCACGTGGCACTTAATACAAAGGGTGCTTCAACCTAGTGGTGGCCTCTGAGTGCCACAACAATACCACTAATAATCAAGGTTACAATTTTACTGCCAAGACTGTATTATTATGTGGCATTATACGTTTGAACATGCCTATTCTCATTTCTTGCAAAGGGCTCAGCTCAGTGCTCCCTGTTATAAATCATATGTTAATTGTAAGTGTAATCTGAACAGCTTTTACTTTTCTTTTTAAATGACGGTATAGGGCATATACTTTGTTGTGATGTTGTGTTGCTATTTCGCCTGAGGTGCTTTTGTCCTCTAGCACAGCTCCACATGTAACATATCAGCAAAATACTGGGAGACCAAGAACAGAGTTTGCATAAATTGCTTATATTGCAGGATTACTCCAACGGCACTGTCATTACTGCTGGTAATTTGATTCTAGCCCATCCTTTGAAACATGCAACTTGAAGAAACTAAGTACCCGTTAGGATGGATGTTCCTAAATGTGCTATCAGCCTGAAACTTGACATTATTTTAAAATACCTGGTAAAAATGAAAAATGCACACTCAGTCAAATGTTGGTTTTCATCTGCACATCAGCATGAGATTGTTTTAATTCTTGATGAAAGGTTGATGCTTGGAAAAACTCAAGAGCAATGAGCCAAATTCTGGCCTTGGCGAGATCCCAGTTCTCCAAAGGCTGAACATCATCTGAGCAGCGCTCAGAAGCTTATGCCCTGTATGAGTCACTTGTACCTCTTTATTTGCAGTCCCTGGGAATCTGCCCCAAAGACAAATGGAATATTTCTGACTCTGCCCTTGGGCTTTAGTGGATTTGTACTGGTATAACAGATTGGGATGGAGATGTGACCCATTTTGGTTCCAACTGGTGATGAGCTCCATTTCAGGAGTTTTTAAAGGCTAAATCTGCACTTGTGCCAGAACTTCCAAAATTCCTGGGCAACCTGCAACTCCTGCTGACACCCTCAGATGAGCTCTTTGAAGCCACTTTGAGGTGAGCTGTTGTGGTGGCTCTGAGGCAGCTGATCTTTTCCCAACATGCTGTGCAGGTACCTGATCCCATAGCATGGACTCCCCACTGCCATTTTGCTTTTAAACCATCCAGAGGGCCAAACACAACACAGAAACACAGTTCCCTTCCTTCCCAGTTTGCAGCAGCTGCCCTTCATTACTGCACATGCCCCAGCTTAGCCAACATCCTCGTACTCCTCATGCCCTCCATAGGATGAATGTTTACCCGCCTTTGCTCACCCAAAATGTGCACAGCAAATGACATGGGAAGGGATGCTGAAGTCAGGCAAACAGCAAGAAGATTTGGGGTTGGGGCCTGTTTTCCTTTTCCTATTTTAATTAGTTTGGGGAATGTGTTGTACATTTCTTGTTTGGATATTATTTTCTTCTTTTCCTAACACCAAGTAGGGAAGTTGCATACAAAACATGACAGCCTCATGATTGTAATCTTGACAGAAAGACATTGGCAGGAACTGTAGCCAAAGTTCCCTCTCAATATTCAAAATAAGGTTCAGTGTCCTTCTTCACTTGCTGAAGACAGAGTTAAAAAAATGAAACATTAGTAAGTCTGACAGGCTCACCAATATACAGTATCATTTTTAAAACATCCTACTCTCTTTTCTTGGTTGCAGCTGGACAAACACCAGCAACTCTGCTCAGCCCTTCTCACCTGTTGCAGCTCTCAGAGCCCTCCTCTATTTTCTGCCTTGCTCCAAGGAGCGGACAATTACCCTTTTCCCTGTGGATAGCCTATAATGAGCTATTTTTATTCTCTCTGCAATTCCCTAACTTCCCCATGCCAAATACTCACTAAGAGTCATCAACCTTCAGCAAGGCCGACACATGAATCAAATCTGCTGCCAGGTCATTTAGGAGATGAGCCAGTTTAGAGTTAGGGACATTTTTTAATAGTCCCAGACTGAGGGAATGTTTTAAATGCTACAGCTTTAAAAAGTCGTCTCCTATCTTTTCAGAATAATTCTATTCTGAGTAACAAGCTGCAGATGAAGCTTCAGAGGACTGGCTTCCTTTAGGAACATTAGGGCTTATAATAAACTATTTTTCTCCACTTCATAGATCAGCCCACCCACCCGTTCTTACACCTACAAGTGTAACCCTATATACAAATGTATAAGGCCCCAAGAGGAAGACTCATTTAGAATGTCCCGTCCTTCGTGATTTGCTGAATGATTTGCATCACAATTTACAGGAACAAAATGTTTTTAGTTATCTTATCACTATGTATACTGCTTTTATTTCTCTCCAACTGTGTATCATTTTTTCTCCCTCCTACATTTTCATTTCCCTTCAAGCTACAGGAGCTACTGGGCACTGGTAAACTGATGCTGCACAGTCCCTCTGAAGCAGATGTTTAGCAAAGATAGGCGATATGATCCATGCATAGAAAACTCTTACCTATCTATCTGTGGACATAAAGTTCTGCTTTGAACACAGTTAGTATAGATCATCTAATGGAGTTTTTATTTTTTCCAATCTAGCTCTTTTCCTTCTGTTGTCATAGTGGATCTATAGACAGGGAGAGTGAGGCACTGGGAGTTTTTCAAAACAAGGCTGTCTTAAAGTGAGTTATGTTTTGGAGGTTGACAAAACAGTGAAGGAGAAGCTAGCAAACAAATCTTTGCTTTAAAACTAAGGACAAGAAATGTTATCCTGCAGGACCTAAAGTCCATGGGACATAGGGAAATCTCACACCTTCCAGCTTCATGTGGCAGTCTGTCTCCCAGTACAGCCTGGTTTCTGCTTCTTGTCTGAAGGAGGAACTGAAATATCCCAGAAACCTGGGTCTGGTCCCAGGGGAAGGGAGACAGCTGCCCTTCCTAGGAAAGGTGAAAAGCATATAGCTGGCCAGATCTGCTTAAAGGGCTTAGGAAGGCAGCTGAAGGAAAAGGTACAGCCTGTGCACTGGCCACAGTCACTTGTGACAGAAATGCAGCCAGCCAGGAACACAGTATTGCCCGGGGCAAGCATTTACATGGCCGGGTGGTGTGCTGCTCTTGCAGACTGTGTCACTTGGCACACATCTGGCTGACACAGCTGGATCACTTCACTCAGGTGTTTTATTTTAGTGCCTGACATAACACTGGCAAGCCACACGCAATCACAAAAAGCACTCTCCCATGCAGCCCCGTGGAGCTTGCTGATGAAGGAACGCTTCACACGCAGCCCTTGCAGGCACCATCTCCTCCATCCGCTCAGCCCTCTCGGCTGCAAATGCAGCTTTAGCACACAGCATCTAGATAAACTGAAAAGCTCCAAGGTTAAGTGGGAAATAGAAATCTAGTGACCCCTGTCTGGGCAAGCGAGCTTAATGACTTGTCTGCTGCTGCATGTACCAAACATGCTGGCAAACATCTGTCTGAGCACAGCCCCTCCGAAATAAATGATTGATGGAAGTGATTTGCCTTTAAAAATGGGATAAATCAGCTAGAAGTCCTGCTAGAAAAGGGTTAATGGGATATATGAATTGGTAGTGAGTGGAAGAGAGAGTAGAGAAGCTGGAGTCAGAGGCAACACCCCTTGTTAGGTGTTTACCATGTCGAATCTAAACCGCTTCCACTGCATATGCAAGGCAGATGAATTACTCTGTAAATCCTATTACTCTGTGTGGATAAATCTTACATTCAAGTTAACAAGTCTGGAGAGCTGGGGAATGGAAGCTGCTGAATGGATATTCCAGGATCAAAACAACCGAGGACATGGGAGGCGACCAAAGTGATATGCGTACACACACACACACACACATCCCTCTTTCAGCATCTTCTTCTCTCTATCATTAAATGGGAGGGATGCAGGACACGGGGGGATCATGTAGCGGAGTGTTTGGTGACATCCAGCAGGATTTATTTCACAGAAAGAGAAAGAAAACTTTGCTGCTGCTGTTAGCTTTACTAGGGGATTGCTCCCTTGATGCTTCAGGGTTTGTGCACTATCAGCTCCTCACACAGATCACAGACTTATTTTAAATTACATCCAGTAGTTTTACAGCCATAATACACAGTGTGCACACTCACACACAGAGAATTTTCCTTCAGTAGGGGAGTTACTGCAGGTAAGTTGAGCAAGGTAGAATTTGAGAAAAAAAACCTACAGGAAAAAGACTACTGCAGTTCAGCTATTTGGGACGCTCCTAACTGAAAGCCCAAGTAGTGCCAGAAGTACCTTTGGAAAACCTGCACAATGAAACCAGAAATACAACACTCAATACTGTCAGTAAGCAAGGTTTCGTGTGCAAAGACATCCTCATCACAACCAGACACACAGTCACAGCATACACCCATTTATTTAGCTCTGAAAAAAACTCCAACATGCAAAGACGCAATCTTTGTAAATTGTAGCAGTCAGAGCTGCTACACCATTTTTTCACCAGCCTGTTCAACTGTTGTATCCGTCTTCCCTCCCCACAGGACAGAAAAATAAATAAATAAAATTAAAGGACAAGAGTTTCCCAAACGAACTTGCCTGAGAGTTCTGGCAGCACCAGGGATAAAGTTTTTGCATATGTACAAAAAGAAGCACGGGAAGATCAATGTAACATCTGGCAAGCACAGCTGGATCCCTTTTCGATTCCTCTATTGATACTGCAGGGTTGGTGGAAAGTGTACGCTCCCAAGAGCTGGCTAACACAAGCAATCTTTCCCCACTGAAATTCTTTCGATCCAGGGCACTACACAGAGGATAGTGTGGCAAGAAGTGCTCAAAAGCTTTGCAATTTTTTCATATTAAAGCACAAACACACATGCAGAGCCTGTTTGTAGCAGCTGCTGCTACTGCAGTTCGAGAGGTAAAATAACACACAATCTCACAGAGACTTCTACACACAAATCTGGACCACGTCACACGTACACGTTGCATACATGGCAATATAGATGCACACACAGGAGAGGAAAAGTTGGCAAAATGCCCTACCTGAGGATGGCTGTGTCCCCTTGCCTCACGGTGATGTTATCGGTACCTCGGGTAAAATCCACGCTGCGGACTGGCAGCCCTGTAGGGAGAAGGCAAAGCAATCTCAGTAGGACCAGCGGTAATTGTTTCCGATCAGGCTGAGCCCTTGCTACCATGGCTGGTCTCGTCGAGTTTCACTGTCAGTACTTGTCTCTTTCTCTGCCTGCGTATGTGGACAGACAGACGCAGAAAGAAAAACAATAATAATAATTTACAGCTCTCGCTCTGATCGACAGTCCAAGAAAGGGGAGGTGATTTCACAGTCCTTCTCAGCTGCCACTTTCTCTTGCTCTTTTCAGTCTCTTGCTGGCTTCTTTCCCTTCCTTGCCTTTTTTTTTTTTAAGGCTTTCCCCCCCAAAAAAAAAAGTCTTAGCAGATCCTTCAAATAAAAAAGGGGGGGAAAAAAGAAGCAAGACGAAAAAGTCAGGTAGCAAAATAACTACGGAATAATAACAATTAAATCGACCCGTTTGGAGTGATGAAAAGTGGTGGGGGAAAAAAAAAAAAAGAAAAGGAACAAGAGGAATCCTGTGCCACCGGGATGCGGGAGGGGATAGTCCTGTGGCTGTGCAGCCTCCAGCCCCGCGCTCCCTCCTAACCCACTTTCCCAGGCGGAGCGAGGGAGGGAGGAGGAGGAGGAGGAGGAGAGAGGGAGAGAGGGAGGAGGGAGCCTTACTCGTGAGACGGC